>NC_134405.1:109062539-109427539 GCF_038048845.1 Mixophyes fleayi | reverse complement strand
GCACTCTGTGGTCTGAACATGTAGTAACCACTAGGTATGGTGCAAGGCACACTGGGTAAATTGATGAAGAACTAAGATGACCTGTGGGGATAAAAATAAATGTCTAAATGTGTTCTTGTTTTAGGCAAGTAAAGCATAGCCATTTTTATAAGACAGTTTAACAATATTCTGTTGATAATTATAAGTGATCTAGTTTCCTTAATGTGGTTGTACAGTGCATATCACCCTAAATACTGTTGCTGACTTAACTGACAAAAACCAGAGGTATTCTTGCCATCACTAAGCATCTCATCTATTCTAAATTTTACAAATTTGCTAGAACTTTTCTTTTTGAACATATGTGCTGTAAAACAAGCCCAGATAGACTCACCTGCCGAGGGCGTTGCTCTTATTACTTCTACACCATTTGGGATATCCAGTGGATGGCTATACACTAGCTTGGAGCTCAGAATCAGTTTACTGGCAGTCTGAAGATTAGCAATTGATGCAGAGCGTGTCATGGGGTTTGGGCTAGGAGAGGTTTCCGGGGATGACTCAGCAGTGGCTTGCCCAGGAATGGTAAGAAAGTTTGTAGAGGAGGTTTGGTCCGGGGGCTTTGCTTTAGGAGAAAATAACAAGCAATGTTTTCAAAGAGTTGTACAAAATATAGCATCACAACGTTGCTCCTAATAAAAACAATACACAAATCTAAACAGATAATATATATTTTTTGTCTAACTGTGTGCTATGTGGCATCTTTAAACTCAACAGTTAAAACTTCCAGGAATGAAAATAAATTAACGACTTACGCCAAACGGACATTGGTAAAAGTGCAAAATGGGACAATTAAAATCACAAATCTGACTCAGGTCTCCAAACAAATGTACGAAAAAGTATAAAAGTATAAAAACAACAAATGCAAGAAATATAAAATGTTATTATTTCTGGTCCTTTAATTAGCGAAATGTATGAAGTAATCATATTTGTTTTCCCTAATCTTGGAAACTAGAATGTTACATTTTTGGGTACATTAATAATGCTTTATTTATTTTCCCCTAGTTTAATGTCCATCCAAATGAAGAAATATTTGTCCAGCCGTTATGGTCATGAAAGCATAAAAACAAAAAAAAGGGGGTTAAGAAGAAAATAGGTGTGTCTAAACAGAACTGATCGGTCAGTGATCAAGTATACGAAAACATATTCTGTTCCACTGCAAATACTTACCCACACATGCTTGCACAGACTTCAAATGAAGATGCCACATGTTTAAGATTGATCTGTTTTGTACATCTTTTTCTATCACAACAAGGAAAAATTTTTCTGAAAAGGGAGGCGGACGATAACCTGTTGATCATAAATATGTGTTATAGTAGATCCACAAAAATGCATCAGAAAGAACTTTTTTTTACATATATGGTGGGACTGCCCAATAGTATTCCAGCTTGGTGATTATGTATTGCCTATGATCACTCGAATACCAATATACAAATTGCCATCCTTTGATTATACTTCTCATCCAGTAAGATCAGTAAATGAGTTGTGTAATATTATTTATTTATATATATATATATACACAAAAAAAACAACACAGCAGTTTTTCACACTTTAACCCATATTATATGGTTGCACTTTTAAAAGTTTTCACTCCTCTTTTTGATATTGCCCTTAGTAGGCCGGTCCCAAGGTATTTTTCTGTTTTTGTGCCCTGTTATATATAGCTGGCTACTATAACCTGTGTACATACCACATGAAGTGGCGGGTGGCTTATCATGTATGTGCAAATGTGTGTCATTGAGAATTCTGCAATTTTATGTACACAAAGAATAGAAGCTTTTTTTTTTACTAGTACATAACAGTGTACTGGTGGATTTTTCTCTATTTTTATTCCTTTTTGGACAACCCCACAATTTCAAGCACCTGCTGTGAATCTATCAATTAAATGAGCAACTTCCATTTCTGTATAAATTATACACACATTATATCTATCTATCTATATATATAATAATTTAATCAAGGGAATACACTTTGTTTTATACACTATACACCAAACTTCAAATTGTCTGACTTGTCCTTTGCACCTCAGACATATAAACTGGTTGAGCAGATTTTGCAGAGTAGGGTAATTCTACATGTATTCGATAAAAAGGTCTTATTGGGAAAATAAGATTATATTACGTAAAATACGTTTCTTTTAGTCCAATGTGGGACACTGCAGACATTGGGGTATAGAGTAGTGGGGATAGGCTTGATAACTAGCCCTAGCGCCGCCTTCTCTATACCCTACTTCCTGTATATGCTTAAACAAGCCCCACAGAAAAGGAGACACTAGAGAGAAAAAAAATAAAAGAAAAAATGAAAAAACAACATTCTTTTGAACAAAAGACACATGTCACACAAAAGGAGTAACCAGAGCGTCAAGAGTGGGCACCCGGTGTCCCCCAAAGGACTACGAGAAACAGATTTTATGCAAGTATAAAAATCCTATTTTCTCTTATCCTACTATTGGGGGACACTCCAAAGCCATAATTACGGGTGGGAACACTCAGAAGAAACAGCACAAAGCACCTTTCTCCCAAAATTTGCATTCCCTGATGCAAACACATTAAACCTGAAAAACTGAGTAAACGTGTGAATAGAGGACCAGGTGGCCGTCCAACACATGTGCTCAGTCGAGGCACCATGCTGTGGCGCTCAGGAAGCACTCACTGACCTCGTGGAGTAAGCCTGCAGATTATCAGGAATAGGCTTTCCAACCTCATTATAAATCTGACGGATTACAGCTGTAATCCACCGAGCAATAAACACCTTAGAGGCTGGTCAGCCTCTCTTGTGTGCTCATAAAGGACCAAAAGATCCTTTATCTTGCGCATATCTTGAGTCCTACGCAGATACATAAACAAAGCATGGACTACATATATAGAACGAAGAGAAACTTCGTCCTCTGAAGACTGACATGTGGTCAGAGCAGGGATCACAATGTTTTGATTTATGTGAAATTTTGACACCCTATTAGGGAAGAAAGGCTTACTTCGAAGAACTGTCTTATCTGCATGAAAAATAAGCAGAAGAAAATTGCATGATAGTGATGCAAGCTCGGAAACTCTTCTAGCCGTGAGAAGGCCAAGAGGAAAACAGTTTTCAAAGTCAAAAACGTAAATCCAAGTCCAAGGATTCAAACTAAGAATGTTGTAAAACATTCAAAACCAATTTTAAATCCCAAGGTGCTACACATGAGGTACCCTCTGAATAAAAGTTTCATGGGAGCAAGTCGTATTTGAAAGAAGAGTGAAAAAGCCGACACCTGACACTTATGTGAACTAATCACCATCTAGCCCATCCTGCAAGAACATAAGCAAACTGGACAACTGAAAAGAAGATGATTTTTTTTCACACCAGGCAATATATGTCCGGGCAGCACGGTGGGCTAGTGGTTAGCACTTCTGCCTCACAGCGCTGGGGTCATGAGTTTGATTCCCGACCATGGCCTTATCCGGTGGAGTTTGTATGTTCTCCCCGTGTTTGCGTGGGTTTCCTCCGGGTGCTCCGGTTTCCTCCCACACTCCAAAAACATACTAGTAGGTTAATTGGCTGCTATCTAAATTGACCCTAGTCTCTCTCTGTCTGTCTGTGTGTGTGTATGTTAGGAATTTAGACTGTAAGCTCCAATGGGGCAGGGACTGATGTGAGTAAGTTCTCTGTACAGCGCTGCGGAATCAGTGGCGCTATATAAATAAATGGTGATGATGATATGTCCTCCAGACAATGATTTTAGCTGAACCTGATTTGCGAGCCCAAAGCTTGGTTTGCACCACTTGGCTCAAAGGATCATGGCTTCAACAGTCACTCCATTAAAGTCAGATGTTCTAAACAGAGATGATAAAACGGTCCGCGTCTTAGCAGGTCTGACTGTAGCTGCAGATCCTCAACACCCAGATAGTCAGGAGGAACTCCTTCCACAAAAGAAGAATTCTTCACATCAGATGAAACCACCACTTCACCTATCTACTGTGAAGAATAGTCAGAATCTAACTAATTTCCCTGCAGGGACGCTGCACCTGCCTGCGCTTACGGGTAGAGAACAGCGTAGCAGATTGCAACAACCTCTCTAAAGATGAAGAAACGGAAACCAAACACTGTACTGAGATCGCAAGACCACATACTCAGGCTGGTTCCTCAGAACAGGTTCAGCTGGAATATGACTTTGCGAACCAGGAACAGAATCCACCCCACTCGATACAGAGGCAGGGGGATTTGGAGAAGGACTGCCCACTGATTGAGGCCCCACCAATTGGGAAAACTGAGCCACAGTATTGGTCAGTGACCGAGCCCAGGCGGGCTCTGCCAAGTTGGAACCAAATTCCCAGCATGATATCCATAGACTGGCTATGCACAAAGCTCTGAGAAAAAAAAACACCCCAAAACCTCTTACATGAAAAGGCCAAGGACAGAGAAGGAAGAAGCGGCAGAAGCCCTGGATAGAGAAGTAAAATGAAATAAAATGAAATAAAAATGAATAGGGTTGCTCACAGCCCCAGTCGACGAACACTAATCCTAAACTAATGCCTATACAGGAAGAGGGGTAGAGAGGAGCTAGGGTTAGTTAAACTCTTAAAGTGCCCATTGCATATCCCCACTACTCTATATCTCAATGTTCCCAGTGTCCTCCAAAAGGAGGATAGAGAAATAAGAGAAGCAAATGGCATCACTATATTAGAGCGATACAGGGAAAAAACACTAATTTTAGAGGAGTTTTTTGATTTTAGTATGGATATCTAACTGCTATGAGGGTATTTTTATGGTGGTTAAAATGTGCAAAACAGACCCAAATTACACATTTTTTAAAAACAAACCCTATTCTATATCTAACTGCCAGTATATAACAAGTACCTCAGAAACCAATCATCATTAAGCTTGAACTCATTACAACAAAAAGTTCAGATTTCTGACAAGGACCAGAAGACAGTGGTTGTGTCTGGGTGCACACAAAGGACTACATATGCCCCTTATCCAGGGTCAAGAATCTTATCTCATTAGACATGTTTCAATATCAGTGTTTGAAGTGTAAAGTTAGAAGTGGCAGAATGAAAAATATCGGTGAACGAAATTTGAAGTTTTACAATCAAAGCAGTGGGAAAAGTGTAAGTATGGCATAACACCATGTACCAGTCCACTTCAACCACTGTTTAGTAGCGTAATACTCCTTGCGCATGCCCAGAAAGTGGGTGCACTCATATGCGTCTATGTGGAGTTGTGCATGGCTGGCACTTACGCATGACGGTGCCTGGAGAGGCGGGACAACTAAGGGAAGGAGCATTCTAACGTTGACAGAGCACTCTAAAGGTATGGTTATGCAAACGTAGCCTATGCAAACCTGCCGAAACATGCATATACACCTGTAAGGAGGCAGATATTTTGCACCTGCTAGATGGCAGCTGCAAATGCTCGCTGATGATGACATATCGTAAACCAGGTTTACAAAGGTGTGCTTAATCTGTAATTATTGTGAGAGGCAATAACTATGGAAACCTTGAAAAAGTCAGTAATAAAGAAAAGCAGAAAAAAAGGAAAGAGAAAATGATGGAAATATGACTACAGTGGTTTGCACCTGAAAAATAGTGAACTTACACTATATACTATAAATCAGAATGTATTTACTGTAAACATATAAGCACGCTGGCTAAGTGGTTAGCACTTCTTCCTCACAGCATTGGGGTCATGAGTTCAATTCCCGACCATGGCCTTATCTATGTGTTGTATGAGTTTGTATGTTCTCCCAGTGTTTGCGTGGGTTTCCTCCGGGTGCTCCGGTTTCCTCCCACACTCCAAAAACATACTAGTAGGTTAATTGGCTGCTATCAAAATTGACCCTAGTCTATCTCTGCCTGTGTGTGTGTGTGTGTGTGTGTGTGTGTGTGTGTGTGTGTGTTAGGGAATTTAGACTGTAAGCTCCAATGGGGCAGGGACTGATGTGAATGAGTTCTCTGTACAGTGCTGCGGAATCAGTGGCGCTATATAAATAGATGATGATGTTTCATTTAAGCAGTTTCTTGCCATATTGTTCCACAAGGTGGCAGCACAGGCTGGCTGAATCATCTTTCAAACGCAAAAGCAGTCTTAAAACTACGCCCAAACAGGACATACTACTCAAGAAAATTGCAACAGAGAACTCAAAATTGAAAGGAAAACGTGTGATGTGTGGCAAGAAGCAGGAGCTAACATTTCTTTAAAAACTGTTCAGAGGCGCTTTGCAGAGTTTTGGTTTAGAGATTGTTGACCAGTCAAGAAACTGAAGCAGACAACAGCTATAAGGAAAAAATGTCTGGGCCAATAAATAAAAAAGTAAGTTTATATAAAGTATTAAATATGTGTATTTGCCATAATTTTATAAAAATTTTACAAGAAGCTAAAAAATTCCTAATTCATTGTCCAACCACTCTACATAGCCGTTAAATAAATAAATAAGTAAAAAAAAAAAAAAAAAGCTACAACAAACCAGAATGTACTATGTCTAACATTTAACAGTGTTTTCAAAATTGACAGCAGTTTCTGCCAATACATATGGCAAAACACAAACCCTTTCTATGAGCATTACCACTACCTGTAAATTATCATACTATTGCATTAGGATCAGAGCCATCTTAACGCATGGGCCTGCCGGGGAGTTCCCCGGGGGCCCAACGAGCATAGGAGCCCCATAGACTTGCCAACTTATTATATTATATATACTTAACTATATAATTCTGGGAAATTTATTCAGAACCTTCAAACCCTCTTTATCAAAAAGTTTAGGTGGACTAATAACCTCAGTATCAGCTATTATCTGTACATACAAGTTAGCTGCTGCAAACACATGTCATGACGAAATCAACGCACACATTGTAATTGTACATAAGTGGGAGAGTGGTTGTGTAGGTAGGGCCCCAGTGCGCTTCTTTGCTCAGGGGCCTATAATGCGGACAATGGCATTTATTTACAAAATGCAAACATGTAGTAACCCAATGGAAGCAATAAAACACTTCAGCATTCACTGTTCAACTTACACAAGTTTAATTACAACTAATGGGTTATTTTGCATAGCTGCACTTTCACACTTTGTTAGTAAATAAGCCATAATTTATTAGGAAAATATAGGAATATATTACTTTATTTTGTTAAAAAGTATATAAGGAAAATTCTGTAGTCTCTATTTTATTTTGCTTTTTCTGATACCTTGAGATGGCTGGAAGAAGACCTCTGTTTCCTTTGCTTTCAATTCATCCTTATGTGGCTTGTACCCCAAAATGAAGTCTTCTTGAAACACATGAAGCAGCTGAGTCCGTGAACCGCACTGGAATAAAGGACATCACAATCTATCAATGTTAGAGGACTGCAGCATTTACAGCCCGAGGACCTGAATAATAGCATCTGCATGATAAAGGCACGGTTCCATTAAATCAAGGAATATATGTAATGTTTGTTGTATACAAAAATTCTTGCACTTACTTTACAATTGTATTTCAGAAACCTTTTAAAAGTAAATGTAACTAGCTGCAGTTCTAACTCTGCCTTTGGGCTTACATATATTCATAATGCTCTGGCTAAAAACACAATGAGGCATGGGCAGCCATTCCCTATGCAGCTTCACAGCACCATTATCTAAGAAATGCAAAGTACCATCAAAGTACCATCAAAATCTGTAAACAAACAAACAAACAAAAAAAAAGAACAAAAAAATAAATTCATAGATCAAAGACAGACAACATACCTTGCTAGTTATCACATCAAGCTCAATGATACATCCGGGACGTGCAGTAGACTGCTGGCTGACAATATTAAACACTTCACCAATGATTTTCTAAAATAATTGAGCAAATACACAGTTAGTGTGAGATCACTGACAGGATGCCAAAATTTAAAGTGTAGAGCAACACTTAATCCCACTACATATAGGACTTTCTTTAACCTGCCTGCTACAGCTAATTATTGAGAATATTGTTTTAAACACATTTATATATTTCCTTGGAAATTACATTATACTTCTCAATTTAATATACAGAAATACAAAATATTTTTATTAAATATTTCAAAAAACAACTCCATATACCTAACAGTTCTCAGAGTCGATGCTTTATCCGCTGGCTATTTAGAGTAAAATACAAGCAAGTTGCGACACACAAACCCAGTTTTACCACATTAGGGCTCATTAATAAAGGGATTTCTTTTTTGTGTTGCTCTGCATGTGAAGTGAATCAAATCCTTTATCTAGGAGCAGAAACTTCTGGGAGCACATTATGTGTCTTCATAAAGCTTTTAACATTTTTAAACAGTTTTTAATTTCCTGCAAAACAACATTTTATAGCATTTTGAAAACGATTTCCCAGCAATGTCTCTCTCAAGTCTGATGAGCTGAACTACCCAGATGTAGATTTTAAGATAAATATCTTTCTTAATATCCCTCTAAGGACTGTTTGGAATAACAGAATTAAAATCTCTGCCCTTTCCAGTTATTTTTTCCTATGTACAGAAAAACAACTCCTAGCATATAATGCAATTGCAGACAGTCCAAAGACAGATGCCAGGTAAGAACACAAGGATGGAGGGAGCTGGGAGGAAAAGGGGAAAGAAAGTTATAAAACAAGATTTATTTATAAAATGCTACTGATGTATACACACGCACACATAAAATAAATATATATATATATATATATATATATATATATATATATATATTTATACACACACATACACACATACATAACCATGAGCATATATTCATAAACATATATATTCATACAAACACACACACAGTGGTCGAAGTAGAAATTTAGAAGTACCACATATACCAGCAATGTGTGTATATGAATATATTTATTGTATTATAATATTCTTAATTAGAACACACAACTATATGAAACTTACAGATGACTCAGGATCCGAGAGCTCATCCAGTAGCTTTCGAGCATCAACCACTGCCTGATACAGTCTTAAATTGGTTCCATCAGAGGCTACAAAGCAGGCACTAGCTGAATTACAGTATGTGCCTGAAAAATAAAATGTGTCAGAGCAGTTTAAACGTACAGTATAGCAGTGAATATCAAATATACTAATTTAAGAGGTGATTTTATTTCCTTGACCGGTTGCTCCAGCCTTTCAGCATGTCATGGTACAAGCATATAGTTTAGAGCTGGTAACTATGTGAAAGAGAAGAGATCCTATATTGTTTATAGAAAGTACAAACCTCCCAGGTATACTGCTCTGTTACATACCATTTTGGATTTGTTTTCAGATACTTAATTATTGTTTGTTCTTGGATAGAGTATTTAAGAAAAAATGTCTCTCTCATTCTAGGCACATTTGTTTTAATCCCAATGAAGTCTATGGGGGAAGTGTTTTAAATACAGTTTACTAGAATTTAATATGTGCACAATGCACCTTTAAAACTCTACAAAAAAAATAGGCTTATGTGCACAAGTCCTTATCTGTTCACAGAGTTCACATTGTCTTGAGCTTCCATGATTTGTTTCTTTTCCCCATGATTCTTTTACATCCTTCCTGAACCCTCCTAGCAATTTTATTCAAGTGTGATAGTCCACTCACAAAATACTATCCGGGAATGTGGCTGGCTTAATATCAAGGGATGAATAACAAAGTCATCTGAGATGTAGTATTGTGTAAATGGGGACATGTGCAGGTGTCAATGGACCAAAAATTTGACAGAGAGAAGGCAAATTTGATTATAGCCTGTACAGAGAGATAGCATAAATCCATCTATTACATATCCACCTTTCTGCACTAGAGACCAGCAAATACAAGTTTGAGGTTAAAAGTGCTATTAAATAATATGCGGCTTTAACTCATTATGACATTGCAGTGTAAGGTCATCAATTATTTAAACTAATTATATGCACTGTTACATTGTTAGCAAGGCTGAAAATGTAATATATTGTTTTTGTGTTGATCCAGAGGTAAAGGCAAAACAAAATCGCCAGTGTCACTGCTGCTAATTCACTGTGATAATGTCTACTACAGGGTTGTAATGTCGACAATCCAAATGGCAACATAAATAAATGAACAGCAATAAATGTAAAAACACAAAAACTAAAAAAAAACAGCAAACTATTGGCTATAGCAACCTGCTCTGTGTGGTCCCCCTGCCACAAGGCCAAATCAGCTGGTCAGCACGGGATTCTCTAGGTAGTTCAGTTTTGAACGTAAACATTACAACCTAGTCGACATTATGACCGTGTGTCAAATGTGAAGACATTGTACATGTGGACAATCTGAATGTGTAGACAATATGTATGTATGTCAAAATTTTAACCGTGTCAACATTATGAATATGTAGACATTTTGAATGTCGACATTATGAATGTTGATATTTCGACTACATCCCCTAACTATATAGTAATCAGATACATTACCTGGGTCAAACAGTCCCTCTTAATGTTCTCTAATAATAACAGCTAATATTTATTGCAAAAAAGGCATCCAATACATTTTAAATTCTCTTAAGAGAGTTTCTAGGATTTCTGGATCAGGATTACATGTAGTGTTACTCACAAGCTACTGGGATCTGAAGGAGTGCTCCCTTCTATTCTATACTTTAGAGAAAACTTAATTCAGCGCTAATGCCAAGCAACAGATATATCCACTTAGCAATGCCACAATATAGGTGGTATGAGGGCAGTTTTCAGTACAGACCCAATTACTAATCTCAGTGTATTATACACAGCAATAAAATAATGACAATTTATAATGAATAAACTCATATTACATAAGCAATTCACACGAATATGAACAGTTGCAAAGCCTGAGTAACTGTTCATATTCTTATTATGAATCAAGCTTTGCATTAAGCATTGAATATATGTATACATTTGGAAAGCATTTCCTGATTTTTTTGTTTATGTCAGAGTGTGAACAGGAAGTACACAAACAGATTCCAATCATAGGGGGAATTCAATTGTGCGCAAAAGGTCTCCGCGACCATTCTGGAGACACTTTACACGTATTTTTTCTCAGCTGATTTTTCCTCGCGCCTCACAGAGGAGAGCGGAAAAACGAGCATAGATTTTTAGCGTACTAACACTAAAAATAAGCAGTCGTGCAGGAACATCGCGGCTGATGGAATCTCCCCCATAGAATCAAACACAAGTTTCTATATGCGAGATAGATACTATCACCATTAATAAATATATAGGAAAAAAACACAAAATTGGCCTTAGAAATTCTAAGCAATTATTACATTTCAGGCTGTTTTTATTCATAACATAAATAATATTTTTATGTATATCAGATTTACGCTGTTTGAAAATCTATTGAAAAAATTAGCAAGGAGCTATTTAAGACAACGTCTATTTAAGACAATAACTAAAACATGACTAACTAATGAGATTACACAATTTTAAAATAGTTTATGATAAAATACAGAATTATATTGACCTTTCCAGTATCAACCTTCTGACCCCCCGAAGTGCTCCTCTCTATTAGCTGGGGCCTGATTCAAACACAATGCAGTGTTGTCGATGCCCCTCCCTATGAACGTTCCATTCATATGAAAGCGAGTAAACAGGGCAGGGACATAAACACTGCTGCCGGTTTGAAAAGGAAATGGAAGCAATAGTAAAGTGCAGCAACGGACTACTGGAGTCTTCAGGGAGGCCTGATGGATTGGCGAGAGCTGGACTGTAGAACACTATACTTTATCTTGCTTTGATGACAATCACCTAAATCTAAACTAAAATTTTGGGTGGAATTTGTCTTTAACCCCTCCAGTGCTAAGAGCGAGTGGTCACCTGACAATAACCCCCTACACTACAGAAATAATTAGAAAATCCAGAGATGTGGGGGATGTGCCACCTTTGTTATGTTCTGGTGACCAGCAGACAACAACACCCTACACTACAAAAATCGTTAAGAAATCCAGGGAAGGCTGATTATAATGCCCCGATCTCCCCTATCCTGGATGCAATAAACTCAGGCGTACGCTCGATTGAAGTAGATTGACTAGCTTTCAAAATGGTATGCCTGGTTGGCCTACCTATATTGTTCTTACACATGCATTCCAGTCAAGACCATGCAATATGGCAAAAAACAAAACAAAGAACACGCATTCTCATTTTCACATGCATATAATATTACGAAAAACTATGTGTAGAATCCTGCTGTTCTGGAAAGGTGGATGGATGTCAAAGAAAGAACCACAAAGTATTTCTTGTTGATTTTTCGAAAAAATAATAATACACAAACTTGTGCTTAGTTCACATTCTTGTAATTTCAACAAAAAAAAAAAAATACTTTTTTGACCATTTTGTGTAGATATTTTGTACTGTGACAGGAAGTATAGGCAAACTAATTGTAAAAAAAAAAGGCAAGGTATAATTTGCGTGGCTACCAAACAAATAAATTACTGATATTGATGTTGGAATACGATCAGCCCTAAAATTGCCAAAATAGGGTCAGCAGTGAAGGGGTTAAATATCTTACGTTCTGTGAAATGGTTATTTAAAAGAAGATTTTTACTCAGCGTAAATTCAAATGTTTCTTTCTCCATTGGGGGACATATATTAAAAAAACAAACACATTAAATGGTTTGGAGACACTCACCTAAACAATAACTTGGTATAAGAGTTGGAAGCCAGGCCACGTTACAGAAGGCAGAAGTGCGAAGAGAGTTGATGCGGGCTAGTTCTGAAACTCCCCCACTGTATGACAAGGGTCCAATTGGATCAACTCTCCATAAAATTAGCTCACTATAAATTGCATTCGGGTCATGGAACGTCTGTGTTGCTGCATTTCTAAAATGCTGCCGGGGAAAACCATTCAAATTTTTCATGGGATCCATCCCTTTACTACCACGCTCCACTTCCCAAGGATTGTCATCAGAGTCTGGAGTCATCAGCACATTATGGTGAGACGAGGTTAGCAGCAAAGGCAGCACAGAGTGACAAGCCAAATCATTTAGGTGGAACCTGTGGCCACAATAACGAAACTTATGTGACACAGTGAGCACGGATGAAAAGGCAGACTTATCGGCAAAAGTAACGGCCCACTGATTTAACGAACCATCAACATGTTTGGAAACCATCATGACAATAGAAGCTTTACCAGTCCCACTCGGAAGCGCTTTTGCAGTACAGTCCGTTACATCACTTGCCATCATCTTCTGCTGCACAAGAGCAGAAGCAGCTTCCTTGGCAGAGGTAGTACAAGCATACATCATTATATTTTTGCTAAGTGAGCTGGCGTCTCCTGATGGAAAAGCAACTGGAATCCGAGAAGAAAAGGAAACCTTCAAACAATAATAATATAGTGCATTAATATATATATATATATATATATATATATATATATATATATATATATACATATATTGCAGATTTCATTGTCATAATAAAATGAACACTGATTGTGTAATTGTTTATTTGTTCTTAAGAACTTGTATTTATGTGATAACTCCACGTTTTTTCTTATCCTTGTAAGCTGTGCACAGCAGCATGGGCGCACCATGAGGCCCTTCAGCAAATCTTCTGCTTTCTTTTCTCAGTGCCTGAAATGGGGAACACCTCAAAGCACATTTCTCTGCACTAGGGAAATATGAGCATTAAAACTATCTTACAGCATCAGGATAAGAAGTCTTGATCCCGAGGGTGTTTTGTTATGCAGATGGAAACATAATGGTAAATGGAAATATAATGGTATTAGGAAGGGGCATTAATAAAAACTGCTGACAGATCCTCAGGCTCCTAACTTATGCCTTAGCATAGACAGCAGGATAAGAGCACAGCAATGCATGTAGTTATGAACAACGTAGGGGATGACACCAAGGGTAAAATGTGGATGCGGATTGTACTAGCTGGTAGAAGTGTCCTCAGGGAGATACAGGCACATTTATGGAAACAATGCAATAATAATAAATGATAGGCACATTATGAGAATAGATAAACCGTACAAAAATTGTTTAATTACTGTATAAACTTGACTTAAATGAGAACTATCAAATATTACAAAAATTGAGGAGATTACAACAAAAAAAATAATTATTATTTATTTTTGAATTTAGGAATTGTTTATCAGCTACACAAACCTCTGAGTCACAAAGACAACACTTTTTTAAAAATTCAGACTAGGCAACTGCTAGGGTAAGATTTACTAAATACTGACATCAGCACCTACCTAGTAAATAGTCAGAATTCTATAGGAATGCTGTGTATGTGGAGTGAAGACGTTTCTAATAAAGCTTGTTTTGTTTTTGTTATAATTACAAGGCTCCGTTTCTTTGTGCAAGCAGCAAAAGAAGTGAAAACTATTTTATTGAATAATATAGCTGAAAAAATACCTTCACTTGTCTAAAGATTCCAGGGTTGTACTCATCCAAGTAGTTCACATGCCACAACAGAAAAGTACCGTCCACAGGGTGAATAGTGAAAAGCATATCTGCACTCTTGTTCCATTCCGTAAGAAGGGATTCTATCTTACGGTCTAATAACACTGTGGGCAGAGGTAGGTTAGCGCTAGGTGAAGTGGCTTTAGTAATCTCATCTCTTCCTGCTTCTTCATGTTCAGGAGAGCCAGTCAATGACCCTCCACCCTCTGGCCCACCTAGAATGAAGAATGAAATAATTGGCAATCAATTGTGCTGGTAACCAAAGAAAGAAGACACATTTATTCATTTTTTTGTGTATAAATACATTTAATGAAGGGACAATAGGAAATTCTCATTCTTGGGCCTTGAAAACCATTCTGTTTACAACAAGCCACTGAGGTTTTATCCAAAATATGTTTATTTGAAACAATGACATTTTTTTACTGTTATTTACGAAAATAAAGTTTTTTCATCAAAGCAATTTTGTATGCTTTATCAATCACTCCAGTATACAAAGTGACCTTATCAAATTGGGAAACAGAAACCCTACAGAAAAATATTTTTCAGTAGCGAAATAAAATTTGACACACAAAAAGCTGCAAAAGGAAAAAACAAACAAAAAAAACCCAAAAAAAACAGAAAATCAGAAATCAATAGCTATATAATTTTGAATAATAAATTTTCTACATGATATAAAATAATCAAAAAAATATAAAACTAAGTTAATTTATCTTTCTTTTTTATTTTAACAACCATATGAAATACTAACCATTATCCAGTTTCATTAATAAACCATCATCCTCTTCTTCATCTTCCCCATCGTCTGATTGTTGTTCCACAACAGTTTTCAAATGCTGTATAAATATTTCAATTGATGATGTAAAATGCAATTCCTTGTTATTAAGCCAATGAACTACAAACCCCCCGAAACCTTCATCCAGATTAAAGGCTGCTCCGGCAAAGACAGAAGGAATATCTGCAAAAAAATAATTATAATAATTGCTATATTTATTTTTAGTAAAAAGCATGATCCTTCATTTTAAAAAATAAAGAAATACTTTGTTCAATAGTTTTACAAAACTTCAATTACCTCAACTTCTATGGCAGCACTGAGCTCTCAACCCCACACTAAAATTATCTGCATTCTTTATTACAAATATGGTAACAAAACATCACCCGAACTTACTGAACACACACAGATAAGTCTTGACATATGCCTTTCCAAACGTTAACCAATGCTTACTGAACATAAGGCAAAAGTACATGACCGGTTCGGTTATGCATTGTTGGATATATGATACCATTAAAGTCCTCTATGGTATTCATTTTAAATTTTTTAATATTATACATTTAAATTTTCCTTGAAATGAATGACATTAAGTCAGTTGTTAGCAACCCCTTGTGATCAAGCTAGTGTGACATACCTGATGACAAAGATGCCACAGATTCATTTTTATGATGTACAGTATATAGATGTACCTATAACCACAATACTAAAATGTGAATATAGTTTACGTATAATCCTTATTGCATCTCCCCAACATTCCTGAAGTTCACAAGTCTTCCCATTACCTATAAATTCTTGTGACATATCCACCCTGAAATAGTGATACACAAACGTATCCTGACATACAGGTTGGGAACAACAGCCATACGGTTAGTTGAATAAAATAGTGCAATAGAATCTGTGCTGTAACCAATAACAACAATAAGATACTTTTATTAATCTAAGTAAACTAGACCTGTTCTTCTTGATCATGCAACAAAACACAATGTACAAAAGGCAACACAGGATGTTCTTTGATACACGGAGCAATATATATGACAAATGTGCAGAAAGGTTCCATATAAAAGAACAATACAATTCTACTTCACCTGTGTTTGGATTTATGCTTGCTGCGATGTGAAAGTGACACAAGGAATTAGCATGATGGGAGATGTGCCTATGGGCCTCCTGCTGGCTAGGCTGACTGGGTAGCAATTCTGTGTGAGCAGCCAGAACAGAAGACCGTCTTCTGCCCCTCCTCAAGTGTTTTAAGTGATGAATTGTCTGAATCAGAGTGGGAAAAGATAACATTAGTTTTAACATTTCACAGTATCACAATTAATGCATAGTCAAACCAGGGCCACTTCCCTCCAGGCTGGGCCACAATTGCGGTTATATTAGTTGGGGGGTTTTACAAACCACAAACAAACATAAAACAAAGCAGGACATGAACACAAAAAATGTTTCATAATTGCCTTAGATTCATCTTCATGCTGCAGGTTCTATTTCTGTAAATCACACAGTATGAAGTGACATATGACCCCAGCCTGCAGTATTACATATTTGCAGCTAATGTTTGTAAAGATATGCATACAAAACACTGGAATGCTGCTAAAGAGGCCTTACTCTAATAATATGCTCCTACACCTTAGTTTACCGCCATCTGCCTCCCTCTGGCGACTGATGCCATGGGCCACTTTTACAGTATTCTAATTAATAGGTCCAAATCTATGGCTGCATTTATTTTGTTTGTAAACAGGTAGTTTAAGAATAGGTGACGCACGACATTAAATGGTATTTGTCTAGCACAGTAGGAAGTGCAGCTATGCCTAAACAAAAGTAACAAGTTATTAGTGGAGTCTGACAGGTATAAGTATTGTGCTCTGTCCTTTTTAATCATTTTATTAAAGACTTTGGGCTATAAAGTAAGGTGTGCGTATTCGCTGATCAACCCACCAAATACACACAGATTTACACAAAATGTCAAACTGGAACAGGAAGGAGTTGAAATGATAGCTATGCTAAATACAAATGAAATAGAAAACAATTGGGAAAAACAGAGGAATACTAATTGACAGAAAACTATATAGCAACACATAGTTCCAGGTAGTGGCTGCTACAGCAAATAAAACCCTGGACACATAAACTGGATAAAAGTGTGTGATGCAAACATAATATTATCATTGTACAAGCCAGTAGTTGGACCACATCTTTAAAATGGGGCACAGTTTTGAACCTTATTGTTACATAGGGCAACTCAATACAATTCAGTGTGGGGCAAACTCATTAGTAAATTGCACAGATGTTTAAAGTATAGAGATAGGTTAGGGGAAAAAAAAGGTTTTTGACTTTGAATATATTTATGAATTAGGTCACCTCTAAACAGTCAATACAAAGACAGGGTTATCAGTTGTGATTAGAAGAAAGTCAGTTTCCCCATGAGCATAAGATGTTCTTTATTATAAGGGTGGTTAAGCTGTGAAATTCCTTACCACATGAGGTGGTAATAGGACATTCACTAACAGAACAATACATTGACTGGATGACTTCTACAAACAATTGCACTGCAGCTCTAATTAGTAGAGCACATTGTGAGGGTGACTGATCCAATGCATTTATCAGACTGGCACATTTGGGGTCAGGAAGTAATTTTTTTTTTTTCCTCCTTTGATACTAAATTGGTAACTGTTACAGCAGGGGTTTTGTTTTGCCTTCCTCTGGATCAACACAATGTAAACTTGATAAACCTTCACATTAAAATGCTTAAATTTTTTCAAGTTGCACAAAACAAATCTCACCTCAAGCGCATGCTCAATCTTGTCCTTCTGCTTCCCTATATATGACAAATTGCTGCTGGAACTGCCATGATCAATTATTTGCCCTCCAAGCAGGCTATCCTCTGGCAAAAGGGTCTCTGCCCAGATGCGACAAATGCCATCCTGACAGGATGTAAGTAACACATTGCACACAGAACCCCTGGAAGAAAATTACACCTTTATTTGACAAATTTAAGTAATGTAGCCAGAATGTTAGTGGTCTTGATATGCATTAGAGAATGCTGGTAAGCACAGCAATAAAAATAAATAAATGCAATAAAATTAGAATGATGTAAAACTTCTAAGGAAACCAGTCACTGAGACATTTTCTTAACCCACAATTAAATATTTACAGATACGTAGCTTTTAAAATTACAACACTAGTAATTTATCGATCAATATGAAACACCAATAGTTATGTGAAACTTAAAAATGGAGCCCTGGGTACATGTTATGCTGCCACACTGCTACAGCCGGACAGCATCCATGTTGTAGGACACTTAACAAGGCACATTCTGAATATATATTATGTCTGCACCATGGGTACTAAAAAGATGAAATGTTTGTGCACAGTAACCACTTATGATATGACGTACGGTGTCGCAATTTAGAAAACGTTAATCTATAAATGTATGGCAATTCTATGTTATGGTATCTTGAATCATGTAGTGAGAAAATTAGTTTCCTATTAGTATTATTAATCATAGCTGCAAAGGTATAAATGGATTAAGCCACCACATTCACCAAACACTTACTCTGTTTATTGATTGTTTATACAAAACATATCCTGTTAAAAAGAAAAATGTAATCAACATATCTCTGTAAAAAGTCAAATAATGTTACCTAACCACCTCTTCCTCCTACAGTTTTGGCTGCAAAGGACAGTGAAGCAATTATATGGATGCTTACCTTGGCATAAACCTGCTTGTGTTCCTCCATGAAAAACCAACTACTGCCCGAGGGTGGGCAAGGTATACAAACGAAAACTTGACATCAACCAAATTTCCTTTTTTCTGTAGACTTTCATGAAGAAAAAAAGATGATTTCCACCCAGTTAGCGGGTACCAGATCTTCAGAAGACAATCATCCTGTAGATAGAAAGCTCTCTCTTTACCATGTATGAGTGCATGAGAAGGAAAATGTCCTTGTGCTATTATGTGTCCTCCCCCAACACTCTGATATCTGGTCAGACATCATGACCTCCAAACAACAGTTAAACAATTGGTTTGCAATATAGCCACAATATTGTTGTATGATCTGGTTATTCTGGAGCCATGGACAGGGCTATCACCTCGGGAACTTCCCAAGTTGAACAATGATTCAATGTATGCCGGGACAGTTGTGGTGGTGGTTTGTGTGTGTTTTACCGGGAATAGCCAATTCCGATGTTCAATCCATTTTTCCGCCACACTCAAAGGTAATCAAACTTGGTTTGCGTCTAACAAGGTCACAAACACAATACAATCTGACTTCATTGACCAAGCAATAATGGAACATGTGGCGAGTTTAAGCTAGAAAAAACACGGAACAAGTTCCTTGGTCCACTTAGAGATCACTTGTTCTTGGCCATCTTCCTATAGTAGTTTGCTGTTAGGATTTTAATTGTTCACAGATGGAAAGGTAGGCAGACAATGACCACTATCATTATGTCTGTGGTAATTGATCTCCACACAAATTGGGCTCTGCTGGATTCACCAAATTATGCCCGACTGCTGATCAGGCCGGACAGGGTGATCTTACCATGTGTGGCTATGTGTATGCATTTTAGGGGTCCCTTTTAATATTCATTGTTCTTTAGCTATATCATGTTTGTTATTTGGTCAAATTAATATATTTTAATTTGCACTTTAAACAAAATAAATAAATAAACCTTCTTAGTTATGTTAGTTGGATTTTAAGCTATAGAAATCAAAACCTTTATCACCCTTCAGCAGCATAGAATCCTTTCTCACACAAGTTGGCTAATATAAATACCTAGACATTTGGGGAAATTTAACATCCAAAATTGTTCCTAGCACCGCAAAAACTGGTAGCAATCTTATGTGCAAATAGTTTTTCTAACATTGTTCCTGACCTTGCCATTCTTCAGCAAATGGCATCTTGTGCTAATAATAGAAAACCTTCACTCCTGAGAAAGAAACCTCTCCTGTCTGCTATCCCGTGGAGCATATTAAAGTATTCACTTGCCTGAACTCAACCACAGGACTTTTATGAATTACGCCCAGGCAAAGCTGTGCTGCTGCATTCAGAGCTAAGGATTTATATTTCTGTGGAAAATATTGTTCATGACGAATGTCTGACAAAAGTAACAGAATCTCATGTGCAAACAGACTGGTCAATGGTACCAAAGAAGAGACAATATTTTACTGGGATTAAATGCCCATTACATTTTTTTGTTTGCACAGGAGGCACAATTGATTTTAATTTAAATTTAAAATTAATGTAATACTATTTCCCAAACACATGTTGGGCAAGCTGGTCATTTGTTATCTGGTCAATAGCAAATATAGGTTATAAACTCCCCTTATACAACATTCTTATGGAGATTTAGATAGCACAGGGGTGATTTCCTAGGCCAATACGGAGAGGGAGCAAGACAAGTATAGATGAGTCATCCATGATGAAAATGGAAACAAGCTGCCATCTGAAGCGGAGGCAGCAAACGCTTTATAGCTGGAAGTCTCTTAATGATGCCATCTGTCACAAAATCATATGGTCGGATAATCGTGAATGCTGCAACATGACTTTAGAGGATAGAGCAAAACAACCAAATCTGGCACCTTTAATCTACTAAAATACATCCAGGGAAAAAATAAAACCTTTAAGTAAGTGTGTGTGTAATATATATATATATATATATATATATATATATATATATCTATATATCTATATATATATATCTATCTCTTATTTTTTTTATTAAACTAGTGTTCTATACGTTGGGATGTCTTTACCTTTTCCAGAGAGTATAAGCATCCCTGTCTATTTGAATTTTATCAACTAAATAAATAACAGTAAAATAAAATATGTGTATGTATGCATGCATGCATTGAATTTTATCCACTAAATTAATAACAGTAAAATAGAATATGTGTGTGTATGTATGTGTATATATATATATATATATATATATATATATATATATATATATATATATATATATATACACACATACATATATATACATATATATACATATATACACATATATATATATATATATACACATATACACACATTTTATTTTTCTATTTAGTGGATAAAATTCAAATAGACAGGGATGCTTATACTCTCTGGAGACGGTAAAGACATCCCAACATATAGAACACTAGTTTAATAAAAAAATAAAAAAATGATATCCTAAAACTGTATCATAACACAAGTGTCCATTTTCCAAAAGTAAAAAGTGTATTACACATTACAAAAATCTGTTTCATGTAGAATTCATAAAAAGTGATCTTCTTTCATACTGCAGTGAAATGTTAAAAACAAAATAGCTGAGACAACATACCTTCCCTGCAGTAGCAAAGTATTCACCATCTGGGGACCATTTCATCAAAAGCACAGGCACTGCAGTTCTGTTTGCAAAGAAACATTAAATATTCATTGCTATAGTCTGCTGTCGTGCATGGTATGTAAATTAGATTAATAAATAAAGAGAATTGTTTTGTTATTGTAGGTCATGAATCCTTTAAGTTATAGTATATAGGATAGATTTTGTGCAAAATATCATATACTAAAGCATACTCCAACTACTTAGCTGGGAAGTGACTTTTATTGTAATATAAGGTCAAAAAGAACAGTATAAACACACAGGTTTTGTATTCATTTTTCCCAATACGAGACAGGTTAAGCAGTAACTATAAATAATCTCATAGTTTATTCCATGCACTTCAAACCCAGTGTTCTCCAGTTATATTTTCTAAATAGGAAACTGCTTTAGGTAATTTTCCAGGGCTTTATTATGCAGTGGCGTGTTCGGTTTTGTTGTGTTCCTCAACACACACAGAGGACTTTACTTCAAGTATAAATTGATACCTTTGCTAAACACTTGTAGCTATTTTAGAAACAGATCACAAAGATAAAGGGAACAAATAGACTGTGCATTCATATATTTTTGTTAACAGCCAAGGGCGTATAGCCAAGGAATCAATCTACGATACTTGTGTTACCTACAAAATCCTACATATAGACAGTTCAGAAGAGAAACCATCAAAGGAGACTCTAATGTTCTTAGTGAGTTATTCTATAAAAATTTAAAAAAAGCAAACAAAGACATTTTGGAGCAAAAATGACACTATTGGGGTAGATTCAATTCCCAGCGTTATTCTTTACAACACCACAATCCGGGCACTATTACAGTTATTACGGTAATTTCAGTGCAGATTTCAGCGTTGAAATTGCCGCAGTAATGGTAATAATGCGTAATAACAGTAGTAGCACGCAGTCCATGTTGTTCTTAAGAACAACACGGGGAAATGAATCCATCCCAATGCACTATAAAGATTTTTTTTTCTTCTAAAAGTGAAATTATTAAAATGTTGGGTTTTATAAAAATTATTTAAAAAAGTTGTTTTCTATTTATTTATTTTTTATTAATTGTGCATTCTCAACTATTTTTTTTTGTGGGGAGGGTAAGAGCACCACAGATGGAGATTAAACAGATAAATATCAGAAAAATGTAAATTATGGTAAAACATATTCTATAACTTTAAAAGGATATTAAATCAATGTGCAATTTGTAGAATGTATAGAAAAGCCAAAACTGCTTTTTAAGTCATGTATACTACAATATTCCCATCATTTTTAAAACACAATTAAGATTAGCTAACGGTAAATGTACTGAAAACTGTTTTTAAGTTAAATTTCACTGCTATACAAAATAGTTACACTGAGCATATAATTTAATGATAAAACTTCCCCTTTCAGAAGAAGCATACGTAAGGACATGTGTTTGGTCTCCAGCTGGTCCAGTTTGGTCTCCAGCTCCAGCTATTTTTGACTTGGTCAAAAATAGGGTATGGTAAAGACAAGATGCTATGACCCATAAATGAAATCTAAGGAAGGGTTGTGGTTTACAAGGAACATTTATTAGAGGAGAATCCTCTGTGGTCATGATAATAACGATCCCTCTCGTTCACATGTTATATGAGAGGATATTATATATCAATTTGAGCTACCAATCTAAATTGTTGGGACTATATGTATAGACCCTTAACCTTCTAAGTACCTACATAAGTCAGGTTATTAATCCTGACCTTTGGAACCATATACATCCAGACCTAAGTTTCCCTCAATATCTGTGTTAGACTTCAATATCCTAGCGGCTTTAATAACTATAACCCTTAGAAGTGCATATGTATTAGAATCACTGTTATTTAATCAGAGTGGACACATTTGCTGACTATATGTGAAACACAATGTATCAATGAATATATGAAATTTAATCTGAATAAACTGTGCTATTTAACTTAATTGATACAAGGTTTACACTCATGGGTAATTTCCCCAATCAATTATAAGTGTCACAATTTTGTGACCACCGGCTTCCCGGAAGGGCATTTTTAATCATCTTTATCACTTATCTTCATTTTCATCACCTCTTTATTTTAACAATTCGCCTAGTCTTATATCCGATATTTGTCTAATTTTTAATAATCATTAATAAAGTTGATTTTATAAAACTCTTAGGGACAGGAGTGCCCCATACACTACCTTTTTCAGTTGATGTCTATCATCAATTGATTCCCTTTATGTTCTAGATTCGTCTAGTCTAGGGAGCACCCCCTCATACCATATATAACCTATAATACCTATTGAGGTTTGTCCCTGCTTTAGAGCGGATTGACAATCTTTCTTTCCTTGAACCAGGAGATCCAAGACCTCCTGATGAAGGGACCATTCTCCCGAATGAACCCTGTTTCGCTGAGATAATCGGCTTCCCAGTTGTCTACACCTGGAACGAATATTGCCAATAAAATTGGAATGTGTTTTTCTGCCCACAGCATTATCCTGGACACTTCGCTCATGGCCCTGGCACTGCGCGTACCTCCCTGATAATGGAGAATGCTACTGCCGTTGCATTATCCGACTGGACCCTGACCGACACCAATAAAAGGAACTGCCTGCAAGGTGCACTTGGAATCCGCGTCCCCAGACCAAGAACGCAACCATTTATGGTTACGTTCTTATGTTCTTTAGAACGTCTTGCTGTTATAACCAACGCTGAAAGCTTAGCAGCCAGAGAATTGACATCTAATGAAAGCTGCCTAACAAACTCCGAAGCCTCTCTAATATGATCAGAGAGCACCAATAACTCGTCACTAGGGGCTCAATCACGGAGACCTTTTGTCAACTGCTCTGTCCGCGCTTGGATAGCCTTATTGACCCGGGCCGTGGACATTGCCAGCATAAAAACACTACCAGCTGCTTCATAAGTCGACCTGAACAACAACAAAAAAAAAATCTAATTTTTTATCTGTAGCATCCCTGAGGGAAATAACACCCTCAACTGGTAAAGTGGTTGTTCTAGTCAACCTGGCTATGGGAGGGTCCACCCTTGGTAGTGCCTCCCATTTGTCACAATCTTCAGCTGGAAGAGGGCAGAGAGTTATCAACTTCGCTGGCCTGTAAAAACGCTGATCAGGCTTTTTCCAGGTGTCAGAAATTGTTTCATCTTTTAAAACAGAGAAAAAACAGCTTCACGGGATACCTCTGGGTTTATGGAGCCTAATGTCTGGCGCACAAACAAACACCAGGTCCTCTACACCCTGCACAGTGGATGAATCTTCTACACTGGCCAAATACTCCTGCCCCGAATCCTGGTGAACCTCACCTTCTTCCTGCGATGTGGACATAAAATTCCTAGCTTCCCGAGACGCTTATGAGATGGTCTCGTAGCCGCAATCAGTAAGCGTTCCAGTGAGGAAGTAGCCGCAACTAAACCCAGAGCCGAAACCGCAAGGTATTGTGCTAAAGATGATACTACTTGGGACGCCCCAGAAGAGGACAGTCCTAACTGTGTATCTGACATGTGTAGTGCAGAAACAGAAGTAGAAGGTTGACTCACGGTGAGACACTACCCTTGTGAGCTCTGTTAACATTGAAGTCAAAGAACGCAGGATCTGGAGGCAGACTGGGTTTGACTGTAATCCCAGAACTCCGCCTCACAAGCTGTACACAGGGCCTCCGAGTTAAATGTAACGAAAAATTGTCTTGTGTACAGTCTAACACAATTATAATACAGAACAGACCCTGCAGCAGTACCCTTTTTAGAGGTCCCCCTTTGCAGCTGTTTGCACGGTAAACATATACAAATATAATATATATATATATATATATATATTATACCATATATTAGAAATGGAAACATTTTCCTTTTTTTGCAAAATGCAGGAATTACATACACACTAAATATATCAGCATGGGTCCAGGATGTTTTTTAAACATATATTCGGTAACCCTTTCACTGTAAACCAGCAAATAGTACAATATATAGATGTTTCAACACAGATATAATTGTAATGCTAACAGAGACCACAAAAAAATTAGCTGCACACACCCCCACTCTTAAAGACAATTACATTACAGAAAGAGCGCATAAGAAAGGCAAAATAAAACCTGTCCTGTATGAGGGGCACAGCAGGGCTCCTTCCTCCACAGTGTGGGAATGGCGCTGAACGCTGCATGCTGGCGCCAGGAAGTAGCAAAGGAGTTCCAGGACCTCCCCTTCCTCCGGCCAATGGCTGCCCCTGTCTCTTCCAGGGCGTCCTGTGCCCCTCTGTGTGCTACAGAGCCACAGCTGTGCTCTCTGATTCAACGGAGATCAGCTGTGGCTACTCTGGTCCCCCTTCTTGCTGGCAATGCTCGTTGCCTAGGGGTAAGGAGGACGAGACTGTAGCACCTGTCAGTCTGCTGCGGTCGCAGCTGTCAGCGCTGTAACAGCTGGCAATGTAGAAAACTATCTTCTATAGAGACAGCGGCCAGCTCTGCTGGGGGTGAGATAGCTGTCAAAGCTACTCACCCCGGCTCAGGGACCTGGGGTGGAGGAAGGCCGCAGACTATCCCCCCCACTGGGAGGCATCCCTGAGCCCAGCATTTTTCCCCCTGTAAAAAGAAGAATAGAAAAATATGAAATAAAATTAAATAAAATTAAATCCAGGGCAAGAGCCCTGGAAACATGTCTGACTGAGGCACTAACAAGAAAAATGATTATGCCTCCTGTGGGAGGGGTATAACAGGGGTGGAGTGTCACTCACAGAGTTAACAGTTTAGTGCCTGGTCTCCAGTATGTAAAGCAGTGTCCCCTAATTGGACGTATGAGAAAACACACTTAGCATTATAAATGTCTTCATGGCAGAAGGTGTTTCAGTCCTGCATGACCAGACCAACGATCATATTTAGTCAATGTGATTGAAATAGACAATTTTGAAAACAAGCATTCTGCCCTAAAACACAACGTGTACATGTACTATATAAAATAACTCTGATACTCCTTAGCCCTTTGGGCTATATATGAACCTATAAATTGATTGAGCAACTTCCATTTCTGTATTGTTGTTTGAGAGGCATGTTTGGTATCAGTAGCTGCTAGCCTTCTATTGCCATTTGGAGGCTTCTGGGGCACCTCCTGGTAAGTTAGCTCTCAATTTAAAAACATATACATGTATGACCCAGTATATAGGGACACTTGATTGTTTAGAGTTAGAACCACGCTATTAGCAGAAGTGCCATGAAGTGGCGAGTGGCTTATCTTGCACTTACATATGTGTGTTACTGAGAATTCTGCATTTTTATGTACATGTAGAATAGCAGCTCTTTTGCTAGTTCATAGGAGTGTGCTGGGGGATTTTTCTCTCTTTTTTCCTTTCTTGATAAGCTCACCCTTTAAAGCACCTGCTGTGAACCTATAAATTGATTGAGCAACTTCTGTTTCTATAAAATTACTATATATTTCTATATAAATATGCATACATATATACAAGAGTGTGCTTTGTCCTAGCATAATGTGGAGACATGCTTAAGATACTGGACCTGTGTGCTCTCTGCGTTGCTGATAAACACATCTCACTATGATTTGTACACTTGTAATGTTACATCAGAAATGATAGATGTCATTTCAGAGCATGTTCAGAGCTGCGGCAGCATGTCAAATGTCTCTTCTCAACTTACTTGCATTGCCAGATACAGTTCCAGTCATTCAGAGCTGGTTGAACTTTATCCTCTATGACGTGTCTGTCAATATCATCCTCATCCTCTTCTAGAATATCACTTGAAGGTGGTGCCCATAATTTTAAGTAATCAGTGGCTGTCAGCAGTCTGTTACCTGCAGAATATTCATTAAACCCCCAAATTACTATTATATTTGCAAGACATGAAATTAATTAAATTTTACACTTTTATCTGACTTTTTAAAATAGACATATTTGCAAACTGGTTTTAGAGAAGTTCCTTTTTAAGTCAATTGAATGACTTGTCATTTCCCCATTGTCTTTCCTGTTTCTCTGCTGATGCATAAAATAATCTAATTACCTTACTGCAAAGTCAAATACAGCACAACATACCCTACAACATCACAATGGCTACTAGCAGAGCAAGAGGCTAAACTGATATTCAGTAGTTCAAGAAAACATAGCCTGCAGGAACACCTTACAGGAAATAATGCTGAGTATTAGTAGCTGCATTTCAATTACATGAACTTGCAGGTATAAGAAAGCCATGTCTACAACAAATATATCAATAACAGACGCACACAGCTGTCACATGAGCTGGGCATCGGATACCTGCTACACTTCAAAGATTGATTTCCCTACAAACAAATACATTAAGCAGGGATAAGCACTAAAGGCTTTAAATAATCTTCAACATACTCTAAAATGAAACAACGATTGTTACCCGTCACAAAAAAGGAACACATTATTTAGAGGGGGAAAAAAAAAAACAAGAAGAGAGGTCATTTACTTACCTTGAGGATCCCAAGCCAAATTGTAAGTCACTGAAGTAAGCAAAAACTGGCCTGTCCTAAGCCACTGATATTTAAGCTGCTGGAAAAAAAAAAACAGAACATATTTTGATGTTACAGGTCATATCAGAAATCTCAGCACAACAGTCAAACTGGCTCAAATGGTGTTCACTCCACTTACTGAGGTTTTGTACCTTCTCGTTTACCACCATCTCTGCAGCACCTAATGGGATCTATAGAATACCCGCATCAAAAACAAAATGTATGTTCCCAACTGGGCTGGTAAAAGTGTAATTCAACTGCAATATGTGCAGACACTACACTGACCAGAAATCAGAAACCTGCTAAAATATTAGAACTGATGTCTAAACAATACGCATCTACTGGACAGGGCGGTGACACAGTGGTTAACATTGAGAACTTACAGCGCTGGGGTCAAGGGTTCAGTTCCAACCAGGACCCTATGGATACCTGCTACACTTAAAAGATTGATTTCCCTACAAATATATTAAGCAGGAAAAAGCTTAACATATGGAGTTTATTCTCCCATCCACTCCAAACACATACAGATAGGTTAATTGACTACCGACAAAATTAACTTGTGTGCGAACATAGATTGCAAGTTTCATTGGGGGAGAGAGAGACTGATGTGAATGATTAAGTATCCTCTGCAAAGAATTTTGTAATATATAGGCACTATATAAATAACTATTAATGACAATAATTATAAAAATTCTACCATATTATTTTCTCAAAGTGGTCTATGGGGTGCAAGCAAAAATTAGTGAAAATTTAAATCTGAACAGCTCCACAGAGAAGCCAGGGTCCTATGAGACCTATAATATTGAGGAAACGCTGATAAAATTGACAGAAATATTTACTCTTAATTATATGTCAAATCGACATAAAAGTAATGTATAAAATACAATACAATTTGATATTATACCGGTATATTACATAAATCTATAAAATCGGGATTGAATATATATATATATATATATATATATATATATATATATATATATATATATATATATATATATATTTCTTCTCATATAGATATCAAATACACATCCAACAATAGCCAGTATTCGATATATAAAAAGTGTGACATTTATCTGTTCAGAGCGTCGGTATCCATAGCACTTGTTGGAATGGCCATTCACTCCAAATAGTATTTATTGTTCATTCACGTGAAACAACTAGCAGTTGTCAAACAAGCAGCATGTGATCCCGGAAGTGACATCCGTATGGGACCTCGTGCTAAATTGAATTCCTCCCAAAGTATAAATAACTATAACAAATAAACATTAGGCCATTGCCCCTAGAGGGCAAGTAAACATTTATCATGGCATATTGCATTCCAAGTAATTACACATAAGATTATATTGTTTTATTCATCACAAAGAGCTCTACAAAATATATCCTTTATAACTAAGTAGCGTTTTAATATACCGTTCTTAGAAGTAAAATATTGTGTTCCAACCTGGGAGGTGTCAATTGATCAATCTATGTAAGGAGATTAGGGATGTGTCCAGTTTGTTTCTGGTATTAACAACTCGTTTCTTTAACTGTTATTTTTATGTACATTAATGAAGTCATATCACATAAGCAAATCTGTCAGCCTGACATGGGGCTGCTGTAGAACTAACAAAACGTTCAACAGTTATAGCTGGTGCTACAATATGTCTGACCAGACGTGGGGTCTGTCGATTAATCTTGGAAACATTTGTTAAAAGGAGCTATTGACCTTTTTGTGTATTGTCCTGCATCATCAGGTCCGATAAACAAGTAACCAGGAATGCATTAGTCAGACTCTACAACTCAGAATTTATTATTTTTACTACACTATGTAAGATTAAAGTGAACTTTGCAATGTATGCACCTCCTTTACGGTAGTTCTTTTTTTAATCTGCAGATTTCATGTTACACTACGCAATACATGCAGCTTTTCTCAGGATTTGAACTGTGTTGAGATATGAACAGGTAGTATACAGTGACCATAATAAAGAATGCTCCCCCTGCCCACATCATTTTGTGAATACTACTGTGTTATACATATAGTGACTGCACTGTGGTCATAACACGTAGGGTGACTGAGACCAGAGATTCTCTCCAGATAGCAATATACTAAAGGGAGACAAACCTTGCAAAATAATATCCATTATCAAAACTAAACAAAGTATCTCTAAGTATATACATTGCAATGTTCATTTTACACCACAATATAAAAGTGTCACAATGCAATACCAGTTGTGACTATTTAAAATATTGCTCAAATATCTGGCACGTACCTAGACTACGGTACAAAAACTGCAGCACTAACATCAATGTGTGCTTGGGACCCTAGTATTATAGTTTAACTCGCCTCTCTGTCAAAAAGCACATAAATGCTGCAATAAAAGAGTGCTTTTGTTTTTCTTTCAAGTTCCATAACCCGAGTGAATAACCAGCGTACTTCTGTATGGTAATAGCAACATTTATTGAGCAGATCCAACTTCATGACAGAGTATCTTGAAGAGTCTGTGGTTCAGAGCTTGAGACCATATGAAGTTCACTGCTTGAACAGTGGTATCCATGGCCGATTTAAGTTTTGGAGTGAGTATTTTTGATGCTAAGGAATGACGATGTAGAGAACAATGGATTACCTTTATGATTGGAGCCTCCCGATGCACCAAAAACAGAATTCTTTCCCAACATTGAAGGAGCACCATCAGAAGCTATGAAACCCAATTTTAATTTCCAGTCCAACTCATTTTTTGAAAATAGCTCATCAATTAGCCAGTAAATATCAAAAGCTTTTGTGGTACCCAACAGAGGGTCACAGAACAAAAAGTCCTCCTTGATGCAGGAGTTGGTGGCATATCTCACAAAGGTCAGGAATTAACTGCATTGAGCCTCATCCATACTTTAGTCCAAAGGGTAGTTACTTCCTTGAGTTCTTCCACAAGTTGAGCCAAAACATCAGTTGATATATATTAAATTCTACATCAGATGATGTTATTTGATAGAGGTATTTGAGCAATCTGGTTCCTCTATTGCTCTCCAAGAACAGTTTCAACCATTTGAAGTGCACAAGACTTTATTAGAGTCTCACTGATAGTGTGTGGCTTTTTGTTCTTAGCAATAAGATATGCCACTCTTTAGGAGGCTTCAAGCAGTGGTTTTTGTGTAGTTTTAGATATAAAACCTAACTTGGGTAACGTACCTGATGATTTGAGTCAACCTCATCTGTTTAAGTGACTCCAGCGACTCTCCAGGGATTCCTGGGTGTACTTTAGTGAAATGATCCTGGAGTTTGGCAGGCCTCGTATTATCAATGCAAAGAATTTTTGCACATAAATAACACTGCGTTTTTCAATTCCATCACGGCCAAGGTAGCATTTGAACCCATATTTATCATACTAGTCACTATACCTCTTTTGCTGTTGTTGACATTTTCTCTTAGGACACAGCATTGTAATATATACTCTTATAGCAGTGGAGTTAATAATGGAACAACTTCTTGCATTGAAGAGGAAAGACAAACTGTTAACTAAGCTAGTAATAAATAAAATTAAATGGTTTTGGAAAAATCCATTGCTGCAGTCATTCAGACTGTGCATTGCAATCTAACTATAACAGTCGCTAAGTGAGGAGTGATCGCGACTGCTCTTTTACTGTTCTTGCGATTGTTCTAAGCAAGTGTTGTGCGAGTCATTTCCGGCACGGGAGTTTGGTACAAGATTAAACTAAACCGAAAGTTACTTTTATTTTACCGAACAAAGTAACAGGAGTCTTAATTTTACCGAACACTTCAATCATACGGAATTATGATTATCAGCATGCCTCCAATATTTTTTTGGATCCGGTTAATCGCGACTCGACTGTATCTAAACTAAACTCTAAAAAAACAAAAGCAATTACAAAAATGTTATAGAGGACAGTCACACATCCCCAGTAACCCCTTTGCACCTCCCCAGGGGAAGCACCCTTCACAGGTTAAGAACCCCTGGGTTAGAGCAACATTTATTCTGTGTGACACTCATCAAAATGGTATCAATGATACTCAGGCTGGAAGACTTAGCCTTGTGGTTCTGGGTGTGAGTTGATGGAAAGAAAGGGACATTTTTAATATAATTCTCTTTCCCATTTGGTTTCACCATTCTATTTATTTCCATTGGCTTTAAACGTTTATTCAGCCAGGTTTCCTTCGCAACTGAGCATTGTAAGATCATTTGTAATGCATGTAGTATTACAAGTGATCTATAACTCCTGGGTTGTAGCATTATTTTAGACTGTTTCACCCTCCACAGAGGCAAACTGCCATCACCAGTATTCCAAGGCAAGTGTAACATTAATATTGATTGTTATGGGTTTCTGAATGAGTGACAATCTGTAGCCAAAGTCTGGCCCTCCGATTGTATAGGAATCATTTCTACATCAATTGAACTAAAGCAAGGGCAACATTGTTTTCAGCCTAAGTAGCTTTAATTAGGTTAAAATCGGTATTGCCATGAGACCAGAGCTGTGCAGAACTCTTGCAAACAACAGATATTTTAATTCCAAGTCAGCAAAACAAAACAAAAATACAAATATTGCATTTCTCCAAACAACAGGAGACTATCATTATTTACATGTATTACGTATCTACTACAAACATTAAAGGTATTATATAATTGCATATTTTTCTTACGTATCCCATAAAAATAAAAAGACAAAAACTGCTCTTTGTATTTAAAATATACAGTATTTAAGAAATTTGATTGAACCGTATTTCCACTTGCTATGTAGCAAACTGAAGGCTATTTTTAATCTCTCTCATTAATAATGTACTTAGTTCAGCTGCCTTTTGGATCCCATTAGGCTAAATCTGCACCAACCAAGTGTTTGAGTTAAAAACATAGGGCGAATAACCATCCCCTCACAGAATTTTTGTATCATGACAAAATTACAATTCAGTCTCTGCACAAATGAACACAATATTCTGAATGCTATCAACACTATACAATACAAACTAACAATGTTTTTTCCTATGTCTCTAGATGCTTCATATTCTTATAAATATATTATATCTCTATATTTTGCATTTTCCTAATCAAAATGATAAAAATACAACAAAAACATTGAGAAACAAGAACATGGTAGGAGTAAGAATTAGAGCAGCATTATAGCTTATTACTTACACTGTTTCGCTTGTGTGAGTTAGCTGTACCCAGTGGTTCAAATATACAAACAGTGTTTCCATATGAAGCAGCAATCTGGGTAGAAAAATATATATAGTTTACTATTATTGTACAATATGCAATTACATTGCTTGGATTATGCCCTTTGCACAGGAAAAATATTTAATTATGAATAATGTTTTATTTTTCTGCAAACATTCATGAATTAAACAAATCCATATAATTTTACAGTGGAAAACAAGCTCTAGGCTTTTCGGAATGTTCTATCTAATTGTTCAATACAACAACCTTATGTATGTCTCACTACAAAGTACAGTAACTTCAAAAGTGTAACTTGCTTAATTGTGTCTAGGACTGGGAAATAAAAGTACTAGACATAGTTTTATGTTGTTAATGTAGGATCTGGACATGCACCCAGGGACATCAGGCTACACCAATACTTGCTATTGTAATACGATTGACAGGAGGGAGCTCAGGTATAGCACATGGGATTATGGGGAAGAGAAGACAACAAGGCAACTGTACTGAAAGATGAGCTCTGCAAAAATACTAGCTATCACCATTATTAGCTGTGTAGGGTCCAGTAGAAAAACTCATTTATGGATGAATGTGTAAAAATAAACATCAGTTCAGTACAAAGAGAAACCATGGGGCAGCACTGTGGCTAAGTGGTTAGCACTTTTGCCTCACAGCACTGGGATCATGAGTTCAATTCCCAACCATGGCATTATCTGTGTGGAGTTTGTATGTTCTCCCTGTGTTTGCGTGGGTTTCCTCCAGGTGCTCTGGTTTCCTCCCACACTCCAAAAACATACGGATAGGTTAATTGGCTGCTTTTAAATTGCCCTTAGTCTCTCTCGCTCTGTGTGTGTGTTAGGGAATTTAGATTGTAAGCTCCAATGGGGCAGGGACTGATGTGAGCGAGTTCTCTGTACAGCGCTGCGGAATTAGTGGCGCTATATAAATAAATGGTGATGATGATGATGATGTACGGTTATGGTCTCTTTAATGCCATCTGCTAAAAGACTGTTCCCAGGCTCCATCACTATTTCTGTAAAGAAATACTTTTCTTCTCCCTCCAATTTCACACTATGGTCAAAAAGTATACTGTAAATTTAATTATATTTATGGTGGTCTGTAATTATTAAAGAGTGAATCCTGCCATATTGTTTGTTCTGATAGACAAAAATAAATATTACCTACAGACAACACAGGCAGGCATCGTAGTTAAACTGGGTCAAATATTCACATAAGTGGTTATACTTTATAGTTCATTTCAATGGGTGTTATATGCACAAGTAATTGCTTTACACTTCAGTTCTACAGGAAAACAGTTGCTGCAAAGACAACTTACTTCAAAATGTAGTTACTATACCAGACAAACTTATTTCACTAGGAAGGGTGGACATATTATGTGTGCTTTAAATGCAATGCTAGCCCCCAGGGCCGCCGAGAGGGGGGGGGGGGGGGGGGAGTGGGTACTAATTACCCGGGCCCGGGCATGTCAGGGGGCCCGGCCCGGGTGCCGACGATTTATTTTTTTACTTTATATTTATTTTTTGCCGCGGAGGGGATGGGGGAAGGGGCTCGATCCTTGGTGGGGGGAGCAGGGTAGTAAAAAAAAAACAAAAAAAAAAACAACATACTCACGTGATCACGGCGTCGGCCTCCCTCCTCTCTGCTGCTCTGTGCTCCATACTGACAATGCCGGGTGTGACATCATCATGTCACGCCCAGCATTGTCAGTCTGGAGCAATGGAGCACAGAGCAGCAGAGAAGACAAGAAAGAAGAGGAGAAAAAGGTAAGTGAAGGGAGGAAAACAGGGGGGGGGGGCAGCATGACACAGAGGGGTTAAAGAAAGGAGGGACAAGGAGCATGGCACAGGGGGTCAAGGAAAGGAAGGAGAAGCGCAGAGAGGCACAGGGGCACAGGGGGTTAAAGAAATGAAGGAGAAACGTAGAGAGGCACAAGGGGTTAAAGAAAAGAGGGACAAGAGCAGCATGGCACAGGGGGTTAAAGAAAGGAGGGACAAGCAGCATGGCACAGGGGGTTAAAGAAAGGAGGGACAAGCAGCATGGCACTGGGGGGTTAAAGAAAGGAGGGACAAGCAGCATGGCACAGGGGGTTAAAGAAAGGAGGGACAAGCAGCATGGCACTGGGGTTTAAAGAAAAGAGGGACAAAAGCAGCATGGCACAGGGGGTTAAAGAAAAGAGGGACAAAAGCAGCATGGCACAGGGGGTTAAAGAAAAGAGGGACAAAAGCAGCATGGCACAGGGGGTTAAAGAAAAAAGGGACAAGCAGCATGGCACAGGGGGTTAAAGAAAAGAGGGACAAGCAGCATGGCACAGGGGGTTAAATAAAAGAGGGACAAGCAGCATGGCACAGGGGGTTAAAGAAAAGAGGGACAAGCAGCATGGCACAGGGGGGTTAAAGAAAGGAGGGACAAGCAGCATGGCACAGGGGGTTAAAGAAAAGAGGGACAAGCAGCATGGCACAAGGGGTTAAAGAAAGGGGCAAAGGCAGCATGGAGGGCGCAGTGTGATCATAAGAGGGCATAGCGTGGTGATGATAAAGGGGCACAGTAATGTGTGTGTGATGGCACGGAGCTTTTGGCAATGTAGTGTGTGTGAGGTAGATGGTGGCTAATTAATGGCTGCTATTTTGTTTGCGGGGTAATGGGAATACTATTTTAATGTTGGGGCTGGAGGAAGGCCTAATTATTAATCATGGATGCTATTGATTTAACGGTGGGGCTGGCTATAATTTTCTAAATGTAGCCATTTTTTTTTCCAAATAGGTCCTCCAACATTCCAGGATCCAGACAAGCCGCAACTAAAGAAACCAGCAGCCACATGTGGTAAAAGTGAGAAGAACAGGTAGGACAGAGCAGCATAGTGTGTGAAATGTTGTGATTCTAGTAGGGTCAATGGCAATGTTTGGTGAGTGTTTGGTGAGCCCAGTGGGCGCAGGCCAAGACTGAACTCTTTCTGTACACACTGCATTCTTCCAATACTACACAAGGGTGTTAGATGTCCTGAAAGTCAGGAGTGCTTGGACAAATGTCACGCTCCGGGGAATTCAGGACCTAGTGATTTTATAGTGCTAGGCACGCCCCAACAGCGCCATGCCCCCAATTGTGTGACCACACCCATGAAAAATTTTACGTTGCCATGAGGCGGCGCAAAATTTGTTTGCTTTCTCAACTATAAGGGGGGGGGGGCCATGAATTTGTTGTACCGGGGCCCTGCATTCCTCTTGGCAGCCCTGCTAGCCCCCACTCCTTATAATCCAGTCTGATCGAATCTGTAAGCAATTTGGCCACACTGCACAAATTCAATCACACAATCACATTTGAATCATGCAATTCACTTGACTTGCAATGGCTGTTAACCTCTAAACACTACAAGCTGTGTCAATGTAGCAACTACAGTCTACACATACCTGAGTAAAGATTCATTTTGGAACAAACAAAGGTTATTTTACTAGTGGGAAGAAGTTCTGTTTTATTTATTTTAAAACACGGTTTAAATTAAAGGAAGTTCATCACTTAAAAATAAATATATTTTTTTTCATATCCTCCACCACAAGGGCGAGTTCCAAAGTTAACATATCTAAATGGTAATTGCAAAACTGCTCTCTTTCTCTCTAGTGCCACCACCTAATTTAATGCGCTGAACAAGTAAAGAAGGATAAGATCAGTGATATACTGGAGAGACAGTAATGGCCAGCAGGCTGTGTCTCTCCAGCACTGCATCCCTGCTGCATTTCACCACACACAGTGTTCATGAATGGTTGCAATTAGCAAAGTGGGAACCTTAAGGGGCTCATGCCGAGTTGTATGTACGCCCTTTTACTTAGCGTAAAATACATCAATTTAAACTGCGCATACCCACAAGAAAAGGTCCATATGCAGATTTGGAGGGAAGGGGCATGTACTTCCAGACAGAGAACAATAAGGGTGTGTTCACTTAATTGCAAACTGAGACAGGACCACACGGAGACACATATATACGCCCGTCAGTAGCCATACAACCTGCAAATACACAATGATGATAGTGACAGCTGCCAGTAATAGCTAGCCACTTATGATTCGCCAATTACGGAATCACCTCTGAAGCTTTCTTTATTGTGCGTGCCTGGCTATATTATACTATTCTGTGGGTGTATTTTAGAATTCATTTTCTTACTACTTTCATTCGCACTCAAGGAGGAAGATTATACATGCTGTATTATAGAGGTTTTTTTCATTGAAATCAAACCTGGGTGTGAGTGTATCCTGACGTATATGCTACGGATACAGAACTGAATGCATCTAGAGATGTGTCAGATACAGCATACAGATGTAATGGATGTAAATATGCCATTTTTAAGTGCAGCTTCTATGATTTTTCTCCTAACATACTGCCTCTATTGTGCCTTAAATAAATCATGACAGTGAAGTATCTTTATTAGATGTGTTTGAAGGTTTTTATTATATTGGCATAAATGTGCTTTCCCGCAGCAGTGCCGCAGGGAGGAGCCACTAGAAGGAGCAAAATTCATCCGATTAAAAAAACAAAACAAAAAAAACAACGACCTTTGAGAACTCCTCTTACAGAGGCAAAAACGCTATGCTCCCCCCTGAAAAGCAGGGAACGTGCAATCCTTTCCAATCCGTCTCATTTAAAAATCATGTACCATAAAACAAAATGCTAATTTTCTTATGTGGGTACAAAAGCAGGTGCCTATTTCACACTCAGCCAGTAACGGCCCAGACACTCCTAAATTCTCCAATCAGCCAGTAAAAACTTTTATATCCCCCAAATACGCCATTATTTTGGCCTGCAAATCAGTGCCTTCTTCATAAGCACTGGTGCATTAGCACAAAAGCATGCGCCATCTCAAAACAACCCTTTGCCCTGCAGTAGTACTCTTTTGCATTTCTTCAGAATGTTTACAGAATCTACTCTTGAAAACAGACGTGGTATGGAAGGGGGTTTTCAAATCAAAGAAGGAAAACCAGTTTGATTAGTTTTGGAATGTCAAATAAAGCCACAGAAACTTACTGGTCAAAATTATTTTAACTTTTATAACAAATTTACTTCGTAAAAATAAAAGTAAAAGTAAGGTCTTACCCGGCCTTGTTGTTGGGAACACTCCACACAGCTAACCTGGATATTTCCATGTTTAGCACCAGGAATTATTTGTACACACTCAAAATCATGTGCTAGTATGACAATATCACAGCCTGACCCATAGGCCTGCAGAGAAACAAAAAAAAATTGTGATAAATTACAAAGGTATAAGTAATCAATGTATACGAGAATACTGAAATAATCTAATCAATCAGCAATGAAGCAAAGCTATGTTATTGTTGATATTAGTTCATTTTATTCCCGTCAGTAAAGCTAACCACTTCACATTGAGATGTGATTCAACCCCATTGTAGTACAATTGGACCCATACCCAGTTTTACACTAATTGGCTAATCATTTTTATGATAAACAATGAAAATTCCATCAGATTATGGGCAATTGTTGGTTCGATTCCATATACGGGCCAATTTTTATTTAAACTTGGCCACACACTTAACATACATTTGTTTGGCCTGAGTACTTTCAATTTGACTACATATATGGGTGGACAAAATGTATCCGTCCTGTTATTTAGCACTCGCGCAGTATGCAGCCTGTTAATGTGGTTGTAACATGATCGCACACAGTTCAACAATGGTAAAGTGTCAACCTCAATTACAGGCATATCCTCTATTTCAACTTAATTTTAGGCATCACGATTATTTAGAGCCGATACTGGGCCAATTATCCAATATACAGCGCATGTGTGGCCAATGCCAACTGGTCTAAACTGGCCAACAAAAATGATAGGTTATTAACCAGCTTAAGGCCATTGAAATATACTTTTCTGAGCCTAAAATTACTGATAACTGAGGAAAATAGCTTGTAGTGAATAAAACAAAGCTGCACAAACTAAAATTTGCCCTAACTCCATTTCAATATATGGGATAATTTACATATATGATTATGTTATCAACACTTTCCCAAGCAATTGTTGCTTCTGGAACAGGTGACTAGTTGAAGCAGGTGTTTTCTTCTAAATAGTTGTATGGATTTCAGACCACTGTTACCCAACAGTGTTTTAAAACAAAAAACAAGCAAAAAATGAGCAGATGTTTCACTTAAAAGGTGCAGGGGAGGTGTCTCCACAGCTGCTCCGGGACACACTGTGCATATTTTTTTCTTACTGAATCTCTCCCCAAGGCAAATAGAACAGTGAGAACTAGCATCAAGAAAAGGCAGGGTTATTACAAAAATTAAATAATGCTGGAAGAATTATCAACTCTCGACTGCCAGATGAATAGGAATCTATTTTAAGAAACCCACCACAATGTAATCCCCAAGATTGGAAGTTATCAATTCAGCTAACAGAAAACAGTTTACTATCTACATTATAGTTACATTATTATTATTAATTTTTATTTATAAGGCGCCACTCAGTGTCCGTAGTGCCGTACAGGGACAAACAAGTACAATACAAGGTGGGACAGCACGGTACAGTAAACAATAAGCACAGTAACTCAGTAAGCTCAAAGCGCAGCTAGAGAGAGGGGGGAGGGAAGACCAGCAGGCGCCGGAGCCCAAGAGGGAGGGTGCGGATGACGGGGAGACCCCCAGAGGGGTGGGGGGAAAGGTAGCTGGAGAGCAGAGTTAAAGGTGTAGGAAACAGGAGGAGAGAAGGCCCTGCTCAAGGGAGCGTACAATCTAAGGTGCGGGGTAGACAGACAGAGAGACACAGGGGTGAGAGGAAGAGAAGGGGGAACTGAGGTAGATTCAGGGGAGGGGAGAGGCAGAAAAAGGTAGGAAGTTAAGTGGGAGACTGGAAGGCTTGGAGAAAGAGAAAAAGGTAGGAAGTTAAGTGGGGGACTGGAAGGCTTGGAGAAAGAGGTGGGTTTTTAGGGCCCGTTTGAACCTGGACAGAGTAGGGGATGTTCTGATAGAGGGAGGGCATCTAATTAAAGCAGCAATCCATGAAAAGATGAGATGTGTTTTTCTTTTGTTTTAAAGAAATCACTGTGGCAGCCTATAGGAAGAATCTTGGCATTACCATATTTCCTTGGTGTGTTTTGCAGTGTCATGTGACTACAACAGTCACATTGTAGTAAACAGTGATGCTTTGGAATGCCTCACTTAGCTCTGACTGCTCTATGTACTGTAACGTCCAGTCCCCCTCCGCATTTGCTGGTTTAAAGCTTAGGTCAGCAGTTCCCAAACTGTGCGCCACGGCTTCCTGGAGTGCTGCGGCGATCTCACAGGGGTGCCTCTACCAGGGCTGGTGTTTAGCTGGTTAAGCAAGGCGGGGGACTACTAGGTAAATATTTTGGCTTAGGGGGGCCTTGCAAAATTATGGAGACCCTAAGGGTGCTTCAAACTGAGAAAGTTTGGGATCCACTGGTTAGGTCTCGAGAGAGGGAGAGACTGAGAGAATGAACACTGCCATGCAGAAAGCCACCCCTGACAAAGTTGTAGAACAGAGCGTGTAGGGTGGCTTTGCAGTCTTCATTCTAACGTTTTCTCTCTGGGCATGGAGCTCCGTCTGGCGTCCAGCATCTACATAGAAGGGCTACCACTAATAACACTTGGTTTCATCCACAAAAGCTTTTTAAATTGCTTGAAATGTATAAATTATTACTTTTGTTATATTAACATTTCATTCAATACTATACCTTGAAATGGGGCTCTGATCATTTCTAGTTTTGGGCTAAGTTACTGGCTATATGAGAAACCTCAAGGACACTGCTATAGACAGATAAGCTGATCTATTATTTTAAACTGTAAGCACATTTATCATTGCAGACACCACCCAATTATTACAGTACTACACTCTTGCGGTCTTTTTTACATTGTACTCAATAGGTGGATCTTTGGTTGTGGTTCGATTCTGTATGTACACATAAGGAACTTATAAAATACCATATAAATAGATTAAATATTTATGGCATGAGTACATATATTATTGTTGGTGAGATTAACAGGATGTGCTGATGATTTTATTATGGTCAATATGAATATTTCAATGAAAATCTAAGTGAAAAGAAATGAACACAGCCTCAGCAAAGTACACCCATTTTAATTCACAATAACTATTTGCTGAATTTAAGATATTAGAAAAATAAAACTGTGAATATGGCAACGTTAAGCATTGGATCATTTTCAAAAATGCCCAAAAATCCAGCATGCAAATAACACCTATAACCAGTGTGTACAGTCATCTGCCAAGGACACTCACAGACACAGTGTGACCCAGATGTGTGGGACAAGTGACAGGATCAGCCCACGTGTTCCGCTTATTAGAGACATATTGAGAAATCTGGTTAAACTACAGAACCCCAAAATAACATCACTGGAGATTCACTCAGATACGAAACGGTGATGCAAACTATATTGGCAGGGTTCAGAAGATGCATCACAAGCAGTAACGGACATAAACTGGACACAATTGCATATATATTAACAAGTTGGACTGATATCAGTGCATACAGCTTTAACTGCTGTTGGCCTGTGTGTGTAATCAACTGCAAACTGCACTAACATGCTCCTAAGTGATCCAGTCGATCAGCCCAAGTGCTGAAGGATGGATCTGTTCAATTTGACCTGCCAAATGTGTATCCAAATTGGAAAGTGATCCTGTCGCTTGAGCCAGTGAAGAGCTCAGTGTTTAAGATAAGATTTAATAATGGGGATTTGGATTCCTGTGTGCATGTCACTCTTGGTTAGTAAGCTTACTACACTGAGCATTTCAGATACTAAAGGATTGCAAAAGATTGCACCTGGCTGGATAAGGACTCGGAATACAAACGCACTAATGTTTCCTCTATGCTCACATTTTGATAAGCATTTCATGTAAATCACTCCTAGTGACCTGCAAGTGCTGCTATTTCAGATGGTCTAGTGCTTCGGAGTAAGAAGCTCTTGAATCTTTGTATGTTTGGTAATACCCAGTCTTGTTTTACTACTCATTTTAGAATTGTGTTTGATCTCAACTGTACAACACTGGGGAGTAAATTGGAAGCTGTCAACCATCATTTTATATTTCCTGTTTGAAAACTTTTCCCTGAAATTAGACATTTTATTCATGGTGCCTCATTACTTAAAGTAGGTTAAAGAAACTTTATACTGAATTCACATTATCTTTGCTAAACATTTACATTGTATTAGCTACAAACTACTTATATCTAGAGCTACATATTGTATGTATTTTCTTTAATAAGGATTATAAAAATGTCTACAGCACAACACGGGCAGTCTTTTTAACACAATAAAACAATGAATAAATAATTGATCCCTAGGATTTTTTGCCAATAGTAATGATTTATTGACCAAGATGAAAGTGAGATGGTGTCCAATAAAAGACAACTTCAAGAGAGCTGAACCTACAAAAAAAAAAAAAAAAAAAAAAACTGTGAAAAGTTGGTCAGTGTAATCAAAGCTAAAGATGTCCTTCCATTCCAAGGAGCTCTTGTTCCTAAAAGCTTGCATGGTACAACAAGTTAAAAAAAACAAAAAAAAAACAAATAGTAACTTTTATGATGTTTAAAAAGTGCATTTTCTTTTTAGGACACACAGCAACTTTGATGCAACCAATGACAAAATAGAGCATAAATAGGAACATTGAGAAGATACATATATTGTAAGCTTGCGAGCACTTCTCACCTCTTTCTCTGTTTTACCCAGTTTGTTTATTAGTTTACTATGTTTGTCCCCAATTGTAAAGCGCTGCGGAATATGTTGGTGTTATATAAATAAATGATGATGATGATATCATCCCACCGATTGTGAAGTAATCCATGCATTAGACTGTGGAAAATGGTATTTCAAGCAAGGGCAATTTCAACAAATCCAAACAAGAGGCATCTGCAAGCTAGACAACTATAGCTGCCCCAACTGCTAAAAATTAAAAGCAATGTTTTGGGCCATTAATCTAATTGCGTAGATGAACCAAAAGAGGTTTATGTTCAGGATTATTACCTTACCTTTTTAATTAGTTGTACCTATAAGAAAGTCGCTTATGCACACCATACAATCTTACATTGAAGTCATACAGCTCTAGCACCCTTATCACAGTATAACTGTGTCATACAACATTCACAACCACCAACACATTCCCAAGCTACACATTCTTTCCACCTGGATATCTATCAAATATATCCACATCAATGACATGTATACCCATCACCACATGGTGGTGTTAAATGAGTAAACCCTTGTATGCAACTGTTTTCACAAACTGTGATTGTATGATTGTTATTTTATGGTTTCTAAACCTTATGCGGATGCCAACAATCAAACTGCATGTAAAAAAACGTGTTCGGTACATTGATAAACTAATGTTTGCAGTGGTAGTAAACATGAAAGCTACATTATGAAAAACAATGATATTTTGCTACAGAAAGATCGAATACAACTAAAGAACATTGCACATTTGATGATGACGATAATGATGACTAAAGAAAGGTATCAAAAGAGTTTTTAACAATATTTACTTTTTTTTTTTTCCACACAGTTGATTTGGTTCCAGTGTATTAAAATACACATATACATACACATATACAGTAAATGGATAAAAAACAAAACACAAAACAAAAAATGCAATACTCTTAATCATCACACTTGTCAAAAATAGATTTTATATTGAAATACATTTTCTGCCTCGCTGTATCAATCCTATCCAAACACGTGTCATTTTAGCACAATTACATTTTCTGATACTGCCTGCTGAATGAGGCCATTTGGTCACTGACTGTCTGACAAATGGCAGTCCCTGTACCTTTGGAACTCCAATTGAATTGAGCTTGTGAGACATAATGTTCTCGAAATTAAATCATCCCTTGACTATACAAAATTATGGAGGCCACATGCTGCGTTTTAAGCATTAGGGTTATGTAGGACACACTATTAATTGGTGAATATCCCAAAAGTACATTATACCATATAACTGGCCAGGACAACCTGTAATTAAAAATAAAAAAAGTTTGCTAGGTGGCAAATTAAAACATGTATCCTTAATCCCCTATAAAAGAGCTGAAACTGACCCATGCTGGTTCTCTTAAGTGTCACTGCAGGAGGTGCAACTGGTATGTGGCTTGGAGGCCCAAATCGGTTTTTAAAGCACATGTGCCAGCCCCATGCATGCTCAGAAGAAGCACCTGCGCTGCACTTTTGAAAGCAGATCAGTAGCATGGGAGGCTAGTTCAGAAACGCTGTATCTTTACCCTAATATTGCTATTTGATCGGGCGATGCTCTGTTTTGCTCCTGGACTAATGCAACAATTATAACAAATGTTTGATCCATTTGGCTAATCATATATTATAATCAAGAAAATCAAATCCAGCCGCTGCTCCCATCACTTTCTCTCTCTTATGACAGGCAGCCAGGAAGTTGGAGTACAACGTAATCTCAAAAATTTGGATAAATACGGAAACGGTAAAATAACCAAGACAGATACAATGGTTTAGGGAACAGCGCTCCTAAGTTTAGTTTGGGGGTGGGTGTGACAGTGCAGCTCTGATACCCTATAGAAGGCAGTATGTAAAAAACTGAATTATCAATGATTGAGCCCAATCATGAACAGACCAACTGAATTATGACACAGACCGTACTGATCAAAAAGTCATCTGATAATTAACAATGTATTTTGAAAGATATCCGAGATCAAATAATAATTTTAATGTTAATTGAATAATGTGTGTATACAGATGTATGTAATATACACTATGTTCATTATTAGAGGACTTTTTGCTTAATAGTATTTAACTTTATATTCAATTTTGTCTGTTCATGATTGGTCTGGAGCATCGATTATTTTATTCAGTTTATTTAGAAAGTGGGAGGAAACACTGGATCAAGCTGGATCCATTTAACGTATCTTAAATGTGCTGTTAACCTGTTAAAAACATGGTTTAAACCAAGTGATAAATTCAACGTCAAGATGTGAATGAGTCCTTGTGGTACAATCACACAGGATGGTGAATGCACCAGAAATGCAGCATGCTGGTCCATGTATCCCTATGTGAGGGGAACAATGCTCTAATTGTGCACAAAGCTGATCAAAAACCTATGGCCACTTTGCTGTCATGTGTCATGCATTAATGTACAGTGAAAGCAAAAAATATATTTCCCATTTTGTTCTTTTATCTTTTTTGTTTTATTTGTTTCTTTTTCAACGTAGATGTGGTGTTACACTTTTCATCCGACAACAATCTCATTCTGGCACTTGTTTGACTAAAGACCCCCAGAAGTATTCTGTTAGAAATGTCAGCAATTTCAAAGATAATTTCTGTCCAGCTATTCTACATTGTTAAATAAACATTTGCATTGAGTTTTACAAAGGCAAATACAGTATAACAGCTTATAAAATGAACAATTCAGCCAGACATACATGAAAAAGGTATTACTTGGAGGAGTAAGGGATAGAAAATATACATATATGTGAGACATCAAGAGATGCAAACAAAGTTATGCATGATCAATACTGCAATTGGAGAAAGTGAAAGAGGGAGAAAAAAGAAGATAGAGAAATAGAGGGAAAAGAAAAGGGGCAAAAGGTCAAAACAACAAGGGTGGGGGAGAGCCGTGGTATTCAGTCCAGGGGCTCCAGACACAAGTGAAGGAAACAGTAGTGAGACACAGGGGGGAATTCAATTGGCCGCATTAAGAGTACAAGTAATGCAGCCAGCGCATTATTACTGTTATTACGGTAATAATGCGTTTTAGTACCGTTATTACGGTAGTTTCAATGACGGCTTTTTGCTCGCAGCTTCCTGAGCTGCAAGCAGAAAGCTGGGTTAAAACTACCGTAATAACGGTAATAGTTTTAACGCGGTGGGAATTCAGGGGGAAATGAATTCCCCTTGCAGGATGATTGCAATGTAACTTTTACATTTTAACATTACATTTATGCACAAGTCTTCTTGGGGAGCAGAGTGGCTTTCCCTTGCCCATTTAAAACTTATGATTTTGCAAGTTATTTAAGCCAAACATGGCCAGAATTCCCAACTTTCCGCACAAGTGGACCTGTAAAAGCGTCATTTTAATTAACTTGCCGTTCACATCAGCAAATTGGTGGGGCCACCCAACAACCTAATTAAATGAATTACTGTCCAGGAATACTACAGGTCTACTGCAAGGTCTGGTTATTGAATTACTTATGTTGTTGGATGGCTGCACAAATTAAGTGAAAAAGGAAACTACTAGTTGTAACTATGTAAACAATTTTAGCAAAAACTGTATGGACACACACAGGCCAGTTCTGCAATGGTGTCCGAATAATTTAACGAAGGAGGGCGCAAAAATGATTTACACAGACTAATGATGTAATGTTTGATTAAGTTTATAGCTCTTTCCAGATAATTAAAAGTTGCCAAATCGATTAGGAAATTCCAAAAAAACCATCAGCATAAAGGAGAAAAAAACGATCTTACCCTATATGACCCTGATCACTGGTCCCGGGACTCGATCCAATTTATTTTCTTCCTTAACTCTCACAGTCAGCACTGGATGGACTTGTTGTGAGATTTAAAGTTACTCCAGACGCAATCCGGACAGGTTGTTGTGGTAAAATCCTATTATTATTTTCAGCGTTCTGATAGCCAAAACGTCCCGCCGCACACAGCAGGCAGGATGATGTAATGCAGACTACGGCGGCTGAATTGAGTCTAAGTTAATCCAACGCGTTTCATCCGTTATTGGACTTTTTCAAGGATGTTGTGGGGTAGATGGAGAAGGTCTTATAAAGAACCTGCTAAGTCCCAATTGGTTGGGCACTATTTTGACATTCTTAAGATTTTTATTGATTAAAATAATAACATATTATACCAAAATGTTATTAATATTAAAATAAGAGATAATTTTAAATATGCGTGATTAAAATTAGATCTTTAAAAATGACCCCAAATCGAAGTCACTATTTAAACCATATGGTATCAAAGTTTTAACCATATAAATCCACTTGGTTTCTTGGCGTGAGATGTTTGATGTATAATCTCCACCTCTCCAATATTGGTTTACTTTCTGTATTCCTAAAAATTTAAGTTTGTTAGGGTTACATGTGGAGTTGTTGGAAAAATGGTTGGGAACGCTGTGAGTATTCAATTTTCTTTTAATATTGTATAGATGCTCCGCAATTCTTATTTTTAGAGTGCGTTGAGTCCTTCCTATGTATTGAACACCACATTCACATTCCAACATATAAACAACTCCCTGCGTATTGCAGGTAATATGCTGTTTTATGTTAAATAATTTCCCATTTGAAGTTGATTTAAAAGTAGTGGTGGCTTTTGTTTGAGACATATTTAAATCTCTACACGCCTTACAATTAAGACAGTGATAAAAGCCATTAGAGTCATTAGTTGATGATTTTTCCTTTTGTAGTGGAATGTAGCTATTGGTCAGTATCTGTTTTAGATTTTCTGGAGTAACTTTAAATCTCACAACAAGTCCATCCAGTGCTGACTGTGAGAGTTAAGGAAGAAAATAAATTGGATCGAGTCCCGGGACCAGTGATCAGGGTCATATAGGGTAAGATCGTTTTTTTCTCCTTTATGCTGATGGTTTTTTTGGAATTTCCTAATCGATTTGGCAACTTTTAATTATCTGGAAAGAGCTATAAACTTAATCAAACATTACATCATTAGTCTGTGTAAATCATTTTTGCGCCCTCCTTCGTTAAATTATACCAAGTTTATTTTTAGAGGTGCTGCAGTATTTATTTGAGAGCGCTCCCCTTCCCCCCACTTTCTTATTCTAAATGGTGTCCGAATAATGAATGTCCACGGGAGTCCAAACTGGACATATCCAGCTGTATGGTGTCAATGGCCAAATGACCTGATAACATGGGAGACTGTTAGTGCAGTCATTGGTCTACCAGATTTTTAAGCATGCAGAAAAATTATCCAATCCGATCATTTTTAGGGCATAATCAGGCCAATCTATCAATGCACCTGCAATATCACCGGAGATGTGTGGAGCATAATGCACAGTTTTAGGCAAGGTTTCTCAAAATCTGCTGAAAATAATGTAAGAAAATTAATGTAGATAAACTGCTAAAAATGCTGCATGACATCTATAAATGGAGAGGTTAAAAATCCCCACCTGGACATCAGGCATTCACTATTACTATGTGTGTGCCTATTTTGTACAATAATGAAATGTGTTTCTCTTTCTTTTTTTTAAACTAGAGAAACTCGGTGGTAACTGCCTTAAAAAAAATTGAAATGTAATGACTAAATTACTTTATTAACTTTTTTATACACTACATTACATGTAGAAATTTTAACAACACAGTATAAGAATAAATTACTATATTATTAATCACTATATGAAAGGAACTAAAGAATTTCTTTATACACTACAATATATGTAAAACATCTTCCATCAAAGTTACATTGCTGGGCATGGTCCCCGCAAGACACGCCAATACATGTGGCTGCAAATAACTGTCAGTTTCCAGACCACCCAGCAGGTCACATGTTCCAGGTCATCCAGCAGGTGCACAGGGGTATTGCCAGCTTTCACATTTTCCAGAGGGCAATGGTATTGCATTGTTGTAAATGAAGGGAAGATGTTTTGTAAAATAATTTCAAAACAATGCAACCTATTACAATGCCATTTTTCTGCAAATCTACAGACTAACACCTTTAATTTGGTATATGATGTGCCCTGCTCAGACAACGGCATCATAGAAATTAGTCACTCATAAAAGTCGTACCTAATTTTTTTTAACAATTTTCACTAGATATTAATTTTAAACATGTCCTGCAATGTTGGGTGGAAGTTAAAGTGTGTAATGTTCCTGACTCTTCTAGGGAGCGGATGCAAAAGACGAGTTCAAAAATGAAACTTACATGGAAGAGGGCAAGACAAAAGAGGATCATTTGGGAATTATTGTTCTGGACCTGTATGGGAAGTAAGAAATCCAAAACATAGGCTCTATCAGAGTCAAGGGAAAGCTTGTGTTCCCAAGATATTTGTATATGAAGTCTATTAAAGTGCCAGAAGAGGATTTGCAGGTAAATGTGAACGGATGCATGGATTTAAATAAAATAAACAATTGCTAGTTAACAGTGGTGTTTTAACAATCATACTCGAGAAGTACAAATTAAAAGGTTAAGCTAATGCAATTTTAAGCCTTGGCCAGTGCAAAGTGGAGTGATTATATCCTAGATGATAATCAGTATGCATTATAACAAAACAACTGCAGCAAAAATTATTGTGCACAAGTCAATGTCTAGTCTGCACATGCAATTCTGCCACAAATCACAGTATATATGTGCCCCAAAAGGCTACTGAGCCCGATGAATATTTGATAAGGATTTATCATCATACGACAGTCAGAATAGACTGTAAATGTGGTGGGATTATGACTACATTTGATCATGTATGTGGTCAACATCCAAACATGCTAATGTTGTCGTCTACACAGCCTATTCAGTCCAAGTGCTGGATCAAATTGCTGAATCGTTCATATTATTGTGTGTGTACGTGTATGGCCTATTCTGTCAGAGATCACTCGGTTCACTGGACAAACCGAAAGGCCAGTTCGTTCTAAAAGTGGACAGCTTTATTCAGCATGTGAGAAAGCACAGCAGGACAGTGTGTACAGAGAACCAAGGAGTGGGGGGTGATCAACAACTGTAACATATATAACAGATGTGGAGACTGGGGGGTAATGTTTGGAGTATTATATAGGAGTGCTCAGGATAGAACAAGATTACTCCAAAAAAGAAATTACAACAAAGACATACATCGAATCAGAAAGAAAAGAATGCAGCTAAGTATACTTAGTAGAGTATATGGGACGAAGTTAAAAAAAAAAAAAAAAAAAAAAGGTTTGCTTTTTGTGGTAACATTGAAAAGCAGAATAAATCGAATGCACAAACCTGGTCCACACATCTTAGAATCATTTTTAATAGTTGCTCCAAAGTATACACTTACTCAAATATAATTCATATTAAAGTTATTCATAGCATCTGCAACTTGGCTTTAAATTTCACATTCTTCCAACATATTCATGCAATTTTTTAATAAGCGGTAATTCATATGATGAGCTCGGTGACAAATATATGTAACAACCCCGCATCCATAAAATATATGTTAATGGTTCCAAAACCTGACATATTTGATAACCTACATATGCTTGTTCAGTGTTCTCTCAAGAAAACTTTGCCAGCCGGGTGGCATTAAGAAGTAGCCAGGTGGGAGCAGTGTAATACTTTACAATATATTGAAAAATGTTGGCAATTATTGCAAACCACACTTTCCAGGACTGGTGGTCAGTGGTCTATTACACACTGCTGGCTGTAGTGCTCAAACAGTGCCTATTAAAACAATGGTTTATTCTATTATATTAAGACTCTGTTGGGCTCCAAGAGCCAGGTGGCAAGTAAAAACAGCTGAGTGGAGCACCCAGGAAAAAGGTACTGGGGAGAACACTGCTGTTATATATCCATGTATGTATAACCTACAGTTCGCAGTTACCATCATCAGAAGTTCAATTATTGTCACGTAATAGAACACCCAAGTTGCACATATCCAATTGTTCTGTGTTGGGCCAAACAGTTTGCAAGACATCTCTTGGATTATGTTCAATAGATGAATGTATACACAAGCTACCATAGCCGTCTGCTAACTATATTTTAGTTTTATGCAGTGTCCTTGAAACCTAAATAGCATATGTCTAATACTGAATGTGCAAGCAGCCATTCAAATCAAATAAGGAACTAATGAAAATTGGTAATGAAGTACCTCAATGATGTCTAAGGTTTCCAGTAAACCGATAGGTCACCTGCTCATAAATATTAGTTGAACCCACAAATGGCTGCTTCCACTGTAGGTGACAGGTGTCCTTTAAGTCAATTTCAGTCAATAGCCATGAATTGGGGAGCATTTGCATACTGCCATTAGGACCACAGTAATTTCCTTTTTTTTGGTTCTCTTTTTACGGATTCTGATATCACAGTGACAGTGCAATACATTTAATACAGGAATATAAGCAGGTCTCTTAACCAACTTGTCTAGCCTAGCATAGAATAGCCTACTGTTTGGACTAGATGAACAATTAATGCTAGTGCTCTGTTCCCATAATGTGACTTGATGGTTTTTCCACAGACGTAATGTGCAGCCCACTCATGGTCCTTTTGTGTTGCTCACCATTGATTAAATAAATACTTCCACTCTGCACTTCTCAGCATAAACATTTTATATCAATTCTAAAAGATTTTTTTTGTAAAGTTCATTACATTTACCTGGTTGAAAATATACAGCTGCTAAGAAGGCAATATACATTCAACAGGCTTCCATTACCTGATGACAAGTCTCTGCTTAACAATTTGTTTGCTTAATTACAGAAAGTTTCCATATATAAACTTAACCTATTATATTAATAAATAAATGTATGTATGAGACAAGACAGTTTAGGCCCCTTACCCATTAAAATAAATGCTAGCAAAAACATGTAAATGGATATGGGGATGGAACCCATCATTTGCACTTATGGTTGGGAACATTTAAATTTCCATTTTTTGGACACTGCATGCTCCATTTACTTGCTTCCACTACAAGTGAACACATTGCCTTCCATTGAGCATCCTCTGCTGACCCCCGAAGATCACGGGCCTGATTCATTAAGGATCTTAATTTGAGAAACTTCTTATTTCAGTCTCCTGGACAAAACCATGTTACAATGCAAGGGGTGTAAATTAGTTTTCTGTTTTGCACATAAGTTAAATACTGACTGTTTTTTCATGTAGCACACAAATATCAACTTTAAATTTCAGTGTACAAATAAGCCATCAAGTATTCGTGCGCTACATGAAAAAAACAGTCATTATTTAACTTATGTGCAAAACAGAAAACTAATTTACACCCCTTGCATTGTAACATGGTTTTGTCCAGGAGACTGAAATAAGAAGTTTCACAAGTTAAGATCCTTAATGAATCAGGCCCCACATATGTAAACATCACAGGTGTTTGATGTGACCCAAGTGGGTAACCAGCTGTAGGCATAGAAATCTTGCGTTTAATAGTTTAAGAAATTCATAGTAAATCGTTCTGTGTCATTTATGGCAAATCCAGCATATACAATTGTTGAACCTAAACCCTTTAGCATTTGTCAAGATCTAAGAAGGATGAAAATTTCATGATTAAAATAAAAGCATTATATTTTTTAGATTACTTAGAAAAGATAAGGACCATCATGTAATTCATGTCTATTTATAAACAAGAATGTATGTAGCATTGCTAGTTATACATTTGCACCTGTCAAATTAACATAAACATAATAAATGATATAGAATGCTTCTCAACATTGTGCCAGACTTTTTGAAATAAATATTTAATCTACACTACTGCATTCACCGTTACACCTTATATATATGCTGTGATGTCTGCAGTACTGCAGTGCATCAAATAGAGGTCCCGCTGCAGAAAACATTTTCCTCTAACATTTGAACTGATAGGAGAAGCAGTGCATTGTAAAATAATACATGCTGTATCCATCATGAATAATGCCACCAGTTTGTAAAATATAAAACCAACTTTAAGTAAACCAGATGTGGCGTATCTAGAAAATTGTTGCTTCAGCAACTAATCATGTGCATTAGCTATGAAGGCACTTGGATTACTTAAACAAAATTAGCTTACTCAATGTAATATTTGGGCATTAAACACACAGTGAATGTTATTTACAAAGCGCGCACACTGCACTCCTCCATAGACATGTCTTCAATTATAATAGGGAGGGGGCATCAAAATTATGTGTAGCATGTTGGTAGGCTTTGCTTTGCTGTTGTAGTCAAAATGCATTAAAAGTATAGGATAAGACATGATGCCAATTTCAACTGCTTTTGCAGAGTGAACATAGATGTCCTGAGTCATTAAGGAGAGCAAAGCATAAAAAAAGGGAATAACTTTGTACCTTGGCAAAACCATGTTGCATTGGAGGGAGATAAATTTAAAATGAAAAAAACCCCAAAACAAAACAGTATTTTCTGTATGTGCAAAGTAATAAACTAATTTGCATCCCTTGTTTTGTAACATGGTTTGCCCAAGATCAATTTTTTATTTATTTTTTTGCCTTTGCTCTCCTTAATGACTCAGAGATTAGTTTTGCAAAACAAGGAAACCCCCTAGAAAAGAGCCCTCTCCGCACTTTTTTTATGCAGAAAAATCTCCAGTGGTCTGCTGTGCAAAAGTGTAAATATCACATTGAAATTAATAATCAGAGTAATGAGTCTTCAGGACTGTCTTTATTACATTTGGCTGCAAATTGTGGGTGAAGATTTTTTTTAAGGAACAAAATTGGTACCCTTACAGGAATTAGGAAATTTAAAACTAGGTGCACAGATGTGTCCTTCTACATAGTCTGCAAGGTCCACCCTCACTCTAACAAACTGCTTCCCTAAGCCTGTGCAAATTTCTGCTCCAAAAATCGTCTTGGTGAAACTGCGCAAATGGACTAGCTCACTCTTTACTTGCGTTCTCCTTCTACTATTCCATCACCCTCTGTACCTCTAGGCCTGCTTCCCTAGCCATGTTTTCATTAGCCCAAGCCTACTTCACATTGGACATTACCATCACTCTCACTCAATGTCCTGCAAATAATTTGATCTCCAATACCGAGTTACCTGTGTATTATTTAATTACTAGATGTCTGTTCTTCGTCTTGCTTGTTTTGCATGTATTATGTTATGTGGTATGAATCCTTGCTATTTATTGTATACTACTGTAAATGTCATGTGCGGCACTGCGGACCTTTTGTGGCACCTTATAAAAAAATATTAATGTTTACACATTTTATTCTTGATCATCCTTTTAACCTTTTTCTCCACAAATGTTACTGGTAATACATACAACCTCCTGCCTTCTCACTGTATGTATTCAAGTGACAATAATCTCTTAGGAATGCAAGACAGGGTAGAGTTAAAAACAAAGCCTAATAAATTACGTTTTCTCCTGCAAAGCATCCTCTTATCACAGGGGTCAATGGTTGGAAAACTTAATCCCTTCCTTTAGGGAAAGACTCCAACACAATCTCTAGGCTGGAGACTCTGGGGGGTTATCTACCTGTTCCCAGTACAATGCCTCTGCAGATATGATCATGTCTGCCCTGCCCCCTCTCTAGCGATACTCTACTCATGACTGAGCACATCTCAGACCCGTTCATTACTGAAGTAAGCCTGCAGCACAAGCCCCTGGTGTGTCCCCGGTCACTGCTGTAGTCAGTGGACACTTACTGACATTATTATTATCATTATTAGTGCCTTATTTAACCTCAGCAAGAGATGGCACAGTGGTAACCCCAGGCCAGCGTCGGGATAACACCACCCCGCACAATTCTGATAACATAGGGATAATATGACCATCAGGATCATGCATCGTCCAGGAAACCCTTCCTCTCCCCGGAATCTCCTACCGTAAAAGGGATGTCATTGACACTGCCCACCGAGTAGCAGTTATCTCCGGGGTTGACGGCTCCGGTCAGCACCTGGTGCAGATGCATGGTCAGGACCGAGGGTAGGTGATCTGCTAGTGATGGACTCAGGCGCCGTCTCTTCCTCCTTCCATGAAACGCACAGACGGCCCTCTCTCCTCGCCCCACAGCCGGCCTCAGGCTCGTCTTACACTGTACGCTGCTCTGTGTGTACGATCAGGTGTTCGGCCAGCGACTACCCTTCTCCATGACTGGGGACAAGTGAAGACCTCGCCGCTCTCTGAATGGCCCTTTTCGGCAGCACAGTACCCGGATGCTGATCCCGCTGTGCGGAATAGGTGACTGGGGGATTCCGGCGAATGGGCAGGGAGAGCGCGTGCACTGGTGTCACGGGCACGCGCGTCCGTGCTCCTTACCATCCAGCAGCTCTACCTACACCTTACGGTATTCCAAGAAGCCTCAGCGGGTCCCTGCCCGGTATCCTCCTCACAGGCAAACCTGTGTGTGTGGGGCAGGATAGCAGCCGGAATCCCCCTGTAGACCAGAGTGCTGATTGGAATTATGTATTACAATTGGTTTACTTCCATAACTGCAGAAACGCTTACCCTGACTATTTTGTCGACCATTTTTTTCAAAACAGGAAGTATGTGTACTGTCTGCTGTATATACCGTGTCTAATATTTGCAGAGTATATATATATATATATATATATATATATATATATATATATATATATATATATATATATATAATTAGTATCCGGTTAATTTTGCAAGCGCCATCCATGAAACAGAGGATCCACTCTGTCATGGTGTACACCCACTGTTCATTCCAAGGATTCAGTTATCTACTGCATTAGCACACTGTAAGACACAGAGGGACTTAGATCCTATTGCGTGCTATATTTCGTGAGAAATTGCTCTGTACATGCTCAGAAGCTGTACACCACTGAACATATTTCAAATGCAAATGACACTTCTATCTACGTCCGATTTCAACAGCGGAACAGGGAGGGAAGGGGCAATGTAGGGCAGCTCAGTGGTTAGCACTTCTGCCTCACCGTGCTAAGGTCATGAGTTCAATACCCGACCCGTGCTGCCCATCGACAGGGGGATCCAAAGGGATATACCAGGAATAGGCTTATCATCATCATTTATTTATATAGCGCCAACATATTCCGTAGCGCTTTACAATTGGGAACAACCACGGTAAACTAATAAACTGGGTAAAACAGACAAAGAGCTGAGAAGGCACTCCCATTGTCCCATAGATTGTAAGCTTGCGAGCAGGACGCTCGCAAGCTTACAATCTATGGGTCAATGGGAGTTTGATACATCAGGTTAAGTCTAAATTTACCTTTCGGCCCAGCCAGACTGCAAAGGTATAAGTGACTCATAAGCTAAATGATCCTGTCACAGAGCAATGTTGGTCAGGGGGTAGTTGTCTTGTGTGAAATTGTGTAACGGATGGTAATAGGGTAATGTAGTGAGTTTAAGAGGGTGGTTGAAGAATATTATAAGCTTGTCTGAAGAGGTGGGTTTTCAGAGAACGCTTGAAAGTTTGTAAACCAGAGGAGAGTCTTATTGTACGAGGAAGAGAATTCCATAAAGTGGGTGCAGCCTGAAAAATGTCCTGTAACTGGGAATGGAAGGATGTAATGAGGGTGGATGAGAGACGCAGATCTTGTGCAGAACGGAGTTGCTAAGTTTTAAAATATTTTGAGACAAGAGAGGAGATATATGTTGGTGCAGCTTTGTTGATGGCCTTGTAGGTTAGTAAAAGTATTTTATATTGGATTCTGTAGAAAACAGGTAACCAGTGTAGATACATACAGAGTGATTCATCAGAGGAATAACGATTTGCAAGGAAAATCAATTTTGCCGCTGCGTGCAAAATAGATTGTAGGGGTTTGAGTCTGTTTTGGGGAAGACCAGTAAAGAGGGAATTGCAATAGTCAATGCAGGAGATAAGTGCATGAATTAAGGTTTTTGCAGTGTCTTGTGTGAGATATGTGCGTATTCTTGAAATGTTTTTTAAATGTATATAACATGATTTAGATATAGCTTCAATGTGGGGAACAAAGGATAGGTGTGAGTCGAGGATTACATCTAGGCAGCGACTTTGTGGGGTGGGATTTATGGTCATGTTATCAACAAGAATAGAAATGTCAGGTATACTCTTGTTGGTGGGTGGAAATATTATTAACTGTTTTAGAAAGATTAAGTTTGAGTTGGCGAGAGAACACCCAAGATGAAATGGCAGAAAGACAGTCAATAACACAGGACAACACAGATGTCGAGAGATCAGGAGAGGATAGATAAATTTGGGTATCATACGCATAGAGATGAATCTGAAATCCAAAAGAACTTATTAGATTTCCAAGAGAAGCAATAATTCCTTGCACCCAGTAGATGTACAATTTGATTTAATTGCAATTTAGAATTTAAACAAGTGAAATAAACAGAAAGAAATTACAAAGAAAAAAATATTTACTTTTTTCCACAGCCCTATTACATCAGACTTAAAATTAACAGTCCATATTTGGTTTCATTATGCTCATTCATTAAGCAGCTAAATACAAGGGGCCTGATTCAATAAGGAAAGCAAACAACAAAATAGAGCAAGGCTGTCACGGGCACTAGGAGTCTTTACCCAGGGATCACCAGGTGATAGGCTTACCAGAGCAGTATAGGTGGTAATATGGTACTCTGGTAGCAGGGTGATCACGGAACAGGAAATAGCAGATGATGAGATGCTCAGGAAAGTCTATGACTAGCAGCACTGGCAATATGGAGGTAGTAATACACGAGGAACTGTATGGACAAAGGACACGTGAAGGTAGTCAGTGGTCTGCGGTAGCAAGTTGTACCACTGCTATAGTGAGGAGGAATGTCCAACAGAAACGAGGAGGTGATGAGAGTCAGCGGTCTGCGGATAGCAAGTTGTACCGCTGTCTGAGTGAAGGAATGGAATCCAAGTGGAGGTATCCGGGGAGTCAGTGGTCTGCGTTAGCAAGTTGTACCACTGCTATGTGAGGGGATACTGGAACAGGTGAAACTGTAAACAGGAGTCAGTGGTCTGCCACTAGCAAGTGGTACTACTGAATATATATGTGAGGAGGTGCACGGGGAGAGACTGCAACACAATATATACACGGGCACCTTGACTTTGATCCACAGTAATATGCACAATATAAATGTATAAATGACTGAACAACACTGCCAATATAGAAAGTCTCTAGAAGCAATCCGGCATGAGATAACACAGTCAATGATGGCAGTAGAGTCAGCAGATAGTACACTCCAGAGGAGAACCAACACAGTCAATGATGGCAATAGACTCAGCGGATAGTACACTCCAGAGGAGAACCAACACAGTCCAGCAAGGTATGCAATACACAGCACAGTCAATGGGAAGTATGCATACCGTGGTTCAGGAGAAGGCAGTCAGACAGGAGTGCAGAGATACCTGAAGGGCAGGAGGCCCGCAGGATACAAGTCCCTGGATGGGTGAAGCAGGGGTCTAGCAGGTGCAGCGCACAGGTAGGTAGACCAGCAGGGAACACAGGAAGGCGTGGAGAGCGGATCAGCAGTAGATGGATGAGTAGCGCTGAGAAGTAACAGCAGCGGGTCTCTGCGGGAACACGGAGGTAACCAATAGCAACCAGCAGGTGCAGTAACGATGGCACACCGGAGCAGAGTTGAACTGGAACAGATGATCACGGAGAGTAGCGGGTAGCAATAGTGGCAGCAGACTCAAGGAAACACGGTAGAGTTGACAAGGACTGAAGACTGAAGCGCACAGAGGCAGCGGATAGGAATCAGTTAAACAGTCGCGATGAAACACAGACGGGTTGCAGGTTGAAGACTGTAGTGCACGGAGGCAGCGGATAGGAATCAGCCAAACAGTCACGGTGAAGAAACACAGACGAGTTGCAGGTTGAAGCCTGTAGTGCACGGAGGCAGCGGATAGGAATCAGCTGGCAGCCACAATCATGAACAGGTGAGTGGATGTGGTTGAAGCCTGTAGTGCACGGAGGCAGCGGATAGGCATCAGCTAACAGTCCCAATGATACATGGTAGAGTTGAAGTGATTAGAAGACTGTAGTGCACGGAGGCAGCGGATAGGAATCAGCTCACAGTCACGATGATACAGTAGATGGTAGAAGTGGTATGGGAACCACAGTAGCAGAAGTGGTTTGGAAACCACAGAGGTAGAAGTGGTTTGGAAACCACAGGAATCAGCAGGGCTGAATAAACAAGGAAACACAGGAACACCTTCAGAGACTCATGGGGAATGAGACTCCAAGATCAGGCAATGTGGTGATGACCACAGGTGCTTAATATAGGGAGGTTGCCTGATCTGCCAATTAAGTTAAAGGAACATACACTGGAGGTATAGAAAGGGCTGCGCATGCGCAGTCCCTCAGGATGGAGGACGGCCACGGTTCCTAAATGTCCGGGAAGAAGCACTCACAGTCCGGTGAGTGACAGTACCCCCCCTTTTAAAGGTGGGCACAGAACGCCTGGAACCGGGCTTGTCCGGATTTTTGGAATAAAACTTCTTCAGAAGGGCAGGAGCATTAAGATCTTCAGCTTTGATCCATGAACGCTCTTCAGGACCAAAGCCCTTCCAATGAACGAGGAAACGGAGGACTCCTCGCGAAATTTTTGCATCCAATACCTCAGTAATCTCGAAATCCTCCTCCTGATGAACTTGAACTGGCTGCGGTGCTGAGGAAGGAGTCGAGAAACGGTTGATGATGAGAGGTTTGAGCAAGGACACATGGAAGGCATTGGAAATCCGAAGATTCTTAGGAAGAAGAAGTTTAACACATACTGGATTGATAACTTGAATGATCCTATATGGACCAATAAAACGAGGGGCGAATTTCATAGATGGAACCTTCAAACGAATATTTTTGGTAGATAACCAGACACGATCTCCAATTTTTAGTGGTGGAATAGCCCGCCTCTTCTTATCTGCGAAAGACTTATATTTGTTAGATGTCTTCTTTAAACAGGTTTTGACCTGAGACCAGATATTTTTGAAGGTCTGACAAGCAGTCTCCACAGCAGGAACTTGGGTGGGCGGGAGGGCAGGAAATTCCGGAAAAGACGGATGGTGACCGTAGACCACAAAGAATGGAGTTTTGGATGATGACTCATGGTACATGTTGTTATGGGCGAATTCAGCCCAAGGGAGCAATTCTACCCAGTTGTCTTGGTTGGCTGAAGAGAACATCCTAATAAAAGTCTCAAGATCTTGATTGACTCGTTCCGTTTGTCCGTTAGATTGCGGATGGTAAGACGATGAGAGTGCTAATCGTATGCCCAAGGTTTTACAAAGGGCCCGCCAGAATCTGGAAACGAATTGTACTCCTCTATCTGACACAATCTCAGACGGACATCCATGGATGCGGAAGATTTCTTTAATGAAATGTTCAGCCAGAGTAGACGAGGAAGGTAAACCGGACAGAGGGACGAAATGAGCCATCTTCGAAAATCTGTCTACCACTACCCAAATAGTATTGTGATTCTTACTTGGTGGCAAATCAGTAACGAAATCCATACTAATATGGGTCCAAGGCTTGGACGGAATGGGTAGTGGTCGCAGCAACCCTGCTGGAGTTCTGCGGGAGGATTTGAACTAAGAACATAAATCACAGGAAGCAATAAACTCTTTGACGTCTCTCCTCATTGAAGGCCACCAGTAACTACGAGAGAGAATCTCAAAGGTCTTATGTTCACCGGCGTGTCCAGAAAAACGAGAGGCATGGAACCACGAAAGGATTTTCCTCCTCAGAGTAGGAGGCACGAGGGTCTTCCCAAATGGTAGCATTTTGGTGGATGAAGCAGCCAGAGAAATACATTTGGGGTCTAGAATAGCATGGTTGGGAACCTCTTCTACATCAGAGGACGTCACAAAAGCTCGAGATAGAGCGTCAGCTTTCTTGTTCTTAGCAGCTGGTTTGAAGGTTATAATTAATTCAAAACGGGAAAAGAAAAGAGACCATCTTGCTTGACGAGGGTTCAAGCATTGAGCAGATTGCAAATATGACAAGTTCTTATGATCCGTGAAGATCGTCACCGGATGGCGAGCTCCTTCCAACAAGTATCTCCATTCCTCTAATGCAGCTTTGATGGCCAGCAACTCCTTGTCCCCGATAGTATAGTTTTTCTCTGCGGGCAGAAGACCCCGAGAGTAGAAGGCACAAGGATGTAATTTTTGTTGCTCCGAGCGTTGGGAGAGAATAGCTCCTAAGCCCACATTAGAGGCATCTACTTCTAGGAAGAAGGGGAGTGTCACATCAGGTTGTCGCAGAATGGGAGCAGACGAGAAGGACTCTTTGAGGATTTGAAAGGCTTGGAGAGCCTCAGATGACCATTGCTTAGTATTAGCCCCTTTCCGAGTTAAGGCCACAATGGGAGATGCAATGGATGAGAAGTCTTGAATGAAGCGTCTATAGTAATTGGCAAAACCTAAAAAACGCTGGATGGCACGAAGAGTAGTTGGCTGAGGCCAATGTAGTACAGCATTTACTTTGTCTGGATCCATCTTCAGGCCAACTCCGGAAACTATATACCCCAAGAATGGAATCTGGGGTAACTCGAATGAACATTTTTCCAATTTACAGAACAATGAGTTTTTCCGTAGTCTGGAGAGGACCTCTGCCACATGTTGGTGATGAGAAGGCAGGTCCTGTGAGAAGATCAATATGTCGTCCAGGTAGACAACGACACATACATATAATAAGTCCCGAAAGATCTCATTGATGAAACCCTGGAAAACCGCGGGGGCATTACACAGCCCGAAGGGCATTACTAAATATTCGTAATGCCCATCTCTGGTGTTAAACGCGGTCTTCCATTCGTCACCGGAACGGATTCTAATTAAATTGTAGGCACCACGAAGATCCAACTTAGTAAATATCCGAGCTCCCTTGATGCGATCAAATAGCTCAGTGATCAGCGGAATGGGATACCGATTCTTGATAGTAATGGCGTTGAGTCCACGAAAATCTATACAAGGGCGTAATGATCCATCCTTCTTTTTGACGAAGAAGAACCCAGCTCCAGCGGGAGAGGTGGAAGGTCGAATGAACCCACGCTGGAGATTCTCCTGTATGTACTCAGATGTGGCTTGAGTTTCAGGTAACGAGAGAGGATAGACCCGACCCCTGGGAGGAGTCTTGCCAGGTAGAAGGTCGATCGGACAATCCCAAGAACGATGAGGAGGAAGACGTTCAGACTGAGCTTTATCAAACACATCGGCAAATGAAGCATACTGAGGAGGGAGTCCCGGGGAGGAAGATGAGATGGAAGATTGCTGTACTTTAAGAGGAATAACTTGAGAGAGACAACGATGGTGACATTCAGGCCCCCAAGACGTAACTTGAGGGGTGCGCCAGTCAATCTGGGGAGAATGACATTGAAGCCATGGAAGACCTAAGACAATCGGACTTGTCGTAACAGGAAGAATTAAAAACGAAATTTCTTCATGGTGTAGTACACCAATCTGAAGGGTTACTGGAGACGTACTCTGGGTGATGAGACCATTGATGAGACGTGATCCATCTATAGCCGTCACAGTAATGGGTGTTTTTAAAGTGATCACTGGTAGGGACCATTGATTCACTAGTGATTTAGAAATGAAATTTCCTGCTGCTCCGGAATCAATCAATGCCTGTGACTCAAAGGATTTGGTAGCAAAGGAAATCGTAACATCGAAAGCGCAGACTTTAGATTTCATAGACAATGGAGAGGACTCCAGGGACCCTAACTTCACCTCTCCAGAACTAGTTAGGGCCTGGCATTTCCCGATTTCTTAGGGCAAGAACTGAGCATATGTGTGGAATCAGCACAATAGATACAGAGTCTATTCTTTACTCTTCGTTTCCTCTCTTCTAAAGATAATTTGGAACGTCCTATCTCCATGGGAATCACAGAAGGTGAAACTGGACGAAATTGAGGGTTTAAACGAAGAGGTGCTTTAGCAGAAGTTGTTTTCTCAGATTCTCTTTCACGAAATCTCATGTCTACACGATGGCAAAGAGAGATCAAATCTTCTAGTGACGAAGGAAGCTCTTGGGTAGTCAGTGCATCTTTAATTTTATCGGAGAGCCCCTGCCAGAAGGCGGCAACTAACGCTTCAGTGTTCCACTGAAGTTCAGAGGCTAAGATCCTAAATTGAATGACATACTGTCCTACTGTATGGGAGCCTTGTCGCAAACGAAGAATGCTGGAAGCAGCGGAGGTCACACGACCTGGTTCATCGAACACACTTCGGAACGTGGAAATGAATTTGGCACTATCTTGTAGAATTGGATCGTTTCTCTCCCACAGAGGGGAGGCCCAAGCCAGGGCTTGTCCAGAAAACAATGAGATAAGATAGGCCACTCTGGAACGATGGGTAGAAAAATTTTGAGGTTGGAGTTCAAAATGGACTGAACATTGGTTAAGGAAACCTCTACAAGTTTTGGGGTCCCCGTCATATTTTGACGGAGTAGGCAGGTGAAGCGTAGGAGCTGTAGACACCTGGGATGGCACTGGGGAAACGGAGGAAAGCACAGGAGCTTCAATACTAGCTGTAACAGTCTGTCCAGATGTTCCTTGGGAGGTTAACGATTGGTAACATTGAAGTAACAGCTGTTGGCGAGCATCCTGTTGCTCCACACGGCTGACCAGATGCTGCAGCATCTCCTTAGCGGTAGGTTCCGTATCTGGGTCTGTCATGGCCTGATCTTACTGTCACGGGCACTAGGAGTCTTTACCCAGGGATCACCAGGTGATAGGCTTACCAGAGCAGTATAGGTGGTAATATGGTACTCTGGTAGCAGGGTGATCACGGAACAGGAAATAGCAGATGATGAGATGCTCAGGAAAGTCTATGACTAGCAGCACTGGCAATATGGAGGTAGTAATACACGAGGAACTGTATGGACAAAGGACACGTGAAGGTAGTCAGTGGTCTGCGGTAGCAAGTTGTACCACTGCTATAGTGAGGAGGAATGTCCAACAGAAACGAGGAGGTGATGAGAGTCAGCGGTCTGCGGATAGCAAGTTGTACCGCTGTCTGAGTGAAGGAATGGAATCCAAGTGGAGGTATCCGGGGAGTCAGTGGTCTGCGTTAGCAAGTTGTACCACTGCTATGTGAGGGGATACTGGAACAGGTGAAACTGTAAACAGGAGTCAGTGGTCTGCCACTAGCAAGTGGTACTACTGAATATATATGTGAGGAGGTGCACGGGGAGAGACTGCAACACAATATATACACGGGCACCTTGACTTTGATCCACAGTAATATGCACAATATAAATGTATAAATGACTGAACAACACTGCCAATATAGAAAGTCTCTAGAAGCAATCCGGCATGAGATAACACAGTCAATGATGGCAGTAGAGTCAGCAGATAGTACACTCCAGAGGAGAACCAACACAGTCAATGATGGCAATAGACTCAGCGGATAGTACACTCCAGAGGAGAACCAACACAGTCCAGCAAGGTATGCAATACACAGCACAGTCAATGGGAAGTATGCATACCGTGGTTCAGGAGAAGGCAGTCAGACAGGAGTGCAGAGATACCTGAAGGGCAGGAGGCCCGCAGGATACAAGTCCCTGGATGGGTGAAGCAGGGGTCTAGCAGGTGCAGCGCACAGGTAGGTAGACCAGCAGGGAACACAGGAAGGCGTGGAGAGCGGATCAGCAGTAGATGGATGAGTAGCGCTGAGAAGTAACAGCAGCGGGTCTCTGCGGGAACACGGAGGTAACCAATAGCAACCAGCAGGTGCAGTAACGATGGCACACCGGAGCAGAGTTGAACTGGAACAGATGATCACGGAGAGTAGCGGGTAGCAATAGTGGCAGCAGACTCAAGGAAACACGGTAGAGTTGACAAGGACTGAAGACTGAAGCGCACAGAGGCAGCGGATAGGAATCAGTTAAACAGTCGCGATGAAACACAGACGGGTTGCAGGTTGAAGACTGTAGTGCACGGAGGCAGCGGATAGGAATCAGCCAAACAGTCACGGTGAAGAAACACAGACGAGTTGCAGGTTGAAGCCTGTAGTGCACGGAGGCAGCGGATAGGAATCAGCTGGCAGCCACAATCATGAACAGGTGAGTGGATGTGGTTGAAGCCTGTAGTGCACGGAGGCAGCGGATAGGCATCAGCTAACAGTCCCAATGATACATGGTAGAGTTGAAGTGATTAGAAGACTGTAGTGCACGGAGGCAGCGGATAGGAATCAGCTCACAGTCACGATGATACAGTAGATGGTAGAAGTGGTATGGGAACCACAGTAGCAGAAGTGGTTTGGAAACCACAGAGGTAGAAGTGGTTTGGAAACCACAGGAATCAGCAGGGCTGAATAAACAAGGAAACACAGGAACACCTTCAGAGACTCATGGGGAATGAGACTCCAAGATCAGGCAATGTGGTGATGACCACAGGTGCTTAATATAGGGAGGTTGCCTGATCTGCCAATTAAGTTAAAGGAACATACACTGGAGGTATAGAAAGGGCTGCGCATGCGCAGTCCCTCAGGATGGAGGACGGCCACGGTTCCTAAATGTCCGGGAAGAAGCACTCACAGTCCGGTGAGTGACAAAGGCTAGGTACACACTAAAGAATTTTCCGACCAACGTGTTATCCACAACGACTTTCTTTTCGACCAAAGGTCCGATCGCTCGGACAATTGATGCGTACACACTAGTCATATTTTAGATGATTAACGAAAGACCGACCGTCCGGGAAGCGACTTTCACTGCCATACTGTCGTGAGCAAAGATTAAAAATTAGTGTACAATTATCGACTTTGTAACGATATCCCCAAGAAATTTAAGGGGCAGAGCATGTTCGATAGTAACCACCCCAAACCTCATAAAAAAAGCGAAGGCAACACGTTTTCTGCATACATTCGCTAGCACGTGTACATTGTACGTTCGTGCTCAACCGCACATACAAAAAATATTTTTACTAATATGGATACTTTTGAAGAATGACAAGCAACTGCTCTTTTCTGCTCACTGTGGCAATAAGACTGAAAGTACAGACCCAAAGGGAAAGAAGGAGAAAGAATAGATCTTGTTGGACCAAAGAGGAGATACTCATTCTCTATTATGTCCCTGTAGCAGGAGATACGGGCAGGGCCGCCAAGAGGAATTTTGGGCCCGTACAGCAACTCAATGGGGCCCCCTATAGGTGATTAGCATGTAAACTCATACGCCGCCGGCGCACCGTCAAATGGGGATGTGACCACACCATTGTGGGTGTGTCTGTGCATATCTGGGGGCGTGTCTAGCAGGTGAAAAGCACTAGGCCACCCTCCTACAGAAAAATGCATTACTCACACATGCCCCCTCTGCCCAGCAGCTTTTGCTCACACGTGCCTTGCTCTGCCCACATGCTTTAGTCACACATGCCCCTCTCTGCTCCCCAGCTCTAGTCACACATGCCCCCTCTCTGCCCAGCAGCTTTAAAAACGCATGTCCCCAAACTGCCCAGCAGCTTTAAAAATGCATGCCCCTAATCTGCCCAGCAGCTTTAAAAACGCATGCCCCCAATCTGCACATCTCTGCCGAGCACCTAGTCACACATGCCCCCTTTCCAGCACCTTTAGTCACACATGCACCCTCTCCAGCACCTTTAGTCACACATGCTCCTCTCTGTCCAGCACCTTAACTCACACATGCTCCTCTCTGCTCAGCAGCTCTAGTCACACATGCCCCCTCTCTGCCCAGCAGCTTTAAAAAACGCATGTCCCATTTCTGCCCAGCAGCTTTAAAAAACGCATGCCCCCAATCTGCCCAGGAGCTTTAGTAATACATGCACATCTCTGCCCAGCACCTTTAGTCACGCATGCTCCTCTCTGTCCAGCACCTTTACTCACACATGCCCCTCTCTGCCCAGCAACTTTACTTACACATGCTCCTCTCTGACCAGCAGCTCTAGTCACACATGTCCCTTTCTTTCCAGCAGCTTTAAAAAACGCATGCCCCGCTCTACCCAGCAGCTTTAAAAAACGCATGCCCCCAATCAGCCCAGCAGGTTTAAAAATGCATGCCCCCAATCTGCCCAGCAGCTTTAAAGGTTTCAGGTTCTGTTTAAAAATAAAGAGTCATGGTCATCTTTTGTCCACTGATAATATCTAAAATACTGTACAATATCTGGTACTATATTTATAAAATATTTTTAGTATCATTTTAAATACTTGTGTATCATAAATAATAAGTATAATCAAAGTATTTTGCATACACATATTAACATTTACAAAATATATATTTAAGCACACTAATACAAGAAAAAATGAATAATCACAACTTACCTTGTATGGCAATAGATGTAAGGTGTAAAACGCTCATAGTATTCGTTCGTATTTCTTGGACCACTAGTGGTTAAATATATTGATAGATTCGCCAAACACAAGGTTATTAAACATGAATAGCCTTCACCCACAATGCTCCATTTTGTACAGGTGCCACCACTGATTGTTCCACAAGTGAAACGAACGAAGTAGTTCAGGGAGATGGAGAAGAAGAGGAAATCCAATTAACGGGCGTGAAAAAAGCAAAGGCAATGAGCCAGAGAGAGGTGGAGATGATGGTAAGAGTACTGAATCAGTATGCCTATGACTGCCAAAAGAGACAATTCTGAAGAGTTAATACCAGAATGGAACGAATAATGCAGAAAGTACTAAAACAAATTAAGGAGAAACTTGGAAAGAAAATAAATACATTTCAAGTACAGAAGCGTTGGTCACCATCCAAGATAAAGAAAAATACCTGGAGGAACTAAATAGACAGCTAAGGGACACCACTACATACGAACCCCTTAAGATGGACCCCACTGTACAATACCAGAACGAACTGCTGGAACTTCTTAAACCAGCTCTTCAAATAGGCATTTTAAACAGAAAAGAATTTGACTTCCTTCATGTAAAATTTCCAAGGACCCCAGTCATTTACCAAATACCGAAAATACACAAAAACTTGCAGAACCCACCGGGTAGACCAATCGTTTCGGGGATTGGATCACTAACCTCCAATCTATCAAGCTACATAGATTCTTTCCTCCAACCCCTAGTGTCCCAACAAAAAAGCTATTTGAGGGACACAGGACATGTTTTAGAAATTCTCAATAAAACGGTTTGGAAGGAAGGGTATATATTGGCCACATGTGACGTCACTTCACTATACACTGTCATTGAGCACGCATCAGGCTGTGCACATGTTTTAGATATTCTCACGCATCAATCAAACATCCCAGTACAACAAGTGAAATTTCTAGTCGAGGCCATATCTTTCACACTTAACCACAATTATTTTTGGTCCGAGGGGCAGTTTTACAAACAGGTTCGCGGGACAGCAATGGGCGCGAAATTTGCGCCTAGTTACGCGAACCTGTTTGTGGCTGTCTGGGAAAACAACAACATATGGACCCACAATCCGTTTCTCCAATTTCTACATCTGTGGTATAGATACATAGATGATGTCCTTTTCATCTGGACAGGACCTAAAGATCAACTTACACTTTTCCTCAACCACATCAATTCTAACGACCTGAACCTACACTTTACTGTAGATACTAGTACAGAGGCTATCAATTTTCTGGATTTACAAATTTATATCCAACAGAATCGAATTGAAACAAAAACATTTTTCAAAGAGGTAGACTCCAACTCATTTATTCCATCAACAAGTAGTCACCACAAGAATTGGATGCATAACATACCTAAAGGCCAATTCACAAGAATTAGGCGCAACTGTTCCAAAATAGAAGATTTCGATAACCAAGCTGAACTACTTAAGAATAGGTTTCTTGAGAGAAACTATAATCAGGAAATAGTTGAACAGGCCCTAACAACTGTTAGGGAAACAGATAGGACCAGCATCCTTTGTAAAAGCAATGCCCCAACCACTGAGTACAGTGTCCCGTTCATAAATCAATACAGCAGTGACTCAAAAAAAGTCGAGCACATTATCCAAAAACACTGGAAAGTTCTTCTGGGAGATGAAAAGCTCAAAGAAATTCTTCCAAAAAAGCCAAGATTTATCTACACAAAAGCAAATTGCCTTAGAACCCAACTTGTGCATAGTACTATAGCACCAAACAAACCAAATACTGGGGAGACTTGGCTTAAAGAAAGCACAAAAGGTTTTTTTCACTGCACCAGATGTGCAGCGTGCAAAGTCAGCACCAGTAGACACACTAAACCTTCTACCCTGTATACCTCCACAACCACGGGAGAAACACACCCCATAAGGGAGAAAATTACATGTGACACCACAGGGGTTATTTACCTTCTACAATGCCCCTGTGGGTTACAGTACATTGGGAGAACCATTAGAAAACTCCACGTCAGGATCTCCGAGCATCATAGAAACATCAGAAAGGGCTTTGACAAACATAGTGTCTCTGACCACTTTGCAAAACACCATTCCAAGGACCCATCAAAATTGCAATTTATGGGTATTAAGAAAGTCATCAAACCTTGGAGAGGGGGTGACTATGTCAAATCCATATCGAGAGAAGAGTCCAAACACATCTACTTTATGAAAACCCTTGCACCGGAAGGACTTAATATTGACTTCGAACTAGGTCAATTCCTTTGAGATCCCTCTGTATAATCTGCAAAAACCCTGTTTTCATGTAACCACCCGCCAACCAATGTCACTACTACATATGGTAATTATACACTACCTAATCCTGCAAAACCACATATGGGAAACAATTATTACCCAATCCTGCGCAATTATCATCATAACCCCTAAGCGGTGGTTAGTGTGGGATATCCAAATATCTAACACAACCCTCTTGTTTAAATCCATTGTTCAAATATATTGGCAATACCCACTATGAATAGGGGCCACCACATTGCTGCACAACCAGCTCAACCATCACTACCAGTTGTGAATGTAGGGGTGACCCCTATGACCATATATATATATACCTGTGACTAATGTAATATTATGGCAACAGGGATCTGTTGCAAATGTAAGCATTTTTTGCCACTATGTAACCAGCAACAAGGACTATTGCCCTCCAGGGCTTTTAGGGGATGTCTATTAAACATTGGACATTACACTACTATAAAAAGACTTTGAACTCCATATAATGGAATCAGATGAAGGAAAATGCAGGTCTTGCAACCTATCTGAGAACACTACCAACAAGACTATAACCTTTGCAAGATAAAGTCCGGCATGGACACACTTTATGTGTTAATGTCCAGTTATGGTATACTACCAGTCCACCAATGCTAACTTAGCTATATAAGCAGCAACACAAAAGGTGTAAGGAACAATAATAAACAGCTGATATATAAAAAAATGAGGGAGAAACAAACTTATTCATCACGACTACTCCCATTGGATAAGACATCTGTCCATCAGAAATAGGACACATGACAGCAAATGTGACCTATCAGGAACCTACCCGGAACAAGGGTGCCTATAAGAGATTAACTAATGGGCCCCCTTTCACAATCCCTGAGGAAGCCCCAAGGTGAAACGCGTTGGATTGAAACCACAGAACACAATACAGCACTGCTCTCTGTAGGTATTGCTGAGAACACCTACATTCAAACCCACCGCTACGAGCGGCGGCATCACAGGCGCATGCGCATGCGCAATAACTCACTATCTGAGACGGACACTTCCGCCAGGCAACAGGACGGGACAAACATCTCCACGGCAACGGGCCCAAAGCACAAGGGAGCGCGTTCGGGTTAGGACTATCCACAACTATGTGATCCGCGATCTGCCTCACTAAGGGTAAGTCTCTAAACCAGCCTCCATAACTGGGCTCATCCGATGGACCTGTCTGGCTCTTACTAACACTCTCAAACCAGGACTTTGTTTTTGAACTAAATCAAACCTATTTGGGGATTTTTCAGCGTCTGCACTTTATATCTGTTACATAATCTCACTCAGGAGGAATGAACTGTCTGGCTCTTACTAACACTCTCAAACCAGGACTTTGTTTTTGAACCAAATCATTCCTATTTGGGGATTATTCAGTATCTGCACCCTATCTGTTACATATCCTCACTCAGGAGGAATGAACTTATGGAATCTGCATTTGGACAATATTTGTAACCAATACTAGTCTTTGTCGATTTGGCTATTACTCAGTGTTGTTGTACACACGGAAAGCCCTTTATACCACCAGCTGTTATACATCCAATATATGTGTATCTGTTTAATATTGCTTTTACAAGCTGTTACCTATTGATGCTACATGTAAGGGGCTGGTAGTTATCTACCACCAAAGAGGTCATATACTGTCGCTATTTTATGTATGTATCTATGTACAGCACTGTATAACCTATACAATATATGTTACATTAAATTGTTTTATACATAACTACATTGTCCATGCGCCCAGGGACCCATCATCATCAAAAATACAGAAGCGTTGGTCAGACCTAAAAATAAAGAACAACGGAAACTGATGCGAATTTATAGAAACATTAAAAAAATTGAGTTTGACTGATTGAAGGACTTGTAAGTGAATTTGTAGATGAACGACTGACAAGAGTATATTAAAAATATTGTATTATTTCCAGAAAGAATAATGCACGATGACATGTGCTGCGTAGGTACCGAAAATGTTAAAGCTGAAAACGTACTCATTAAAGCTGAAAAAATAGATACTGAATTTGAAGAAAAAGATGTATTAAAAGGAGGTATTTGAAGTCACATGTGGAAACTGTAAAATGCTTTGGCGAGAAACGTATTGTCACGGGCACTAGGAGTTTTACCCAGAATTCACCAGGTGTAGCTACACTTACCAGAAGTGCGGACCTCTGGGTAGTGTGGTGAATCAGTGGAACCATACAGTAGAATAGAGGAAAGGAATGTCAATAGTATAAATACTGAGTCTTGGCACCATGGAACTGTGATGGTACAGCAGTTTAGTAAACAGGATAAAATGAGGAAAGAGTCCAAGTGCCTTAGCACGCAGGTAGCATATAGCAGGCCAGTACTTGATAACTGGATAACGTTAGGCAAAGTCCAATCAACAATATAGTAGAAGAGTCAGCGACTTGCAGCTACAATACAGAGGCACTTGTAGACTTTAGTCCAGCTAATAGGTACCATACAGAGGAGTAGCTATATCACAAGGAAACATGAATGGTCTACAGCTGGTAAGTTTCACCACGGATATGTAGAGAAGACTTGTCCAGCGCAGGTGTGTAACAATAGCGTGAGTGGTCTGCAATAGGCAAGTTTTACCACTGATGTGAAGGGAAGACTTGTCCAGGTGCAGGCATGTAACGGAGCAACGTGAGTGGTCTGCAATAGGCAAGTTGTACCACTGATGTATAGAGGAGACTTGTCCAGAAGCAGGCAGGTAACGGAGGTAGCGAGAGTAGTCTGCAGCGGGTAAGTTCTACTACCGATGTGGAGAGAAGACTTGTCCAGAAGCAGGCAGGTAACGGAGGTAGCGAGAGTAGTCTGCAGCGGGTAAGTTCTACTACCGATGTGGAGAGGAGACTTGTCCAGAAACAGGCAGGTAACGGAGGTAGCGAGAGTAGTCTGCAGCGGGTAAGTTCTACTACCGATGTGGAGAGGAGACTTGTCCAGGAGCAGGCAGGTAACACGAGCAGAAACAGGAAACACCTCAGAGTCTCAAGGAAGGAGAACCAAGAACAGGCAAAGGTAATAGGGCAACAGGTGCCTTAAGTACTGAGAGGTGATTAATTAACCAATGAGACTAGAGGCGAGGTATTAACAGTTCAGGGTTTCTGCACATGCGCAATCTTAGTCAAGATGGCGGACGGCCGCGGCTCAGGAAAGGCACCGGCAGGAGCGAGAGAGACCCATGTCCCAACCTAGAGGCACTAACAGTCCGGTGAGTGACTATCCCCCCTTTTAAAGGTGGGCACAGAACACTTAGAACCAGGTTTGCCCGGATATTTAGAATAAAACTTTTTCAGAAGAGCTGGAGCATTAAGATCATCTGCACGGATCCAAGAGCGCTCCTCTGGACCAAAACCTTTCCAATGCACTAGGAAGCGAAGGACTCCCCTAGAGATTTTAGCATCAAGTATATGAGTAATCTCAAACTCCTCTTTTTGAGCTTGAACTGGGCGAGATACTGAAAAAGGAACATAAAATCGGTTGATGATGAGAGGTTTGAGTAATGAAACGTGGAAGGAATTGGAGATACGAAGGTTCTTCGGTAAAGACAGCTAAAAACAAACAGGATTTATCACTTGAACGATTTTATACGGACCAATAAAACGTGGAGCAAACTTCATGGAAGGAACCTTCAGGCGAATATTCTTGGTAGAAAGCCATACACGATCTCCAATTTTAAGTGCTGGAATTGCTCACCTCTTTTTATCAGCAAAAAATTTATATCTTGAAGAGTCCTTTTTCAAAGAGAATTTAACCTGAGCCCAAATGGATTTAAACTTTTGACATAAACCCTCCACAGCAGGAAGTTGGGTGGGAGAGACGGATGGTGACCATATACAACAAAAAATGGTGTTTTAGAAGATGACTCATGATACATATTATTATGGGCAAATTCGGCCCATGGAAGCAAATCTACCCAATTGTCCTGGTTGGCTGAATAAAAAATTCTTATGAAAGTCTCTAGATCTTGATTGACTCTCTCGGTCTGTCCATTTGATTGAGGATGGTATGAGGATGATAGTGACAGTTGGATACCCAAGGTTTTGCAAAGGGCTCGCCAAAATCTGGAGACAAACTGCACTCCTCTGTCCGAAACGATTTCAGATGGACATCCATGAATTCGAAATATTTCCTTGATGAAATGATCAGCCAATGTAGAAGAAGAAGGTAATCCTATCAAAGGGACGAAATGAGCCATCTTAGAGAATCTATCTACAACTACCCAAATGGTATTGCATTTCTTGCTGAGAGGAAGATCAGTAACAAAATCCATACTTATATGGGTCCATGGTTTAGAAGGAATGGGTAGTGGTTGAAGTAGATCCGCTGGTGTTCTACGGGAAACTTTAAATTGGGAACAAACATCACAAGCAACCACAAACTCCTTGACATCTTTCCTGATAGAGGGCCACCAGTAACTTCGAGAGAGAATCTCTAATGTTTTTCGTTCTCCAGAATGCCCAGCAAAACGAGAGGAATGATACCATGACAAAATCTTTTTACAAAGAAGTGGTGGAACAAAGGATTTCCCAAACGGTAGAACATTGGTGGAAGAAGCAGCTAAACTGACACATTTAGGATCCAGTATGGGACGATCTAAACAATCTTCAATATCAGAGGAAGAGGCCACCGCCCGAGACAATGCATCCGCTTTTTTATTCTTAGAAGCCGGTTTGAGGGTTATAATTAAGTCAAAGCGAGAGAAAAAAAGTGACCATCTTGCTTGTCGGGGGTTCATACATTGAGCTGACTGTAGATAGAGAAGATTTTTATGGTCAGTAAAAATAGTCATGGGGTAACAAACACCCTCTAGTAGGTATCTCCACTCCTCCAAAGCCACCTTTATGGCTAATAGCTCCTTATTTCCGATAGTATAATTCTTCTCAGCAGGTAATAAACTTCGTGAGTAGAAAGCACAAGGATGGAATTTCTTTTGTTCAGATTTCTGAGACAGAATGGCTCCTAGTCCAACATTAGAGGCATCTACCTCAAGGAAAAAAGTAAAGGTAACATCAGGTTGTCAAAGAATAGGAGCAGTTGAAAACGCCCTCTTGAGGAACTGAAATGCTTGAAGAGCCTCAGGAGACCATTGCTTGGTAGTAGCACCCTTACGGGTAAGCGCCACAATAGAAGAGACAATGGAGGAGAAACCTTGAATAAAACGTCGATAATAGTTAGCAAATCCTAAAAAGCGTTGAATAGCTCTGAGAGTAGTTGACTGGGGCCAATGTAACACTGCATTCACTTTCTCCGGATCAATCTCCAGAGCTACTCCAGACACAATATATCCCAGGAAGGGAATCTGAGATAAATCAAAGGAACATTTCTCCAGTTTACAGAATAACGAATTTTCCCGGAGTCTAGAAAGGACCTCTGCCACATGTAATCGATGGGATGAAAGATCTTGAGAAAATATCAATATGTTGTCTAGATAGACAACGACACAAACATACAAGTCCCGGAAAATCTCATTCACAAACCCCTGGAAGACAGCTGGGGTGTTACACAACCCAAAGGGCATGACAAGATATTCATAATGTCCATCCCTGGTGTTAAAAGCTGTCTTCCATTCGTCTCCGGCCTTGATCTGAATTAAATTATAAGCACTACGAAGATCCAGTTTAGTGAATATCCGAGCTCCCCTAATGCGATCAAAAAGTTCAGTAATTAACGGAATGGGGTAACGATTTTTGATGGTTATGGCATTAAGACCTCGATAATCTATACACGGTCTCAAAGACCCGTCCTTCTTCTTAACAAAAAAGAAACCCGCTCCAGCGGGAGAAATGGACGGTCGAATAAACCCACGATGGAGATTTTCCTTGACATAAACATCGTTTGGGTCTCTGGTAACGCAAGGGGGTAAACACGACCCCTAGGAGGATTTTTGCCAGGTTGTAAATCTATTGGACAATCCCAAGCCCGATGAGGTGGAAGACGTTCTGACTGGGCTTTATCAAATACATCAGCAAAGGAGTTGTACTGTGGAGGAAGACCAGGTGGACAAGGTGTTATAGATGATTTATTTATTTTCACTGGAACCACTTGAGTCAAACATCTGTGATGACAATCCGAACCCCAGGAAATAACTTGCGGAACATTCCAGTCAATCTGTGGAGAATGGAGTTGAAGCCACGGAAAGCCAAGTACAATAGGACTAGTAGTAACCGGAAGAACTAAAAACGAAATTTGCTCTTGATGTAAAGCCCCGATTTGAAGGTTTACAGGAATGGTACGTTGAGTAATAGTTCCATTGATAATTCGTGAACCATCTATGGCCGTAACAGCAATAGCTGTTTTTAAAGGAGTCACGGGTAAAGACCACTGACACACTAAGGAACTTGAAATAAAACTCCCAGCAGCTCCAGAGTCCAGAAGTGCTTGCGATGTAAAAGACTTAGTAGAAGTGGAAACAGTAACAGCAAACAAGCAAACTTTAGAATTCAAAAGGTGTGGAGAGGATTCCAGGGACCCCAACCTTACCTCTCCAGAACAGGTTAGGGCCTCGCGTTTCCCGACTTTCTAGGGCATGAGTTCAGCAAATGATTAGGATCAGCACAATAAATACAGAGCTTATTCTTCAACCGTCGTTTCCTCTCTTCTGAAGTCATTCTAGAACGTCCTACCTCCATGGGTTCCACTGAAGGTTAGGGATGACGAAATCGAGAAGGCAGGCAACCCGATACTTTAGGTGAAGACTCCTTTTCAGAATTTCTTTCTCGGAATCTCATGTCCACTCTGTTACACAAAGATATCAAAGCATCCAAAGAAGATGGTAACTGTTGGGAAGCCAGCACGTCTTTAATCTTGTCAGCAAGACCTTGCAAGAAGGCAGCTATCAATGCCTCACTATTCCATTGGAGTTCAGAGGCAAGTGTGCGAAATTGAATTACGTACTGTGCTACTGAACGGGATCCTTGGCGAAATCGAAGAATACTAGAGGCAGCAGAAATAACACGACCAGGTTCATCAAAAATTCTTCGGAAAGTTGAAATGAACATGGCACTATCCTCCAGCAGGGGGTCATTTATTTCCCACAAAGGAGAGGCCCATACCAGAGCCTGTCCAGAAAACAGAGAGATTAAATAGGCCACTTTAGAGCGATGAGTAGGGAAATTTTGAGGTTGGAGCTCAAAATGAATAGAGCACTGATTGAGAAAGCCCCTACAAGCTTTTGGATGTCCATCAAATTTTGAGGGAGTAGGCAGGTGTAGAGTAGAAGCAACAGACACCTGGGATGGCACTGGGAGAGAAGAGGACTCCGGGGGATTATTAGTAGAAGATTCATTTTGCACAGGATCTCCCCGAAAGACTAGAGACTGCAAACATTGAAATAATTGTTGCTGACGAGCATCTTTTTGTCAACCCGAGTAACCAGGTACTGCAGCATATCCTTAGCTGTCGGTTTCAATCCTTGGTCTTTCATGGCCTGTTCTTACTGTGCCTATTCTTACTGTCACGGGCACTAGGAGTTTTACCCAAAATTCACCAGGTGTAGCTACACTTACCAGAAGTGCGGACCTCTGGGTAGTGTGGTGAATCAGTGGAACCATACAGTAGAATAAAGGAAAGGAATGTCAATAGTATAAATGCTGAGTCTTGGCACCGTGGAACTGTGATGGTACAGCAGTTTAGTAAACAGGATAAAATGAGGAAAGAGTCCAAGTGCCTTAGCACGCAGGTAGCATATAGCAGGCCAGTACTTGATAACTGGATAACGTTAGGCAAAGTCCAATCAACAATATAGTAGAAGAGTCAGCGACTTGCAGCTACAATACAGAGGCACTTGTAGACTTTAGTCCAGCTAATAGATACCATACAGAGTAGTAGCTATATCACAAGGAAACATGAATGGTCTACAGCTGGTAAGTTTCACCACGGATATGTAGAGAAGACTTGTCCAGCGCAGGTGTGTAACAGAATAGCGGGAGTGGTCTGCAATTGGCAAGTTGTACCACTGATGTGAAGGGAAGACTTGTCCAGGCGCAGGCATGGAACGGAGTAACGTGAGTGGTCTGCAATAGGCAAGTTTTACCACTGATGTGTAGAGAAGACTTGTCCAGGTGCAGGCGTGGAACGGAGTAACGTGAGTGGTCTGCAATAGGCAAGTTGTACCACTGATGTGAAGGGAAGATTTGTCCAGGTGCAGGCGTGGAACGGAGTAACGTGAGTGGTCAGCAATAGGCAAGTTGTACCACTGATGTGAAGGGAAGACTTGTCCAGGTGCAGGCATGTAACGGAGCAACGTTAGTGGTCTGCAATAGGCAAGTTGTACCACTGATGTATAGAGGAGACTTGTCTAGGAGCAGGCAGGTAACGGAGGTAGCGAGAGTAGTCTGCAGCAGGTAAGTTCTACTACCGATGTGGAGAGGAGACTTGTCTAGGAGCAGGCAGGTAACTGAGGTAGCGAGAGTAGTCTGCAGCGGGTAAGTTCTACTACCGATGTGGAGAGGAGACTTGTCCAGAAACAGGCAAGTAACTGAGGTAGCGAGAGTAGTCTGCAGCGGGTAAGTTCTACTACCGATGTGGAGAGGAGACTTGTCCAGGAGCAGGCAGGTAACACGAGCAGAAACAGGAAACACCTCAGAGTCTCAAGGAATGAGAACCAAGAACAGTCAACAGTGCCTTAAGTACTGAGAGGTGATTAATTAACCAATGAGACTAGAGGCGAGGTATTAACAGTTCAGGGTTTCTGCACATGCGCAATCTTAGTCAAGATGGCGGACGGCCGCGGCTCAGGAGAGGCGCCGGCAGGAGCGAGAGAGACCCATGTCCTAACCTAGAGGCACTAACAGTCCGGTGAGTGACACTTATACCCTTATAATAACCAAAATAGTGCTTGTTTTACAGAATCTATGGAGATAAAGGACACCTTTGCAGAGATGCAATAAGAGGGACCACAACATAAAGTTGTTACAAGCAGTTTAGAAGGTGAACACATTGGGACTTTACTTGGTGTTGGAAAAGAACTAAACTATTACAGATATAGAAGTTAAATGCTAAACTTTTGTTTTTCCTTTTCTCGTAGATACCATCGTCATATCGGACGAAAGTTCTGAGGGAGAAAAGAATGTTAGTAGTCCTTTGCAGGGTGTGGTAGAGAAGATGGAAAAGCTTGACAAATAGTTTAAAGAATTGAGGAAAAACATCAATGATGTAAGAAAACTAAAACAAAAAACTTCATTGAGAGGTTTCAGTTTTTTTCAGAAGCTTATGCCACAAAGCACTACGTACTTTCAGCATTAAAAAGTTACATTTTATAGGAATAATAATATGTTGAAACGTTTTATTTTTTGATTTTTCACATGTTATTTTTTTGAAGCATAATTCAACAATAAATCTGTTGGATGTACAATGTGTGGTTTATTCTATGTATTTTGCAAATATATGCATTAACAAATAATTAAAGGTTCGAACATAAAACATCTTAAATGTACATATAAAAGGTTTTACAGAACACAGGCGCAAGATGAAGAACAATTTATACAGGTGTACTAATAGGCAACCAGACACATATAAAATACACACCTATAGGAAACTCAAAAACGTGTTATGTACAAAATGTATTTAATTCTGCAGGCAGACAAATGTAATACACATTTTAACCTTTTTATTAATGTTTGTTGAGTGTACAATCAAGTGACACATAGCTATAATTAAGGAGGCAGACATAAGCAACACATATAAATAAAACTTTTTTATAAGACTACTCTGATAAAGGTTTATAATTAAACTAGCAGACATATGATACGCATTAATGCAATATTCACCTGCTATTGCTTTACCGCTAGAAGCATCTAATTACAAAATGATGTAATGCAGACACCAAACCATGTGGGATGTGTACAGGCATCAGAAATTAACATACACACGCCCCCAAAGGAGTCGCAACTCGAGGAACTATCGACACTTGGTCATGGATTGATTGGAAAATTATACAAACTACATGATCGTTAGGTGGATTGGTCGGAAAATAATTAAACAGTACGACCAACCAAATGAGCCGACAATTGACAATTTGGCAAGAGTTTCGACCATCGTGTTGCTATACACACCCAACTTCTGACCGAATGGTCGTACGTCGGCTGATTTGCCCGATTTTTGGACGAAAATGCTCCAGTGTGTACCTAGACTAATTTTGCACCTTGGCAAAACCATGTTGCTTTGAAGGGGGATATAAATTTAAAATGTGGGGACAGATATAGATTTGAGGTAGGGCAGCTTTAAATTTCATTGTACAAATAAAACCATCATGTACTTGTGTGGTACCTGAAAAAACAGACAGTATTTAACTTATGTGCAAAATAAACTAACTAGCACCGCTTGCATTGTAACATGGTTTGTCCAAGAGAAAACTCCTTTTTTATTACCTTAATAAACCAGGCCCAAGGTGTCATGTCTTAAAAGTGTCTGTCTATCCATATGCATTGTGAGGCCTCACTAGATGATATTTCCCTGTCATATATATATATCTAATATATAAATGTCTAGTGGCGTGTGTTAGTCTGTCTGTCTGTGTGTGTGTGGAAAAAATAAAACCGAGCTGCAGCGCCACCTGCTGGGCAGAGTTATACACTGACCTACTAAATTCTTAGTCAGAAAGGGCTGAAATTTGGTATACTAAGATGTTTTTAATTTGTTAATTTAATTTGTTAATTGTTAAAAGTGTTTATAAAGATTTAAAAAATATATATATATATTTCTTGAAGGAGAGGTGACAGTTAGGAGTGGTTGGTGGTTGCCGGGAGTGACAGTGGGGAGTGGTTGGTGGTTGAGGCCTGGACTATGGCCCAAATGCATGACAAGAACCTTTTTAACACCTTAAGTAGCTTGATTTGACTAGAATGCATGAGTATCATGCACGGGTTAACTTGTATATATATATATATATATATATATATATATATATATACATATTTTAATTAGAGATGCTCGGCCCACCTGATCATCACAGATTTGAGTACCGAGCTGGCTTTTGCGCACCCTCGGAACTGAAAAGGAGGCAAAATGTCATTGTTGCGTCATTGGATCTCGCGAGTTTTGGATTCTATAAGTACTGCCATCCACGGAGATCCAACCATTTCACAGACAGACACAGAATGGGTAGCAGGGTTCTTGGCAGTCTCCAGTCACATTGCTGAGTGGCATAGCTCACATAGAAAAGAGGGGTGGCAGTGTTCTTCTATGTCTCCAGTGACATAGCTGTTTGCCATTGCTCATACAGGAACAGGAGGGGTAGCAGTGTTCTTGTCACTCTCCAGTTTTCAATCACATTGTTCTAGCTACTCTCCAGTCTCAGTGCCGTTGATCACACAGAAACAGGAGTAGCAGTGTTCTTGTCACTCTCCAGTCACATTGCTGTGGGCCATCGATATGGATTCACATCTGTGGACAGAAGACCGGGAGCACCAAGCAGCTGCTGGCACCAGTCATGATGATACTTTCCACATTTCCCTTTTCACATCTCATTTACGATGCGATATCGTTAACGATTTTACCAACGACTGATAGCCCCGATCAACATGTTGATTCATGTGTACACACTATACACATTTTACAAGATTTACCTTGAGATCTGTGCTCTTCATCTGTCATAACCATCGGCTGAAAAAAGCATGACACTGTAAACACTATGGAGATCTGGTCGGGAGTGCATACAAACTGCAGAATTGGAACGACATTGTTCCATTGTGGAACAATATTTTAGTTTGTTTATAAAGCAACATCAAACAATTCAATGTGCTTTGGAATGATAGTGTACACACTATGCGATATCAGGCGGAACAGTCGTTTTATCGTGCGATTGGCATGATAATCTGGTGAAAAACCTGTAGTGTATATCCAGCCTAAAGAGTTTATTATAATCTGCCTTTACGTGTTTTCTACTAATGGCACTGGAGTTTTTCCTTATTATATGTAGATCAGAATGGAAACATCAAAGGACTGGGATTGCAGACCAAAAGCAAAGAGCACTCTAATCCACTTTATTAGTTTACTGGAGTGCTCTTTGCTTTTGGTCTCCAATTCTAGTCCTTTTGATGTTTGCAATGTAATTTGTTGGGAAGAGCACCCCATCGATATGAATTATGGTACAATACTCAGATCTTAATCTATGAGGATAGTGGTTTCTCCTGGTGCAAAATTATTCTTCCTATATGTAGATCAGGTAACTTGTGTGGCCTTGTTTCTGTACCTCCATCAGCTCCTGGGAATAAATCCCTAAGTATTAAGACCTGCCTCATGTTTATTTAATTATTGTAGAGGTTTCAATCACATATTTTAAAATTATGCTTTATTCTGTATTTCAATAATAAAAATATTTTTATATAAGCAAGCCGATTTTGGATTTTATACTGTATACACCATTTGGGTCATTGATGGTTTTTATATGCATTTTTTTTGCATTTTATTTATTAAGTCCTGTCACTCTCATATTTTCTAAACAAAATCTACATAAGATCAAATTATTATTTTGGCATATTTGGAATGCACTCCTCTGTTCTTCTGAGTACATGCGCCAATCAATACCATCAAAACAACTCCGTTACTACAGACATTTATTTAAAATAAATTGCAATCAATTAAAAATGTTCTTGATTTTCCTGATGTTTAGTATTGTAAATTGGTCTGTTTTTAATTATTATTATTATTATTATTAATTTTTATTTATAGGGCGCCACAAAGTATCCGTAGCGCCGTACAAGGACAAACAATGGCACAGTACAAGGTGAAACAGCACAGTACAAGTAACAGTAAGCACTATAACTCTGGGGGCTCAGGCACAGCATGAAAGAGAGGGAGGGAGGGGAAAAGTAAGTATAGGCAGGTTACTATGGCCCAAGAGGGTGGGCACGGATGACAGGTTGAGAGTCACTGAGGGGAGCGGAGAGAAGCGAGAGGAGACAGAGGGCAGAGGGACTGAGAGGAGGTGAGCTGAGTAGCTGGAGAGCGCAGTTAAAAGTGATGGGATCAGAAGGTAGGAGAGCCCTGCTCAAAGGAGCGAACAATCTACAGGGAGGGGAAGACAGACAGACACATGGATGAGACGGAGAGACGGGAGAAACGGAGACGGAGTCGAGGAAGGGGGAGAAGGGAAGAAGGGATGAGAAAGAGAGGTAGCCGACCGGTGGGAGTTTAGGCATGAGACTGGAAGGCTTTAAGGAAAAGGTGGGTTTTTAATGTTCGTTTGAAAGAGGACAGATTAGGGGAAGTTCTGATGGAGCGGGGGAGCTTGTTCCAATGGAGGGGAGCGGCACGGGAGAAGTCTTGGATACGTGCGTGAGAGGAGGTAATAGGAGGGAAGGAGAGGCGACGATCGTTGGACGATCGCAGTTCATTATTGTAAGTACTTCATCTGACTTTGTGTTTTTTTATCTAAATAACTAAAAGGTTATTGACAATGGTAAACACAGTGAAGCATTAGAGGAAAGGTATGGTTTCAGTAAGTAGGTGGTTTACATAGGTGTTCAGTTTTACTGTTACATGATTGTTCACATCATTTTTGCTAATATGTGCAGCACTATATGTGAAGGTATTTCTACATCAGGGTTGCCTCAGAACCCCAGTGACATCATTTTGACATCATGAGGACTTCCTACAGCTTGGGGGGGGAGGTATTTCAAGGCTGTAGCTCTACATTAATAGGTCACCAATAATAGTCATTTATTGCTGGCTGACATGTGACAGTGATCTATTATTGGAGATATGCAGAGGGACATGTCCAGACACAGCCCACAAAATATGAGTTAATGAAATATTTTGTTTTGTTCTGTTTGTTTTTTTAAAAGAAAAAAAATAGTCTATGTCCCCTCATGTCTCTTTCCAACCCCTTACAGTGCTATATCTCCGAAACTCATGTGTTTTGTGTGAGTGCCATACACATGTAAAATTCATGGGTGTCATGCAGTTCATCCTAAATATATTTATTTAAGAATAATTGTACCCTAAAATTGTGTCAGACCTTGTGCAAAGTGGAAGCGTAATAAGAATGTACAGTGGTGATTTCGGCAACATAGATGTGAAAGGCGAGATAGAGGTTTCCATTGATTATGTGGAGCAGCTGAAGGAATTGCACATTTGTATCGACCAGTGCAAAGTGCTTTCTGTAGCCGACGCCAAGAAGCAGCATTCTGACCCAGCCTGTGGAAAGGAAGAAAATCAGCAGGTCTCATTCATGTTTGTGGAGCACGTGACAAACCGTTGTAGAATTGTGAAGAGGTGCAGGTGATTGGCAGTTGCCTCCCATCAGACCAAAGAATTTGCACAGTAATTAAAAGAAAAAACAAACCCTCTCTACCCCTTGTTAAATATGTGTTATCCTTACATTTAGGAGAACTAGCTGATTAAATTTTAGGGTGAACATTTGGGGTTGTGTGAATTGCCTACGCTTTGGTAAGAATTGTTGGAAAAGTGTATTTTTTTCTTGTCTTTGCTTAGCTGGATCTGTCACAAAAAAATCACTAAAAAAATAGAAAAGTTATTCCCAGTGAAACCAACACATCTTTTAAACATAAAAATTGGTCTGATCCTGAGGGATCGAAAAAAAACCACTAGTCATTTAGAGGTTTAATAGCAGTTTAGGTTGTGGTCATAGTAAATAATTACACCCTCTCCTGCCAACTGCTTCGAATTTTCGGGGACCCAGATTCTTCTAAAATCTGTCCCTGGCTTGTAATATACTGTATTCCAACTGCATGATACCACATCTATATTTCACAGTCTATGCCGGCCTGAGCTAAATAGAAAATAAATCTTGCAATTAGAAGACTGTGCATCTGCTTTTATTGTCCCCATTCTTAGAAGACAGACAGGCATACAATTTATATAATTTATGAATTTATGATGCAAAACAACATAGTGTTGGATATTATCTTTGGCACAGTTAGAGCTTGTTTTTATGTTTCACACGTAATTGAATAATACTAGGTACACACAGCAGCAGTCTAACGGTTAACAATTTACCAACGACAGGAATAAAAGTTCCGATCAGCATGCCGATTCATGTGTACACACTATATACCATTTACTTTCAGATCTGGGCTCCTCATCGGATCCAAGAGCAGGTTAACCACGTTTTTTTCATTTCCAATTGAATGGCATCTAAATGTCAGATTTCACAAGCTAAACACATTATCATCATCAACATTTATATAGAGCCAGCTTATTCCGTAGCGCTTTACAATTGAGAATAAACCTTAATAAAACAATACTGAGTAATACTGAGTAATACATGTAGACAGAGAGGTGTGTTTTCAGAGAACGCTTGAAGGTTTGAAGACTAAATTAAAGTCTTACTGTGTGAGGGAAGGAATTCCACAAATTGGGTGCAGCCCGAAGAAAGTCCTGTAACCGGGAATGGGAGGATGTGATGAGAGTGGAAGAGAGATGCAGAACAAAGGTGTCGAGTTGGGAGATAATTAGAGACAAGTGAGGAGATGTATGTTGGTGCAATTTTGTTGATGGCCTTGTATGTTAGTAGAAGAATTTTATATTGGATTAGAATGGCTCAGCAGAAGAACGGTTTGCAAGGAAAATCAATCTAGCCACTGCGTGCAAAATAGATTGTAGGGGTTTAAGTCTGATTTTGGGAAGACCAGAAAAGAGGGAATTGCAATAGTTGATGCGGGAGATGAGTGCATGAATTAAGGTTTTGGCAGGTTTGTACATGAAGAATGAGTGAGAGCCTGCTGTCTCAGCTGGTATTTGCTAGACTTCCCCAGAGACGCGGACTCTAACAGAGTGGAAGGTATTCACCAGGGATCCCCGCAAGGAGATTTGGGCTTCAGCGGCTTCCACCCTGCAGGTCGCAGCCCTCTAGGGAAGTTCCCAGTGAGACAGAATAGAGAGGTGGCTTTAAGAGGCAACTTGACACTGAGGAGTAAGCCCAGTGAAGGGCAGCTACAAAAGTCTTTAGTAGAAATACCAGAGAGGAGGAGATGATGTGCCTGAAGGGGGTAATCCACAATGAAATGGCTAGGCAGAATTAAGAGATAAACAGTCTAATAGCAGACGATGATTACAGCAATTACCACTAAGGAGTGGAACATGTATGCAGAGCTCAATGGAGTACAGGGTATGCAGCAGACGAACCACAACTATTACCACTGGGGAGTGGAACGGATCAGCAGAGGTCAGCGGTGCATACGGAATAGATAGCGGGCGTTGATCACAGCCAATACCACTAAGGAGTGGAACATGTATGCAGAGTTTAATGGAGTACAGTTTATGCAGCAGACGATGAACCACGGCTATTACCACTGGGGAGTGGAATGGATCTGAGGAGGTCAGTGGTGCATGTAGAATAGATAGTGGTCGTAGATCACAACAAATGTCACTAACAAGTGGAACAGGTGAGCAGAGATCAGTGGTATCCAGGTATGCAGCAGACGGTGAAACACAGCTATTACCACAAGGTTGTGGAACGGATCAGCGGAGGTCAGCGGTGCATACAGAGTAGATAGCAGGCGGTGATCACAACGATTACCACTAACGAGTGGAACAGGTGAGCAGAGATTAGCAGTATCCAGGTTATGCAGCAGATGGTGAGCCACAGCTATTACCTGTCACGGAGGTGACTTTAGTACCTGCAAGTATTGGCTTAGCTACGCCAGGAGGCGCGGAGTCTAACACGCCGCCGGTATTCACCAGGGACCCCCGCAAGGGAGTTTGGACTTCGCGGCGAACGACGTGCAGGTCGCAGCCCTCCCAGGTAGCTACTTGCAAGGTAAGGGCAAATCCGTGGAGGTACAGGCCGAGTCAGAACCAAGCGGGCAGGTAAGGTACAAAATCAGGAAGCAGAGGATAGTCAGCAGGCCGAGGTCAGAACCGAAGTATAAATGCAGGACACAGGGAGAATCCAAAGGCAAAGTCAGGAAGCCGGGTCAATAACAGGAATCAATGGAGAAATACACTAAGGATGGATGAAACGCTGGAGGCTAGGAAACTAGTTGCTCTGGCATCCTAGTGATGTCAGAGCAGGATATAAATAGCAAGAGCTAAACCCTCATTGGTGGGCAGTGATTCGGCGGCCAGCTGTCTGGCCGCCGACAGGTATTCATAGCAGCGCGTCCCGTTGTCATGGCGACGGGCGCGCATGCGCACACCGCCGCCGGTAGGTGCGTCTCCGTTGCCTAGCAACGGGACGCTGAAGGAGAGTCAGACATCCGTCCCTGCTTAGCGTGGAGGCGCGGGGACGGCGTCTGACAGTACCCCCCTCCTCACAATCGGAAGACCTATCTGGTAAGGAGCGCCGTTTAAGAAAGGCAGATAGTAATCCTGGAGCATGCAAATCTTCTTTAAAAACCCAAGACCTCTCCTCTGGACCAAAGCCTCTCCAATGCACCAGGTACTGTAAACGTCCTCGAAATTTACGTTCCTCCAGGATTTGACTAACCTCATATTCGTCCCCCATAGTGGTTGGAATAGCATGAGGAACAGGGGTGACGTGGGAAAACTTGTTGAGTATCAGCGGTTTAAGGAGGGAAATATGGAAGGTGTTATGGAGGAAGTTGGAGTCTAACCGTAACTGGGTTAATAATTTGAGTAACTGAGAAGGGTCCAATGAAGCGGGGTGCCAGTTTCATGGAGTGAACCCGAAGTCTCAAATTCCTAGTGGACAACCAGACCTTGTCCCCGACCTGGAGGGCTGTTACGACTCTTCTATGAATATCAGCGGAGGATTTATAATGACGTCCAGACTTGAGAAGATTCTGTTTGGTGGAAACCCATAGTTTAGCCATATCTTGAGTCATGGCGTGGGCGGCAGGGACCGTGGGGGGTGGGAAAGAAAATGAGGGAAGCATGGGATGGGTCCCATATACAGTGAAGAATGGGGAATAACCAGAAGAAGAATGATTGTGGTTGTTGTGGGCAAATTCGGCCCAAGGTAGCAGAAGACTCCAATTGGATTGGTTGTGTGAAGAAAAGCAACGAAGAAATAATTCTAAATCTTGATTAACTCGCTCCGTCTGACCGTTGGTTTGTGGGTGGTACCCAGAGGAGAATTTAAGACTGATACCTAAGTCCTTGCAGAAGGCTCTCCAGAAGCGAGAAACAAACTGGACGCCACGGTCCGAGATTATCTCCAGAGGACAACCGTGTAGGCGGAAGATCTCTTTAATAAAGACTTGTGCTAGTTTAGTTGCAGTAGGAAGGCCCTTGAGGGGAACGAAGTGGGTCATTTTAGAAAATCTGTCGACAGTGACCCAGATGGTGTTGTAGCCGTTGCTGGGTGGTAAGTCGGTGATGAAATCCATTGAGATGCTAGACCAAGGGTGATCAGGAATTGGAAGAGGTTGTAACAGTCCAGCGGGAGGTTGTCTAGGTACTTTATTCTGAGCACAAGTAGTGCATGAGTCTAGAAACTCCCGGACGTCAGTACGGATGGTGGGCCACCAGTATTGCCGAGAGAGTAGTGAAAGAGTCTTCTCTGATCCGGCATGTTCAGCAAACTTGGAAGTATGTGCCCAACGGAGCGCCTTCAGGCGAAGGTGTGGTTCCAGAAAGGAGCAACCGACAGGCGGTGTCCAAGTGACGGCCACAATGCAAGAAGGTTCTAAGACCGGTGGAGGTTTTACAGAGTGAGGAGTATCAGAGGTGTCGAAGGAACGGGACAGAGCATCAGCCTTGGAGTTTAGTGAACCAGCACGGTAGGTGAGTTTGAGATTGAACCGAGCAAAAAACGAGGACCATCTGGCTTGACGGGGATTCAAGCACCGAGCCTCCCGAAGGTAGATTAGATTCTTGTGATCGGTAAGTACGGTGACCGGGTGGAGAGCACCTTCCAGGAGGTGACGCCATTCCTCGAGTGCAGATTTTACAGCTAATAACTCTTTATCCCCGATGCCGTAATTAGATTCAGAAGGGGAAAATCTCCTAGAGAAGAACCCGCAGGGTATTAGTCTCCCAGAATTAGTCTCTTGCGACAAGACTGCCCCGACACCAACCGAGGAGGCATCAACTTCGACTAGAAATGGTTTGTTCTGATCAGGTTGAGCAATCACTGAAGCGGAAGAGAAGGCTTTTTTGAGGAGTTCAAAGGCGGTAATGGCTTCCGGAGACCAAACTTGGGGATTAGCTGTTTTTCTGGTCAGATGAGTAATGGGTGCAATGATGGAAGAAAAGTGAGGTATAAACTGTCGATAGTAGTTGGCGAATCCGACAAATCTCTGAATTGCTTTTAGTCCCACTGGTCTGGGCCATTCGAGTATAGCAGATAATTTCACAGGATCCATCTGCAGTCCGACTCCAGATACAATGTAACCCAGGAAGGGGATCTGAGATACCTCAAAAACACACTTCTCGGGTTTGCAGTATAATTTATTTGTTCTTAAGCGAGAAAGAACCTCTGCAACATGAGCACGATGGGTGACCAAATCTGGAGAGAAGATTAAAATATCGTCAAGATAAGCTACAACAGAAACGTAGAGAAGGTCTTGAAAAATCTCGTTAATAAAAGACTGAAACACAGCAGGGGCGTTGCACAATCCAAAGGGCATCACGAGATACTCAAAGTGACCCTCTTTAGTGCAAAAGGCAGTCTTCCACTCGTCACCAGAGCGTATCCGGATGAGGTTGTTTGCTCCTCTCAAATCTAATTTAGTAAAGATCTTAGAACCAGAGATCCTATCAAATAGTTCCGAGATGAGAGGCAACGGGTATCTGTTTTTCACAGTGATGGCATTCAATCGCCGGTAATCTATACAAGGCCGTAAAGTCCGTCTTTTTTTTTGACAAAGAAGAATCCCGCCCCTGCGGGAGAGGTAGACTTCCTGATAAATCCACGCTGGAGATTTTCAGATATATAAGTAGACATGGCAGCAGTCTCGGGAAGAGATAATGGGTAAATCCTGCCCTTGGGAAGCGGTTTATCAGGAAGAAGTTCAATGGAGCAATCCCAGGCCCGATGAGGGGGTAGGGCCTCGGCTGCAGTTTTGCAGAACACATCTCGGTAGGAGTTATATGCAGAAGGTAATTCAATCTGAGGAGATGTCCGACGACAAGGAAGAGTAGAGTGGCCAGACTTTAGACCAGACAGGCAGGACTTAAAACATTGTGGGCCCCAAGAGGTAACCATAGCGCGATTCCAATCAAATTGGGGTGAGTGAAGCTTGAGCCAAGGTAATCCTAAAATGACAGTGTTGACTGAACGAGGAAGAATCAAAAACTCGATAAGTTCAGAATGTAGCACCCCTACCGTCAGCCGAATAGGAGAACAGATGTGGGACACCGACCCGTTGGAGATCCGAGTCCCATCCACTGCGGTGAGAAATAACGGCTGAGGCAATTTTAGAGTATTTAATTGGAGTTGCGATGCCAGAGTGGCAGATATAAAATTCCCGGCAGAGCCGGAATCCACAAAGGCTAGGGTCTCAAAGGGGCCGACAGCTGAGTCCAAGGAGATGGGCTTGAGGCAATCTGTGATAGCAGTAGTGTAGGGAGTGGTAACTCCAACTCCTAAGTCGGCCTCCCTGCCGGAGTCCGGATAATAGAGAGATGATAAAAGCCACTTTAATGCGTTCTGAGGGGAACGAGGCTGGATTACACTCGAAGTGAATAAGACACTGGTTTAGGAACCCCCTGCATCTCTTAGGCTCTCCGTCAAACTTCTCCGGCGGGGAAAGTCTCAAAACAGCAGTGGATGCCACGGCAGGAGAGGAGGAAGTTACTGCAGCCGCAGGAGTAGTCACGGGAACATTCTGAGCTGCGGTCATGGAGGCCTGGAGGGCCTCGAGACGTGAGGAGACTCCTTGAACACAATGAAGCAACTGTGCTTGCTCAGCTTCTTGTTTCTCCACTCTATGCGCCAAATGAAGTAGTAGATCACGTGCAGAAGGTTCGTTAGACAACTCGGTAGACATGGCCAGAGCAAACTGTCACGGAGGTGACTTTAGTACCTGCAAGTATTGGCTCAGCTACGCCAGGAGGCGCGGAGTCTAACACGCCGCCGGTATTCACCAGGGACCCCCGCAAGGGAGTTTGGACTTCGCGGCGAACGACGTGCAGGTCGCGGCCCTCCCAGGTAGCTACTTGCGAGGGAAGGGCAAATCCGTGGAGGTACAGGCCGAGTCAGAACCAAGCGGGCAGGTAAGGTACAAAATCAGGAAGCAGAGGATAGTCAGCAGGCCGAGGTCAGAACCGAAGTATAAATGCAGGACACAGGGAGAATCCAAAGGCAAAGTCAGGAAGCCGGGTCAATAACAGGAATCAATGGAGAAATACACTAAGGGTGGCTGAAACGCTGGAGGCTAGGAAACTAGTTGCTCTGGCATCCTAGTGATGTCAGAGCAGGATATAAATAGCAAGAGCTAAACCCTCATTGGTGGGCAGTGATTCGGCGGCCAGCTGCCTGGCCGCCGACAGGAAATCATGGCAGCGCGTCCCGTTGTCATGGCGACGGGCGCGCATGCGCATACCGCCGCCGGAAGGTGCGTCTCCGTTGCCTAGCAACGGGACGCTGAAGGAGAGTCAGACGTCCGTCCCTGCTTAGTGTGGAGGCGCGGGGATGGCGTCTGACATTACCACATGAAAGTGGAACAGATCAGCGGAGGTCAGCGGTGCATGCAGAGCAGATAGCAGGCGAAGATCACAGTGATTACCACTAACGAGTGGAATAGGTGAGCAGAGATCAACGGTATTCAGGTTATGCAGCAGACGGTGAGCCACATGGTAGTGGAACGGATCAGCGGTGCATGCAGAGTAGATAGCAGATAGTAGAGTGTACAGCATGGTGGCTACGTGGTTAGCACTTCTGCCTTACAGCACTGGGGTCATAAGTTCAATTACCGACCATGGCCTTATCTGTGAGGAGTTTGTATGTTCTCCCCGTGTTTGCATAGGTTTCCTTCGGGTGCTCCGGTTTCCTCCCACACTCCAAAAACATATTGGTAGGTTAATTGGCTGCTAACAAAATTGACCCTAGTCTGTCTGTCTCTGTCTGTGTGTGTGTGTTAGGGAATTTAGATTGTAAGCCCCAATGGGGCAGGGACTGATGTGAGTGAGTTCTCTATACAGCGCTGCAGAATTAGTGGCGCTATATAAATAAATGGTAATAATAATAACAGGCACTGATAACAGCGATTACCACTAAAGAGTGAAACAGGTGACCAAAGATCAGCGGTATCCAGATTATGCAGCAGACGGTGAGCCACAGCTATTGCCACATGGGAGTGGAATGGATCAGTGGAGGTCAGCGGTGCATGCAAAAGAGATAGCAGGCATTGATCACAGCGATTACCACTAACGAGTGGAACAGGTGAGCAGAGATCAGCGGTATCCAGTTTATGTAGCAGACGGTCAGCCACAGCTATTACCACATGGGAGTGGAACGGATCAGCGGAGGTCAGCGGTGCATTCAGAGTAGATAGCAGGGGTAGATACAACGGAGAGTAGGAAGCTGTTTCAGGCCAGGTGAAGACTCGAAGAACCAGCAGTGAAAAGGTGAGGGGAGGAGCCTTATAAAGGAGTACTGACCAATGGCTAGACAGGCCATAACACAGGTGAGGAGATAAGATGGGGATGGAGGGGGGGGGGGGAAATAGAGAGAGAACAGGCGAGACAGTATACACGATATCGGCCGTCCGGTGGCTCTTCTGGAAAGGGAACATAACCAAATTTATATTTTAAACTTTAAGCTTGCACCACCACCTCACCCTCTAGCCGCACATTTAATTATTCTAGCAAAAGCAAGCATATTTACCAATTAGCAGATTTACTGCAAAGCTTAAAACCAAAAAGCTTCAAACAGGGCATCCTAATCCCCCTGCCCGCCCCATCCCTAAGAGTTGACTACTCTGAGAACCCATATAATCACCCCAGTATACACGGCACTAGAGCTATAAACTAGGCAAAATAGCTATAAACAAATACTGCAAAAGGAGCTATAAACATTTCCCACTCCAGAAGAGCCACCGGACGGCCGATATTGTGTATACTGTCTCGCCTGTTCTCTCTCTCCCCCCCCCCTCTCCATCCCCATCTTATCTCCCCACAGGTCGCGCCACGGAAGAAACAAGGAAGCAACCAACAGAAGCCGGAACTGGAACATCCGGAACATCCGTCAAGGCAGCACCAACCCTCATAACAACAAAACAAAGCGCAGACGTCCCAGGTAAGCCCTCCCAAAAGGGTCCCTACCACCTACTTCATAACACAGGTGAAGCAAGCACAGGTGCAAACTGCTGCTGACAATCTGCACAATGAGGAGAATTAAGGTGAGGGTAGGTGTGCTGAGGCTCGGGTGAAGATACCCGGAGAGTGGTGTTTGACAGTTTGAAACACGTGCTATTCATATTGCACATTGGACCAGCTAGAATGCAAAAGTAAAAAGTCTTGAGTGGGCTGTGAAACAATACTGAGTAATACATACAGACAGTAAGGTAAGAGGGCCCTGCTCGCAAGCTTACAATCTATGGGACAATGGTAGTTGGATAGTCATATTGCATATTATTTCAGCTAGAATGAAAAGGTTAAAAAATATTTAGTGGGCTGTGTGATCAGTCAGACAGAAATGTTGGTCAGAGGGTTGATGTCTTGTGTTAGCTGTGGAGAGGGTGGTAATAGGGTAACCTAGGGAGATTAAGATGCTGGTTGAGGAATATCATAAGCTTTTCTGAAGAGGTGTGTTTTCAGAGAACGCTTGAAGGTTTGAAGACTAGAGGAAAGTCTTACTGTGTGAGGGAGGGAATTCCACAAATTGGGTACAGCCCGAAGAAAGTCCTGTAACCAGCAATGGGAGGATGTGATGAGAGTGGAAGAGAGATGCAGAACAGAGGTGTCGAGTTGGGAGATATTTAGAGACAAGTGAGGAGATGTATGTTAGTGCAATTTTGTTGATGGCCTTGTATGTTAGTAGAATAATTTTATATTGGATTAGAATGGCCCAGCAGAAGAACGGTTTGCAAGGAAAATCAATCTAGCCACTGCGTGCAAAATATATTGTAGGGGTTCAAGTCTAATTTTGGGAAGACCAGAAAAGAGGGAATTGCAATAGTTGATGCGGGAGATGAGTGCATGAATTAAGGTTTTGGCAGTGTCTTGTGTGAGATATGTGCATTTTCTAGAAATGTTATTTAGATGTATGTAACATGATTTAAATATAGAGTCGATGTGGGGAACAAAGGATAGTTGTGAGTCAAGGATTACACCTAGGCAGAGAACTTGTGGGGTGGGAATTATGGTCGTTATCAACAGAAATAGAAATGTCAGGCAGGAAGCTTCTGTTTTTGGGTGGAAATATTATTAATTCAGTTTTTGAAAGATTGAGGTGGAATAAGCACAGGAGACAAGGACCTACCAATTGGTAAGGGTATGGGATCAAGAGGAAAGGAGGTAGAGTAGAAAGATGAGAAGAGAGTAGAAACTTCCTCTTTATTTGTGGGATCAAATGAAGAGAGATTGTCAGAGGGTGCTACAAAGGAATTGAGCTGATAGCTTGTCAAGGAAGATGATACCATTTCAAGTCTGATCTTATTTATTTTGTCCTTGAAATAGGAAGCAAGATCCTCGGCACTGATGGTAGTCGGAGGGTTTGGGGTGGGAGGATTGAGAAGATTTAAAGATTTAAATGTCTTAAAAGGCATTTGGAGTTAGCAGCCTGAGCATAGATGAGAGATTGGAAGTATGTTTGTTTTGCAGTGTCCAGAGCATTTCTATAGGAGTTGTAGATAGCAGTATATGTGATGAAATCATTAGAGGTAATATTATTCTCCTTTTCCATGCCAAATGATTGGCTATCAAACATATGCAGATTATTCCTAATAGACAAGGAATATTTGCTCCCACCTCCCAATCAGGAGTATTCCAAAAAGAGTGCCTCTACGTGCTAAACGCAATTGTGGAGATCCACATATTTTCAAAAAAAGAGCAAATGAATTATGTATGAGACTCTCCAGACAAGGTTATACTCAAAATATTATAAAGAAATCCTACAATAAGATAAAAAAAAGTTAAAAAGTAGGATCTTATTTTTCCATCAAGAAAAATCAAGGCACAGGAGCAAATTAGTTTCATAAATACCTATAACAATCAATGGCATGAGATACAATCCATTCTACAGAAACACAGCCATGTGCTGAAATTGGATATAGACCTTGATAAAGTTATAGGGAACCGAATACTTACCAGTTGTAGAAGATCTAAAAATCTACGTGACCTTTTGGTGCATGGTTATTTTCAAGATAAGAAACGTAAAAGCACATTCATGGATACAACCATTGGATTTTTTCCATGTGGCAGATGCAAATCATGCAAATATACGAAGAAAACAAAACAATTTGAAGATAAATTTAACAATAACCATACCATCAATACTTTCATAAACGGTGATACATAGGGGGTAATTTATTGCCTAACCTGTACTTGCAATCTTAGTTATACAGGGATGATGGCAGACCCTTTAAACCTAGATTGTTAGAACATATAGGAAACATCCGCAATGCAGAGCAGGATGTTAGAAGAATGAAAAAGTAACCACAGTTGCCAAACATTTTTTAAAAACACATGATGGAGATCCTCAATTTTTAACAGCGTTTGACATGGAAAAAGTCATGTTGGGCATCAGAGGGGGTGATATTAATCAGGAACTTTTAAAAAAAGAAGCTAGGATGATTTTCTTAATGGGAACGATTCAACCAGCAGGACTTAATGAGAATAATAACTATAACGTCTTCTTGTGAGAAATTGAATAGTATTATATACTAACATTATACTGCTATAATAGCAATTTTGATTTGGGGCAAAGTAGTAATATGTTTGAGTATCAGCTAATCATCTCCAATAAGGAGTATCAGTAGAATAAACGTATGCAATTTTTTATATTTATATAATGGTATTTCATACTGATATTTAAGATTTGAGATTGACATATAATACTATATAAGAGTGAGTTCAAGATGCTATCGCAATTAATCATGTGAAACATGAATTTGAAACTACTGAACCAAATACCATTCATCTTTTTAATACTGTGATATCCCTAGCAATACTTACCAACTAATAGGTGGGATAAAAGAAAATATGATTAAACATAATTAAATCACGAATAATCATGAACCAATGGGTGGGATAAAAGAAAATATGACAATATGATTCAACATAATTAAACATTTAACAACCAATATAGACATGGTCAATAATTACTTATATATGTTTTTTCAACTAGCAAGAATATTTTGATTATGAATTTTTATTTACTCCATATTGCACTTTATAGAAATTTATACACACATATTTATGATTGTATTTAGAATTCAATACCTATAGAATTAATATGACACAGTACACTTACACGTTTCAATATTTTCACCTTTTAATTGATTTATTATCAATTATTAATAACCTTTTGACACTTTATTATACATAAGATCATAAACACAACAAAGAATTTCACTATACTTAAATTATTTTACTATTGTGTAGCAATCATCATAGATTGGTATTGGGGGTTCCAAATATTGGCATGATGCTATTCGCATCAATAACAGACTTTCATCTGTTCAATGTATTGTTGAGATCAAAACGATAAATCACTCTTACCAAGTCCGATTATGATCCATAACCAATAGGAATTATCAAGGGATGGGAATCTTAACCTCCCGTAAAGCTGATTGATAGTATGAACTGCCTATCAATACATGATTTGTCACTCCTAATTGGAGGAGACAAGTAAGACGTCACTCGTGGAATTGGCTCAAGAGTATTTGAGACCTGTCAGTTGTTACGATCATCTTCCCTTGATAAACCATAATCAGCTAAATGTGCGTTGGCGTTTTAACCTCTACCACAGTCACATAAAGAATATTCTTACTAGTTCCAGCTATAAACTCCATTATACCCACAGTTAGTATGGAGTATTAGCACGCAGGTAGCAATACACCTCCCATAGTACAGCGGATTTTATGCAGAGAAAGCATGCTACAAGATTCAGATTAAATAACCATGGTTTACTGAAATTATCATCTATGTTCTTGTAATTATACAAGGCAGTGAGTGGATAGTTAATAACTTCACGCTACCTGCTATATTTAGTCATTATTTGGAATTAAGGAACAAATATTCCTTGTTTATTAGGAATATACTGCAAAGGATCCCACTCCAGAATCCAAGAATTCTCCCGTGCGGCCCACTGGAATGACCTTCCTCGCTCCATCAGTTTCTCTCCTAATCTGTGCTCCTTCAAATGAGCACTTGAAACTCACCTGTTCCTCAAAGCCTACCAACCATCCACTTAAGTCCCTCATCTTCTCCGCTCATTTTCCCCTCTCTCCTCCCGGCCCCCCTTTTTCTCCCCCCATGCTTCAACTGCCTCCCCTTGTGCCTGTTTTGTTTACCCTCCCTTAGGTTGTAAGCTCGTATAAGCAGGGCCCTCTTCCCTCTTGTCTCCACACCTGTTCTTCTGCTCCGCCTCTACTGCATTAGCCTGCCTGGAGTTTCTGAAGTATTGGTATTTTTTGTTTATTGTTCTGTACTGTCTCACCCTGTATAGGCTACTGTTTGTTCTCAGTACGGCGCCGCGTAAATCTTGTGGTGCCTAACAAATAAACAATAATAATAATAATAAAAAAGGAGAATAATATTATCTCTTAGGAAATACAGCTTTACCTATAATCATACAGTAAGCTTTAATTCTAAGATATTAAGGGGTTTAAGGCGTTTTAACCGGATAGACCCCTACCATAGTCACAGAAAGAATATGCCTACAAGTTCTAGCTATAAACTCCATTATACCCACAGTTAGAATGGAGTATTAGCATGCAGGTAGCAATACACCTCCCATAGCACAAGCGACTTTTATGCAGAGATAGTGTGCTACAGGATTCAGACTAGTCAACTATGGTTTACTGACATTATCATTCATATCCTTGTAATTATACAAGGCTGTGAGTGTATAGCTAATAACTTCACGCTACCTGCCATGTATAGCTATTATTTAGAAATAAGGAGCAAATATTCCTTATCTATTAGGAATAAGCTGCATATATTTGATAGCCAATCATTTGGCAGAATAATAAAGGAGAATAATATTATCTCTTAAGATATACAGCTTTACCTAGAATCATACAGTAAGCCTCAATTCTAAGATATTGAAGGGTTAAAATGAGTCACACTCAGCTATTTTAAAACATATTGTTTGTTTGATCACCAGCACTTTTCTTTTCTTTTATATACTTCGCTGTATTAACTTGGTTATTACCATTTTAATTAAATCAATAAAAGTTATATTTTAGTAATTATCAGGCTTTCCTCCTAGCTGAACATTCTATAACAATATTACTGAGTTATTGTGCACCTAATTTTTAACAAACTTCTTATCATTCCTTTTCAACATTGTATTTAAGTTTTTGGTGGCACGCTGATGAAGTCTTATACAAAAATCACCAGACAGTTGTGGTATTATAATATGTTACTTCAGGGAATATAACTCTTAATAATTGGTGAGATAGAATTTCTCTTTTTACTTCTCTAGAAATCATTAGAGGAACAAGATTTACGCCAGAGACATTCTGCTTTACGAGAAAGTTTTTGTAGAGTTCGTGTTACTTTAGTGTGCCACGGTTGTCAACGCAGTCAACGTGGAGTATGTAGAGTCGCTAGAGCCACTTGAGCAAGGGCAGTTGCTAGGGTTTGGTGAAAATGAGGTACTGCCCTATCAGGGGAGGAAAATGTAGAAATTGGGGAGAGAAGGTGTTGAAGAGAGGTGGAAAACTGTTGAAAATCAATAGAGTTAATATTCCTGCGGGTGTGAGGAGGCTTGGAAGAGTTTGACACTGGGGAGGGTAAAGAACTGGGGGTGAGCGAATAACTAATAAGGTGATGATCAGAGAGGGGGAAAGGAGTGTTAAGGAATTTAGAAACTGAGCATAGTCTAGAGAAAACAAGATCAAGACAGTGGCCATCCTGATGAGTAGCGGATTCAATCCACTGGGAGAGATCAAGTAAGGAGGTTAGAGAGACCAGCATTAGAACGTGGATTAGCAAGAAGGATGTTGAAATCATCGTTGATGATGGTGGGGATGTCAGAGGATATGAAGTGAGGGAGCCATGCAGAGAAGTGTTCAAGAAATTCTCCTTGTCTGCCTCCAGGTCTGGGGGTGTGGGTGAAATGGAGACCACCATGTGAAAAGGCTGCAGGTGAGGCAGTGTCTGATTGCGTGAGCCATGTTTCTGTTATTGCTAGAAGGTTGAGGTTGTTTGAGAAGAAGAGATCATGTACGGAGGTAAGTTTGTTACAGAGCGTGTATTCCAAAAGGGCACATTTAAATGACTTTGGAAGAGAAGGAAGGCAGGTGATGCGTTTGAGGTTTGCTGGATTTCTGTAGTGTTCAGATACATGTGTGTGGGAGAAGTGCGGGGACCTGGATTAGGTGATATATCACCAGCTAATAGAAGCAGGGAGGAAGAAAGGTAGGAAAGACGATTGTAAGTGTTACGAGACGCGGCAGTACGCCGCATACTGGCGTGAGGTAGCAGCCGGTGCATTAGTTTCAATACACTGTTATCTTTGTGGCATAGAGTAGGAGGGTGTAGGGACATCCTCCAACTCCAGGGGGAGCTCTCTCATGATTCTATTTGTCATTTATACATGTTCCTGGTTTGTGATATGACCTATGCTAGTTCCCAGCTAGTAATTAATTAGCAGCCTCCTGAGGCTCATTGTCAGCCCTGTCCTCCTCCTTTCTGATTTGTCCATCATAGTATTTAAGGCAGTGAGAACTGGGCCTCACTGCCGGTTATAGTTCCTGCTCTGTGCATACTTACCTGCTCCCTGCTCTGTTCCCCTTCTCTGCCTTTGGATTGATCTTGCTGTGTATGACCTTGGACCGTGTACTGGACTCTGCTGTATTGCCTGTGACCTCGATCTTTGCCTGTTTCCTGGATTCGTTGTTTTCCGCCAGCCCTGACCTTTTGCCTGGACTACACCACTGCTGTCTGCTATTACACAATATTCCTGGGCTCTCCCCAGTCAGTGCACATCTCACGACCCTCTGTTTGTCAGCAGCCAAGTCTGTCCCCACCACTAGGGGCTCCAGTGAACACCAGACTTTCGGAGCAGATTCTGGGTTTTGTTGTACTGGCTGGAGGGGTTCCTAACATTATAACAGGTCTTAAAAGAAAATACTGGTGGAACCTAGGATGGAGCCTAGTCCAGCCCAAGTCATTGCAGGGCAGATCTAGACTATTTCGCAGGTAGTCCAAGACCTCTCAATCAGATTGGCTGCCCAAGAGGAAGCCGCCAAGGCCTCTCAAGCAACCCTGTCATCTGCCATAGAACCTAAATTGAATCTTCCTGATCGGTTCTCCGGGGACAGAATCCAATTCCGGAACTTTAAAGAAAGCTGTAAGCTTTATTTTCGCCTTAGACCCCGCTCCTCGGGTTCGGAACAGCAGAGGGTGGGAATAATCATTTCCCTACTCCAGAGTGATCCACAGTCCTGGGCCTTTAGTCTGGTCTCAGTCAGCCCTGCACTGCAGTCTGTGGATGCTTTTTTCAACGCCCTTGGTCAACTCTATGATGACCCAGCCCGGGTGGCTTCAGCAGAATCGCATCTAAGGGCACTGAGACAAGAGCGGCGTACTGCCAAAGAATACTGTGCCGAATTTAGGCGCTGGTCTGTTGATAGTCAGTGGAACGACCCTGCACTAAAGAGTCAATTCCGCCTGGGCCTCTCGGAGCAGATAAAGGACTCCTTAGTCCAGTACCCCTCATCTCCAACCTTGGAGACACTTATGCAACTTGCTATCAAAATTGACCGCAGAATAAAGGAACGGAAAGCGGAGAAGGACACGTCTGTACCATCATGCCCTCCTTATGATTTTTCCCTGTTTCTCAAGACCCATCTGAACCCATGCAGCTAGGAGCCTATCGCCTTTCTCCAGAAGAAAGATCTAGGCGGCGCTCCTTGGGGCTCTTCCTGTATTGTGGAAACAAGGGTCATCTTCTGCGCACCTGCCCTAACAAGACGGGAAAAGATCGGGCCTAGGTGCATGTGAAGAGGTGCGCCTAGGCCTCCAAATGGTCTCTTCTAAGAATTCGGTCCTTATTCCTGCCCGGGTTGCCTTTGAGAATAATTCTGTTTCAGTGTCTGCCTTTCTGGATAGCGGTGCTGCAGGTAATTTCCTTGACGTGGAATTTGCCAAGTCCTTCGGCATTCCTGCAGTGAAACTGGAATCTAGCATCACCGTCTGTGGATTAGACGGTAGACCCTTGATCGGAGGCAGGATCCACTCCAGAACCCCGCCGTTGCAACTCTGTGTGGGAGCCCTTCACTCCGAAGTTCTTTCATTTTTTCTTATTCCTTGTTCCTCTGTGCCTTTGATCCTAGGGCATCCCAGGCTCCAACTTCACAACCCTCATATTGATTGGAGTAAGGGGGAGATCTTGCATTGGGTACAGCCTGCTCTTCAACCTGCCTGACACTTCCTCTCCGGGTTGTCCAGCCCAATTCAGAAAAGCTTCCTTCAGCCTACAGGGAGTTCCAGGATGTGTTCTCCAAGAAGGAAGCAGACTCTCTTCCCCCTCATCGGGACTATGATTGCTCTATTGAACTTATTTCTGGTTCTAAGTTCCCCAAGGGGAGATTGTATGCCTTATCCCATCCTGAGACCAAGGCTATGGAGGAATATGTAGAAGAAAACCTTTGGAGGGGATTCATCAGGCCTTCTAAATCACCGGTGGGAGCCGGTTTATTTTTTGTGTCTAAAAAGGACGGAAGTCTTAGGCCATGCATAGATTACCATGGCCTAAATCAAAAAACGGTAAAAAAAACACTTACCCTTTACCGCTTATCTCTGTTCTTTTTGATAAGCTTTAGCAAGCTGCTGTTTACTCCAAAATTGATCTGTGAGGAGCATATAACCTGGTTCCTTCTCGGTATTGGTGGCTCCCATTACAGCCCTTACTCGCAAAGGGGCCGACGCCACTAAGTGGTCTCCCTCAGCGTTGGATTACTTCAGGGCACTCAAGAATGCATTCATTTCTGCACCGGTCCTTCGACATCCAAATTCAGAACTGCCGTTCATAGTCAAATTTGACGCCTCCAATGTTGGAGCTGGCACTATCCTTTCACAAAAGGATCCCTACGACCACAAGTTGCACCCCTGTGCATTCCCCTCTCGAAAATTTTCTTCCGCCGTAACCCACTTTGATGTCGGTAATCGAGAATTATTGGCAGTAAAGTGGGCATTTGAAGGATGGCACCACTGGCTTGAGGGAGCAGCTCACGTGATTACGGTATATACTGACCACAAGAATCTTCGGTTCATTCAATCCGCTAAGGTCATAAATTCCAGACAAGCTCGGTGGGTCCTGTTTTTCTCTTGTTTCAAGTTCTTCATCACGTTCCGAAGAGGATCCAAAAACATCAAGGCTGATGCCTTGTCTTGCAGCTTTATCTCCAAGCATCTTCCTCTCGTTGAACCAGCTTCTATCATCCCTGCCTCTGACATTGTTCTAGGTCTAACCATGGCTTTAGGCACGATCCTTCAGGACTTCCAGCATTTGGCACCACCAACGAATCCCACAGGTAGATTATTTGTACCGGACCACCTGAGGAAGACTGTCCTCACCGAATGTCACGACAACAAGACCTAGGGTCATCCTGGAGTATCTAAGACCAGTGAACAGCTATCCCGTTCGGTGTGGTGGCCTTCTTTATCCGCTGATACCAGAGAATTCGTGCTTTCCTGTGTTGTGCTAGGAATAAGTCCGCTCGCAGTCTTCTTACTGGTCCTCTCATGCCACTGTCTGTTCCAGCTAAACCATGGACACATATATCTATGGACTTTATTGTGGAATTACCTCGCTCATCTGGCTTTAACACCATCTGGGTAGTCGTTGACTGGTTTAGTAAGATGTCCCACTTCATTCCACTTACAGGGTTGCCATGTGCCAGAACGCTGGCGTCCTTGTTCATCCAACACATCTTCCGACTCCATGGACTCCCCGTCAATATTGTTTCGGACCGTGGCTCTCAATTTGTCGCCACCTTTTGGAAAGCCTTTTGTACTCGGCTGGGAATCAAACTCTGTTTTTCTTCAGGATATCACCCACAGTCCAACGGACAAACTGAGAGGGTCAACCAATCCCTTGAGCAATTTCTTCATTTGTATATATCCAAATGCCATAACGACTGGTCCTCTCTGCTTCCATGGGCGGAGTTCGTTTACAACAACGCATACCACTCTTCTCCACAGGTATCTCCATTCTTTTTTAACCTGGGATTCCATCCACGGTCAAACTCCTTGTCCATTCTGGCGTCCTCTAATATCCCAGATTCTCATCATTCTGCTGGTCGTCTATCACGGATATGGAGTAAAGTCCATATAGCCCTCAAACAAGCCTCTTTTAAGTCCAAACTTTATGCAGACCTGCATCGCAGACCATGTTCTTTCAAAGTTGGTGATAAGGTCTGGCTGTCAACACGCAACCTAAGACTCAAGCAGCCCTGCAAGAAGTTAGGTCCCAGATTCATTGGACCCTTTGTTATTACTGAGCAGATTAATCCAGTGGCTTTTAAACTGAATCTTCCTTCTTCTCTCAGGATTCCCATAACTCCCTTTCTATCCAGGAATACTAACATTTGGGTTGTGGTGACTGATCCTCCCTGGTCAGCCTATTTTCTGATCAGGCCCTGCCTGTGACAGGTGATGTTGGCTGAATTGTCGTTCAAATTCTGCATACAGACTGCAGAATTGGAACAACATTGTTCCATTGTTGAACGAGATTTTCAGTTGTTTAAAAATCTCGATCAACGATTTCATGTGCTTTGGAGTGATAATCGTTCATCATTCCAAGGTACACACTACAGTAATATGGAGCCAATCAGTCTTTTATTGCCTGATTGGCCTGATAATCAGCTGGGTACACACAGTAGTGTGTACCCAGCCTAAGACAAAAACATGAACCATTCTTTAAATGCACAAAATTGAATAATACTGATTGTGATTTTCTAGGAAGAGTGAGCATGAAGTAGGGTATAGACTAGATGTCAGAAAGATAGATACCTGCAGAAACCTCCCTATTCAGATGTTGGTTGAGACCAAAAAATGTTATCTCTGTTTGTAAAATTTTACCCTCTAATATGAAATTAATTTACGGATTAAAAACTGTGTAAATGTACTATAGAACAGTGCTAAGCAACAAGAAGGGGCCACGCATTACCCTTAATCTCAGTAGTAAAATAATTAAATGTATCCACACATGAGATGAAACGTGTGAGAAAGTGATCCTGCATAAGAGGAGTTGAGACACAGTGCTTAAACAGATCTCTGGATGCCGACACCTGGGAAGGAGGTCTTATAGTATATCTTGCACATTTTGAATTTCTGTGGAACAGTGGATACCATCTCTGTGGAATAAATTGTCCACTTACTTATCTTTATTTGTAACCGATTGTTACACTGAATGCAAGATTATGAGAGTCCGAAGTGGAGGGTTCGACCACAAAATTGTGCGTTTGTTCGCTAAGTGGAGCTACCTCTTTCTTTTTTTCCAGATACAGCAATCTGAACAGCTGGCCGTGACTAGCGTCACCTTAGTCACTTAGCAATAAATACACCTTTTCTGCCACCACAAACGATTTATTATGGTGTCATTACGTTCATCAAGACCACTTATTAAGGTTTCACACTTAAATCACATACACATGTAGCATGAGCCTCCCTGGGCTTTGTAAGTTTACAAAGAATCACAGAGAACACAGTAGATTAAATACATTTAATCTGAAAAAGGTTTTCAAGGCTTATTTACAAGCATTAATAGCAAAGACATACAATATGTTGCACAAATGAGTTTCAGAAATTAAAATAGGACATAAAAATCAGAGTCCCTACTTACAAGTTCAGAAATTGGCATGTGAGGAGTACACATTGAGAAGAATGGCACATTTCAGTCGTAATAGACCCCTCAAAGAAATGAACACTGTACCACTGATACAAGGGATTTTTAAACCATTTTTTGTTGGCTCGTCACCCCCCACCTTAGGAATTTTATTTTCACCTAAGTTAGATGGATGCCCAAAATGACACAGGGCTTTCTAAGTAAATTATGGATGTCCTGAGACCTGGCATTTTCACAGGACCTGAGTTCTTCAACTCTGCTCCTTCGGCCTGACTAAGTCTAACTCCTCTGCATACACAAACAACTCAGATATTTTATCTGTTTCTGGGCCTGGCTACTTTCATAAGACCATTGACACCTGCCTAGGTTAGACTCAGGTCAGTTAACAAAATACACTTTGAAAGGTTACATTAAATATTCACAGTGTTATACATACATTCAACAGAAAATAACATTAGATATACTACATTTTGTCATAATTACTATGGGACTCATCAATTCCTAAAGAAATCTTTCTAATTGTCAGTGACAATGATCTGGTTTCCACACATAGAAGCTTTCTAATTATTTTAAGACTTTGGTAGTTCCTAAGGGATGTATTATTTACCGTATTTCCCCATGTATAAGACGAACCTTTTTCCCCAAAATTTTGGGTCTAATAACTGGGTGCCTCTTATACAGGGGTAGTAGCACTTACCCTGTCAGATGACTCCTCTGTCCGGTAAAGTCTTTTCTCTGTCTGATCCTGATGCTGGAAATCCGATTAAGGTCCTCTCTGCAATGTTCGGATGTCCATTCAGGACCTTGACGAGCTCCTTAAAGGATTGTCAAGGTCCTGAAAGGATTGTCAAGGTCCTGAAAGGACATCCGGACATCGCAGAGAGGACCTTAATCGGGTTTCCAGCATCAGGATCAGACAGAGAGAAGACAGAAGACTTTACCAGACAGAGGAATCATCTGACAGGGTAAGTCAGAATTCACTATAGTGTTGTCTCTCCTCTTTATAAGCTGCACAAATACTCTGTGAAAAAATTGAGGATAATGTTTATCCTCAATTTTTTCACATGATTTATATAGGTGCGTCTTATACAGTGGAGCGTCCTATACATTGGGAAATACGGTACATAGCGATAAAAAGTACAATTAACTTTTTTTTCAATTTCTCCACCAACTAAATGCTAGAAAGTCCTAGATTGAACTGGTTGTATGTTTTAAATACTGAATGGAATGTTTTCAAATAAAACAATTTTGTATATTTTAAGCCAGCTCCAAGTTGTCTTTTGCACATGATTCTGCCACACACAGACGTTCTTCATCAAATTGGCAACATTCTATTTAAATTTTTTATATTATCATTTTTACATACAGTGGTCATTTGGTCTATGAGTGCCGTCTTTATTGTTTCATTTTTAAAGCGTGGAGTTTAGTGGTTTACCTTGGGTAGACAGCAGCATGACTAAATCTACACGTGAGTATACTATATTATATCCAATTATATTTAAATTATATTTAAATAATTATTATTAATTAGCGTCTGTTTCATCAAGTTTTTTTCTGAGGTCAAGAAAGTAAAAGCTATCCTCAAATAAAAAAAATAATCTGATCGCAATCAGTTTCTTTTTCTGGCTGAACTTTGCTACCAGTGTTCAGTGAAGAATAGGGATAGTAGCTCCAAGATCAAGAGAGAATGTTCATTACCTGAGCACTTTCACTGGTTCTTGAGAATGAAGTGGGGACAGGCATTAAGTCTATGAGGAATAGTTCACTGCTTCTATGTCGGCTCAGTCTTGTGCAGATTACAGATTTTTTTGCTGGGAATTAAATGTACATAGACTGCAAATGTTAAAAGTGAAAGTTGAAATGACACTGTCCTCTCTCAGCTTTGTACCTCCATTTTAGTTATCATCATCATCATTTATTTATTTATAAAGCGCGACTATTTCCGCAGCGCTGTACAGAGAACTCACTCACATCAGTCCCTGCCAAATTGGAGCTTACAATCTAAATCCACTAACATACACACACACACAGAGCGAGAGAGACTAAGGGAAATTTATTATCAGCCAATTAACCTACTAGTATGTCTTTGGAGTGTGGGAGGAAATCGGAGCACCCGGAGGAAACATACGCACAGGGAGAACATACAAACTCCACATAGATAAGGCTATGGTTGGGAATCAAACTCATGACCCCAGTGCTGTGAGGCAGAAGTGCTAACCACTAAGCCACCATTCTTTAATATGCTCCTATTTTCTCCTGCATGTGTCACAACAGACCCATCTGGGCATGTATGAACTGTGGGTGTTAAAGGGTTAATCAACACAAAACCATCTGGTATGGTCATGATAAAACTTTCAAAAATCTTTCTCACACTCATTATTAAACACAAAGTCCTGCCACCACTAACATCTAGTTGATGAACTTACACTTTAAGCAAGTCTTTAGTTATTCCCTAATTTATCTGAAAATGCAGTCACAAACCAATCTTATCAGAGTTACTGTAAACCAAACTATTCCCTGCCTAAATGTAGCATTATAAAAACCAAGCCTATATGGCGTGAATTGTTTGTGACTTTTTATTTAATAATATTGTTTTTTGTTCTCAATGCATATTAAAAAAAGTAGTGATAACAAATTCACATATATAAATATAAAGGCAAACAGTTTCTTAAAATAAAACAGAAATAAAACACAAAAAGGAAAGAACTTTTTCATGTAATCTGCCGCCTGGGGAAAGAAGTGTTCTCAAGACAATTTCTCAGCAGCCGATTGACCCCTACAAATGACAGTTTTTCAGATCATTTTTAAACCTTCTTATTCCTTGCCCAACTTTCCCATCTTCCACCTTTGTGACATCATTGAAATAAAGTGTTCTGGTATCCTAATCTATTTTACAACTAATTTATAATCCCATTGTCCATAACTCCCTTCTGGATATATGACATTACTTCCACTAAACATGGTACATATAGTATGTCTGCACATATACATAGGAAACATGATTATGTAACATTCATTTATTCGGGAGATACATGATCCCTAGGTTCCATATTGGCCCTTATAGAGCTCATTAACATGTTATCTGGTTACTTCAGGGGTTACAAATTTATACAGCGGTCTTCACAAAAAGCTTTGATCTAGTATATATACCATAAGGCATATAAACTGAACTTTGCTTGACCCAAATATGTTTTTTTCTGTTCAAAGGAGTTTAGGATAGTTGGAACCTTTATTCATACAATAACTAAAGGGGTTGACTGCCTCTCTGTGATGACAAAGTGACAGAAAGCAGGCCTCCAAATGTCTGTTTCCTTTATCAGAATACATTAACCCCTTGATAGCTCACACACAGATATTTGCTGGAAACCACTTAATTACAATAAATCCAGATACTCAGATAGATCAAGAGAACTTTAACATATTATTTTCATAACTATCCAGATTAGGCTATAATCATAGCAGCATGGGTTAAGAAAACTTCCTATAACAACTTTAAGGCGTTATAGTTTCAATGATGTGTTGTCTTTAAAGCATATTACCATTAATCATTTGTATTTTATACTGCATCATTAAATGTAATTGGTGCTGACCTGGAAATGTTGTCAATTTATAAAGACAGAGGAGGAAGTCACTGATTGAGCCTTATCCTTGGCAGAAACTGTCTGGCTGTCATCATATCCTTTGCTATCTCAGGAGTCAAGTAATGGACTATTTGTTCTGTGCACTAAATATAGAGTGTATGTGAATGTAGTGCGCCTAATTGTGTTTGGCGCACCATATGTCACATGCAAATAATGCCATGTGCCACTGTTTGCCTTAAACTCTTTCCTGCTGTAAGATTAGTGGAAAAGTAGTGGATAATGCCACTTCTGAGTTGGTGCTAAAATATGAAATTTGGATGTGCCCTGCAAAATTAGGACCTTTATCTTTTTTTACAATCCCATCTGCAAAATACAATCTCAATTCAGCAGCATAATCAGGCGCCTGTTTGCGCACCTTATTTTTCATTAGGGACCAGTGGTTAAAGTGTAAACTTAGAAGTGGTGGTATGTAAAATATATGTCAATGGAATTTTTACAATGAATGCAATAGGACAAGTGGCGGTATGGCATACCCCTGTATCCCCCGCCCACACTTTGACACTGTCAAGGACACTAATGTTAATCCATCAGCTTGAGCATGTTGTTGTGAGTCTGCAAATAGCATTATCTTGCTGCACAAATCCAAGTGTAGAGAAAGAGAGAAAAATGTGCAACCAGAGAGAAAAATGTGCAACAGACAACAACATCAACACTACACTATGTGTATGTAACTGACCCCCATTGTTTCCTCCAGTGTCTTGTAAGGTCCCAGTCAATCTTGAGTAAGCTGTGACTGTCTGGTTAAAGGGAATATTAATGCATACTGATCTAAAACCACTTATACATAATGGGCCTGATTCATTAAGGCATGCAAAACAATCGTATTGTGCGTTTTTTTAAAAACTGAATTAATACATGTAAACTGAAATCTCTTTCTCATAAGAAAAAACTTGAATATAAATTTATTTTTATGCCACAAAGCAACAGAAAGTTTAATCATTTGATAATCACCTTATTACTGATTGGGGCATATACATTTACCAAATAATTATTGTGTAAAGTAAACATTTCAGATGTCACTGTTAGCTAAATTGAGCAGTATTACAGTGTCAGAGGACACTCCCTTGCATTGTCTTGTAATTGAACCCCTATATGTTTTATGAGCTTTTCTGGCATCTTGAGCAACATATAGGAAATATTGCAATTAAGGATGACTTAATAGTAGGGATGAGCAGGTTCGGATTTTTGAAATCTGAACACCCCCGAACAGTGCTGATCCGAGCCTGGATCCGAGCACTGTTCGGGGATTCCCGTCCGATGCAAAACTCAGAACGAGGTAAAACATCATAATCCCATCGTCGGATCTCGCGAGATCCGGATTCATATTATTCCCCACTTTCCGCCGCCATCTTCACTCGGGCATTGGAGAGGGAAGAGTCCAGTGGTGCTGTCCTGTGCTCTGTACTGCTCAGTCCAGTGGTGGTGTCCTGTGCTCTGTCCTGCTCAGTCCAGTGGTGGTGTCCTGCTCATTCCAGTGGTGCTGCCCTGTGCTCTGTCCTGCGCAGTCCAGTGGTGGTTTCCTGTGCTCTGTCCTGCTCAGTCCAGTGGTGCTGTCCTGCTCAGTCCAGTGGTGCTGTCCTGTGCTCTGTCCTGCTCAGTCCAGTGGTGGTGTCCTGTGCTCTGTCCTGCTCAGTCCAGTGGTGCTGTCCTGCTCAGTCCAGTGGTGGTGTCCTGTGCTCTGTCCTGCTCAGTCCAGTGGTGGTGTCCTGTGCTCTGTCCTGCTCAGTCCAGTGGTGCTGTCCTGCTCAGTCCAGTGGTGCTGTCCTGCTCAGTCCAGTGGTGGTGTCCTGCTCAGTCCAGTGGTGGTGTCCTGTGCTCTGTCCTGCTCAGTCCAGTGGTGCTGTCCTGCTCAGTCCAGTGGTGCTGTCCTGCTCAGTCCAGTGGTGGTGTCCTGTGCTCTGTCCTGCTCAGTCCAGTGGTGGTGTCCTGTGCTCTGTCCTGCTCAGTCCAGTGGTGCTGTCCAAATCAGTCCAGTGGTGGTGTCCTGTGCTCTGTCCTGCTGAGTCCAGTGGTGGTGTCCTGTGCTCTGTCCTGCTCAGTCCAGTGGTGCTGTCCTGTGCTCTGTCCTGCTCAGTCCAGTGGTACTCTCCTGTGCCGCATATAATTTTTAAAGGCTTTGCCGAGTGTGTGTGGTTTAGGGGTACGCTCTCTTGTGCTGCATATAATGGAGAACAAAAATGTGGAGGATAAAGTAGGGAAAGATCAAGAACCACTTCCTCCTAATGCTGAAGCTGCTGCCACTAGTCATGACATAGACGATGAAATGCCATCAAAGTCGTCTGCCAAGGCCGTTGCCCAATGTCATAGTAGAGGGCATGTAAAATCCAAAAAGCCAAAGTTCACTAAAATGATACAAAAAAAGAAATTAAAATCATCTGAGGAGAAACGTAAACTTGCCAATATGCCATTTACGACACGGAATGGCAAGGAACGGCTTAGGCCCTGGCCCGTGTTCATGACTAGTGGTTCAGCTTCACCCAACGATCTAAGCCCTCCTCCTCCAGAAAATTTAAGAGAGTTAAGCTGTCATCAAAAACACAGCAAACAACTCTGCCTTCTAAAGACATGGCATCACAAATCCCCAAGGAGAATCCAAGGGTGTTGGTGGTTCCGATGCCTGACCTTCCCAGCACTGTACGGGAAGAGGTGGCTCCTTCCACCATTTGCAGCACGCCCTCTGCATATGCTGGAAGGATCACCTACAGTGCAGTTACAGATTTTGATAATGAAGGTGTCAATGTTGTACACCAGGAGGAGGATATTGATGTAGCTGGCGCTGAGGAGGGAGTTGACGAGGAGGATGCTGATGTGGTTTTCTTAAATGAGGCACCAGGGGGGGAAACAGTTGTTTTCCATGGGATGAAAAAGCCCATCGTCATGCCTGGGCAGAAGACCAATAAATCCACCTCTTCGGTCTGGAATTATTTCTATCCCAATCCAGACAACAAATGTATTGCCATATGTAGCTTATGTAAAGCTGCAATAAGCAGGGGTAAGGATCTTTGCCACCTAGGGACATCCTCCCTTATACGTCACCTGAAGACCCTTCATAATTCTGTGTTTAGTTCAGGAACTGTGGCTAGGACCGTCAGCAGTCCAGGGACACCTAAATCCCTTGGTGCTGTTGTATCCACACCAGCAACACCCTCCTCGTCAATTTCCTCCTCGATCTGGATCGGAGATAGTCCTGCAGGCCATGTCACCGGCATGACTGAGTCCTCTTCAATTAGGGATTCTTCCGGAGGATCCTGCAGCGGTACGCCTACTACTGCCGCTGCTGCTATTGCTGCTGGGAGTTGGTCATCTTCCCAGAGGGGAAGTTGTTAGACCGCTACGTCTTTCACTAAGCAATTGACCGTACAACAGTCGATTGCCATGAGCACGAAGTATGACAGCAGTCATCCTATGGCAAAGCGGATAACTGCGGCCTTGACAGCTATGTTGGTGTTAGACGTGCGTCCAGTGTCCGCCATCAGTGGAGTGGGATTTAGACGGTTGATGGAGGTATTGTGTCCCCGGTACCAAATCCCGTCCAGATTCCACTTCACTAGGCAGGCGATACCCGGGATGTACAGAGAAGTACGAAAAAGTGTCCTGAGTGCTCTGAAATATTCGGCTGTACCCACTGTCCACTTAACCACAGACATGTGGACAAGTGGTTCAGGGCAAACTAAGGACTATATGACTGTGACAGCCCACTGGGTAGATGCATCACCTTCCGCAGCAACAGCAGCAGCAGCATCAGTAGCAGCATCTCCGAAACGCCTGCTCGTTCCAAGATAGGGAACCTTGTGTATCACCGGTTTGAGTGAGAGGCACAACGCCGACAACCTCTTAGAGAAACTGAGGGAAATCATCTCGCAGTGGCTTACCCCACTTAGACTCTCCTGGGGATTTGTGGTGTCGGACAACGCCAGTAACATTGTGCGGGCATTCAAGCCTACACAGCCACCTACGACATAGGCAAAGGAGTGGGGATGCGCCTGAATCATGTGCAGTGGAGACTGATTTCCGTGTTGTGCAAGGTTCTCCAGCCATTTGAACTTGCCACACGAGAAGTCAGTTCCGACACTGCCAGCTTGAGTCAGGTGATTCCCCTGATCAGGCTGTTGCAGAAGCAGCTGGAGAAAGTGAGCGAGGAGCTGGTAAAGCATTGCGATTCCACAAAGCATGTAGCTCTTGTGGATGAAGCCCTTTGTACGCTTTGCCAGGAACCGAGGGTGGTCAGTCTTTTAAAGTCAGAGGAATACATTCTGGCTACTGTGCTCGATCCTCGGTTTAAAGCGTATGTTGTGCCTCTGTTTCCGGCGGACACAAGTCTACAGTGGTGCAAAGACCTGCTGATCAGGAGATTGTCATCTGAAGAGGACCGTGACATGGCAACAGCTCCTCCTTCATTTTCTCCCACACCTGTGGCTGCGAGGAAACAGCTGAGATTTCCCAAACGATTCGCTGGTGGGGATGCAGAGCAGGCAGAAGCGAATTTGAACATTTGGTCCGGACTGAAGGACCTGCCAACGATTGCTGACATGCCTACTGTCGCTGCATTGGATGCTGTCACCATTGAAAAAATGGTGGAGGATTACTTTGGTGACAGCATCCAAGTAGACATGTCAGACAGTCCTTACTTGTACTGGCAGGAAAAAAAGGCAGTTTGGAAGCCCCTGTACAAACTGGCTCTATTTGTCCCCCCTCCAGTGTGTACTCCAAAAGAGTTTTTAGTGCAGCGGGGAACCTGGTCAGTGAGTGGCGAAGGAGGTTGCTTCCGCAAAATGTGGAGAAGATGATGTTCATCAAAATGAATTATTAATTCCTCAATGAAGACCAGCAATGGCCTCCAGAGACTACAGAGGGACCTGTGATTGTGGAGTCCAGCGGGGACGAATTGATAATGTGTGAGGATGAGGAAGTACACACTGAAGGAGGCGAGGAATCAGAGGATGAGGATGACATCTTACCTCAGTAGAGCCAGTTTACTTTGTACAGGGAGAGATGAATTGCTTTTTTGTGTAGGGGCCCAAACAAAACAATCATTTCAGCCACAGTAGTTTGGTAGGCCCTGTCGCTGAAATGATTGGTTTGTTAAAGTGTGCACGTCCTTTTTCCGCAACATAAGGGTGGGTGGGAGGGCCAAAGGACAATTCCATCTTGCACCTCTTTTTTTGTCATTATGTGCTCTTTGGGGCCTAGTTTTTCAAACTGCCATCCTGTCTGCCACTGCAGTGCCACTCCTAGATGGGCCACGTTGTCACTCACCAGACTGTGAGTGCTTCTTCCCGTGTGTTTAGGAACCGTGGCCGTCCACCATCCTGAGGGTCTGCGCATGTGCAGCCCTTTCAAACCTTCTGTTCAGGTTCCTTTTAGTTAATTGGCTGATCAGGCAACACTCCCTATTTAAAGCACCTGAGTTCCATACCTCGTTGCCTGATCTTGGAGTCTCATTCCCATGAGCCTCTGAAGGTGTTCCTGTGTTTCCTCGTGTATTCAGCTCCGCTGATTCCTGTGGTTTCCAGACCACTTCAACTCTCCTGTGGTTTCCAGACCACTTCAACTCTCCTGTGTTTCATCGTGACTGTATTAGCTGATTCCTATCCGCTGCCTCCGTGCACTACAGTTATCAACTCACTTCAACTCTTCTGTGTTTCATCGTGACTGTATTAGCTGATTCCTATCCGCTGCCTCCGTGCACTACAGTTATCAACTCACTTCAACTCTCCTGTGTTTCATTGTGACTGTATTAGCTGATTCCTATCCGCTGCCTCCGTGCACTACAGTTATCAACTCACTTCAACTCTCCTGTGTTTCATCGTGACTGTGTTAGCTGATTCCTATCCGCTGCCTCCATGCACTACAGTTATCAGCTCACTTCAACTCTCCTGTGTTTCATCGAGACTGCACCAGCTGATTCCTATCCGCTGCCTCCGTGCTCAACAGTTCCAGCTCATCTCAACTCTCCCGTGTTTCATCGAGACTGCACCTGCTGATTCCTATCCGCTACCTCCGTGTACCTGCAGTGTCCTGCTTGCCGCTACCCTTCAGTTCTACTCGTGTCTGCAGCCAGCTGATCCTCTCTCCGTGCTTCTACAGTGTTCCTGCCTGTGTCAACTCGCCTGTCTGCATCGGATCAACGCCTCGCTGCTTTCATCTCGTCTAGACCATCTCTACACTTCAGTGTTCTCCAGGTGTCCAGTTCTATATACTACTGCTTCCTGAGTATTTGTTCCCATCTCCGCTGGTCTACCTACCTGTGCGCTGCACCTACTTGACTACCGCTTCTACCCTCCTGGGACTTCGCATCCTGCCGGCCTCCAGCCGTTCAGGTATCTCTGCACTCCTGTCTGACAGCCTGCTCCTGAACCACGGTATGCATACTTCTCATTGACTGTGCTGGTGTATTGCATATCTTGCTGGACTGAGTTGTTCTCCTCTGGAGTTACTATCCGCTGAGACTATTGCCATCATTTGACTGTGTTACCTTTTGCTCGGATAGTTCCTGTGACTTTGTATTATTGTGCAGTGCTGTTCAGTCCTTACTATATTGTGCATATCATCGTGGGATCAAGTTCAGTGTGCCGTGTATACTCTGTATTGCATTTCTCTCCCCATGCTCCTCCTCACATATATATTCAGTGGTACAACTTGCTAGAGGCAGACCACTGATCCCTGTTTCCCGAGTCACCTGTTTCCAGTATCCTTTCACATAGCAGTGGTACAACTTGCTAACGCAGACCACTGACTTCCCGGATACCTCCACCTGGATTCCATTCCTTCACATAGACAGCGGTACAACTTGCTAAACGCAGACCGCTGACTCTCATCACCTCCTCGTTGCTGCTGGACATTCCTCCTCACTATAGCAGTGGTACAACTTGCTACCGCAGACCACTGACTACCCTCACGTTTCCTTTGTCCATTCAGTTCCTCGTGTACTACTACCTGTATATTACCAGTGCTGCTAGTCATAGACTTTCCACGAGCATTCTCTACCATCTGCTGTCTCCTGTTCCGTGATCACCCCGCTACCAGAGTACCATATTACCACCTATACTGCTCTGGTAAGTCCATCACCTGGTGATCCCTGGGTAAAGACTCCTAGTGCCCGTGACACACGTGTTTGTGCCGCCCACTTGTGTCGCTTAGCTTAGTCATCCAGCTACCTCGGTGCAACCTTTTGGCCTAAAAACAATATTGTGAGGTGTGAGGTGTTCAGAATAGACTGGAAATGAGTGGAAATGAATGTTATTGAGGTTAATAATAGCGTAGGAGTGGAAAAAAAAACAAAAACTGGATTTTAGCAGTTTTTATGCTTTTTAAAAAAAAAAATCAGAACCCAAAACCCAAAACCTTGAGGGGGGTGTTTTGGCAAAACCCATTAGAACCCAAAACCTGAAGGTAATCAGAACCCAAAACCCAAAACGCGAAAAGTGGCCGGTGCACATCCCTAGTTAATAGGAGGTGATATTGCAGTTTTTCCTACCTAAATCAGAAATTCTGAAAATTCTCCAATTTCACAATAATATGAATCGAAGTCTGTAGCGCTCAACATCTCTCTCCCATTCCCCTCTCCCCAACACAGTGGATGGTCTAAAACATGCATTTGCCTTTAAAAGGCATCCGTCTCAGCTTATATACTTAGGAGTGACTATGAATTAGGATATCTCACAGCTTTATAAAGGAAACTTCCAACCCCTCATAAACAAAATCTGTATTGATTTGAAAGAGTGGCGAAACAAAAATTTCTCCTGGATAGGGAAGACCAATATCATCAAAATAAATATTCTTCCTATAAGTCCTACAAGCCTTCCCCATTCATATCCCACATTGTTAATTCCTAGACCTTGCATTAGACATGACACCTTATACGGGTGCAGACATTTGGCGGGACTCCAGCTTCCACAATAGCATACTTACTACGATGCTATTATGTTGGACAGGATTTTGGAGTGGAAGCAGTTGAAAAAGGACAAGCAGTAGATGGCAATAGAGGAATGCTCTCTCCAATCCGCTGCAGTGTCAACACCTTGGCTGCGTAGTTCTTTGTGCTTTGAGAACACCCATTCACATTTGGTGGGATTGTCCCAAAATCCATCCCTTCTGGGATCAGGTAATTTTCACTTGAAAAGACATTTTGGAAGGAGAGGTCCCAGACAGCCCACGTTTCTGGCTACTTACCATGACAAATACACCACGAGCACATTATAAAATATCTGTAATGATATGGTCCGGCCGACGTCCTAGAGTTCGCCTCAAAGTTCTTTTTCGTCACGCCCGTAACGGTGGATTGGGACTCCCGTGCCTCCATAAATACTACCTAGCGTTTCACCTCACCCAAGCCGTTCTATCACATTCTCTTCCCAAAACTAGGCTTTGGGTCGACACAGAAGCGGATCTCCTCCAGATGCTCTTCCCCAGTATTTTGTTCTGGCTAGATCCTAAAGACCTTCCCCCCTTGCACGCCCTCCACCCAACAGTTTGTTTTTCTATAGAAATTTGGAAATATTGCACCCGCACTTTTAAGCTCTTGTCTAATCCCAAGCAGATGTTCCCTTTGTGGCATAACCCCTCTTTCCCTCCAGGAGTCAATCCTAAATCTTTCTCCCAATGGACAAGACAGAATATCTTGTTCCTGTCTGATATAGTCCCAATGGGTTTTTTCCCGACTTTTGCTGATCTCCGTGAGTGTTTCCATCTCTTTATCAATATCTACAAATTCGACACATTTTCTCCACCTTAATAGACCTTCGTGCTCCTCACAATCGCTCCCCCCCTAGAATCCTTCTGTAAAAACAAAACATCTTCTAAAGGTTTAATATCCACTTTCTATTCCCTACTGATGAGCCACAATTTGCCTGACAAGGAGGCTCATGAGCTCCGCTGGGAAGAGGAGATGGCTGAATCTTTGGATCCGGAGGAGTGGATGGAGATTCGCGAGGCAGTCGCTAAATCCTCTATCTGTACACAGATACAGGAAAACTCCTATAAACTCTTATTCCGGTGGTATTTAGTCCCATCCAGACTGAAAACAATTTATCCGGCAACCTCTGACCTTTGCTGGCGCAACTGTGGCCAGCGCGGCTCCCTGTCCCACATCTGGTGGAGCTGCCCAAAAATCATCCCCTTCTGGAAGGAGGTAGCTGATCTTATTCATAAAATAACGAATCAAAGATCTCCATTCCATCTATCTTACTTTCTTCTCCCTCGGCTACCTCCTGACACCCACAAAATAATGTGGTTACTCCCGGACCATATCCTGACCGCAGCCAGATGCTTAATAGCCAGGAAATGGAAACATTCAGAGAGCCCTTCTGTTGCGGAACTAATTCAAAGTGTTTGGCATATTCATAACCTAGAGCACATGACTAGTGTAGTTAATGATCGCCCTTACAAATTTCTCTCCACATGGCATAGGTGGCAAGAATCCTTCACTGCTACACATTCCTCTTCTTGAAAAATGTAAATAACAACACTTCAGTAATTGTTTGAGCTGAGTCTCGCTAGGCTCTATTTCCGCTTCCTTCTTCTTTGTCCTTCCCCCTACTAACACTCCCTTCTCCCCGCCCCCCCCCCCTACAATCTGCCCCCTCTCTGTTTTCCATTTCTCTTTTTATTTCCTCTTCCTACCCCTTTCTCCATCTTCCCTTCATGGTACACTCCGGTTATCTCATAACCACAGTTCTTTTGAATCTTGCTTTACCCGTATTTTATTAATCTCGAGGACCACTCCGTTTGTGGTGGTTCTGAGGTCCTTTTTTCACCTATATTATAAACTATCGCTGTTTATACTGTTATGAGTTGTATGATCATAACATATGCTGTACCGTTTATTCTTGACAAAAATCTGAATAAAAATATATTTAAAAAAAAAATAAAAAAAATATCTGTAATGAAGCACCTAAACTCGGTGGCTAAATCTGTCATTCTGGTCCATTCTCTATCTCCCTCCCCTCCAACGGTAAATGAATAGTTTGCAATGCTGGAATTTTATAAAACCATGAATGATTTTATTTTACCCTCCACAGATAATTCACGCACACGGAGAAATATTCCTCAATAAACACCTCCCTGCCCTGCTGAAGATCTCAACCCACATTTCTCTCCAGAACACCACACTATTGCTCTTGGCTAACCTAATGAAAGACTGGGTCCTATGTCTTTAATGCCCACCCCCTCCCCCCCCACACACACATTTTTATTGTCTTTCTCGCTTTGTATTCTTTTCTCCTCCCTGATTTATATGGTTTTTTTAGTTTATTTGTAAGTGTTTTCCTGCAGTTGTCCCTCCATCAATGGTGTATGACTAAAAGCTTAATCTCCAGTGTTTTGTTATGTTGTATCATTACTGTAATGTCTGTCAAATGATTGTGATGTTGACTTAACACAAACATTGCTTTCTATTTCTCTGCTGATTTTGTTTGGCATTTGTTCTTGTATTTTTTTGTTCTATAAAACCCAATAAAGAAATATTATATGAAAGAAAAAGAAATGTTGCCAAGTATGAATTGGCCTTATGTAGTGATGGACGTATGTTTGTTTTTTGTGAAAAATATGCAGTTCCTTACTGTGCATCTTACACTTACTACTGCTTCTGCTTAGAGAGCAGGATGGGGGAGGGGACAGGCAAGCATATGACGAGTATACTTAGGATAAGTTAATGTAATTTTAGTTCAATTAGAGATGGACAGATATGCCTGTCAAGAGGCACATCTCTTGAAGGCGCTTGATGTCGACAGAAAAGGTCTGTGTTGCTGATGATCATCAATATGAATCTTTTGCAGAGGAATAAAACAATAATAAACAATAATGTGTGGCATCCCCCTTCCCCACAGTGATTCAAGCACCAATGTTTATAGCCTGGGCTGCATACCACTAAGGTTGAGGAGCACACGGCATTGGGTCCCAGAAAATCTGCAACAAACCCCAAGCTATGATAATCCAATCTGTCTTGTCATAGTGGCACACAGCCCCACTCTGTTCATCACCGCCCCTTAGGAAAGAACAGGGCTGTGATAATAGTAGGGTGGGTGTTAAAGTAACACGTTTTTAAAGTAATAAATAGTAATTTTATATGTGGCACGACTGGTCCCAGCAAACCCTTGCTTGGGTATGCTGGTGCTTTTAGAACTACAAGTACCAGCATACTCATGGCGGCCAGAGCATACTAGTTCTTGTAGAGCTACAAGCAGGGCCCTCTTAACAACATCTTGGGCCCCCAGGCACAGCAGTGCACCGGGGCCCCTATATATACACATATATATATATATATATAAAAAAAATAATGATTATATATATGGGCCCTGCAGCCCAGGGGGGCCTGTCGGAGACAGCAAAAAAAAAAAAAAAAAACTTGGAAAAAAAAAAGACAATACTTACATTGCAGTCAGCTGGCGATCTGGCTTCCTCCATGGTCTCCTCCTCCATCGCGCTCCGCAATGGATGTCGGGCAGGCGTGATGACGTCACGCCCGACATGCACTGCAAGCACCGAACGGAGGAGGAAACCATGGAGGGAGCCGGATCACCAGCTGACAGCAAGGTAAGTATTGACTGGGTTTTTTTTTTTGCTGCCTCTGACGGGCCCCCCTGGGCTGCAGGGCCCCCGGGCACCTGCCCATTGTGCCCAATGGGAAAGACGGCCCTGGCTACAAGCCCTGTCTTCCAGGGACGTTGAGACCTCTAGTGCTACATAGCACAATACTTAAAGCATTACAAACTTTATTGAAAACAATTACTCAATTATTCAATGATAAATATACCAAAAAAACCACACAACTAACAGCTACAAAGAACAGTATTCATAAAACACACACAAGATAAAGGCACTACATTACCAGTTACACATTTAAAATGTCTGCTTTCTGGCAATCATTCATTCTGGCAAACTTTCATTTTACTACTTGAAGACTACCTGTGGGTAACCTTTTTTATATACCATCAATTTGATTCACTCAATTTCTTCTATAAGTGGTTTAAATGTGTGAAACTGTCTGCATGTGCCCGATCCCTTCCTCACTGCATCATTCTTACTGTGTCAGAGAGCTGCAGGAGTATCTACAACAAGCACGATACAGGACCTGCAAGTGAAAGAAGAAGTGAGAAGTAACAGAAACAATACTACAGTATATATAGTATCAGCATATTTTTTTGTTTATTTTATTTAACAATAGTTTTTCTTTCAACAATGTTTTAATCTGTATTCACTACAGTGAAAACCTAAAAACTATAGTATCAAAACCTTAGCCAGAACGTATACTTGGTTGACACAATAAAATCTGAGCATAATTACAAAGAATTAAGGTAATCGTGGTGCCTGTGGGGAAGGAACCTCAGGTTCTTAGTGAGATTAGCTGTTATCTATTTTTAACCTTTTCTGTCTGGCATAATGCCTAAAAGCCTGTAGTGCAGAAGTGTCGCTGTTATTCAGAAAAGAAACATGATGCTACAGACTGGCAAATCTGAGGTGTAGATATTCTTTAAAGTATTAATGGTTGATGTACATCCATGACATAAACCCCACAAACAATAACTAAAACATTGTAATTAAATTAAGGACAAAGAAACTAGAATTTGGAAAAATTGAAGGTCAAGTTTATTAACATGAGAATAATGGTGGAGGAGAAAGCATAAGCAGCTCAGAAGCAATTCCAATAGTATCACAATGAGGGTCATTTACTCTCTCAATATAAACCAAATGGGGGACATTTTCCTCCCAAGACGCACCCTTACAACAACTGGGTATCCTATCCATACACCCAAAGCCTGCATCACCTCTAGATTGACAGAAGCAGCCAACAAACCTGGCCACGAAAGGGGAACCAAGGACCCATCAATCTGACCTAACAAAACCACCTCAAACTCTCATAAATCCACTCAATAAAAATGCTTAGACTCTCCTCCGTCAAGTAAACTCATCTGGCTTATAAAGATGTAGAAAGTAATACTTAATCAGTGGATACTTATTCTGTATACCACCAAGGTACCATACAAACCGTGAAACATCTGAATTCACCTTTCTCTGCATCTTCTGCACTACTCTATCGTCAGAAAGATTCCTCCAAATCCACCTACGAATAATATCAGACCAGCAGACTATAAGATGAGGCCACCTGAAAACAACAGCAGTCAGATCCGCCTTTATCCTCAAGATTAGGAGAATCCAAGTGCCATGGCCCAAATTATTACATCTCAGATGAGTGACAACACAATAAAGGACACACCTCCAAGCAACTTCCTTATTAAAAAGAGCCCGAAAAACAGACCAAAGCAGACCCCTTTGCCCCAACCATACAACAACCACCGTCCTAGAAAAGGAAGAAGTGTCCGCTGCCAACTGATAAAAAGCAGCCCAATAAACAAAAGAATGGGCAACTACCCAGATTTCCAGGGGCCTCCGATGACCTGTAAAGCAGGAGAAAGAGCCTGATAGATAGAGCAGATGTCCAAAATCAAAAGAAAAAAGGCATGTAACACAAGCATGAGCATCAACCACATAGGCCAGAGAGGAGAACAAAGAAAAGGCAGTAATAGTCAATCAGTCCCCCATATTTTAGACAAAATTAGATAAAATCCCTTTGCACCCTTGCATCCAAACATAACAAGTGACTTAAGCCTTGTGTTGCCAGAAAGAGGCGAGAGAATAAACAAGAAACAATGAAATCAGGACAGCAGAGAAAGCCGCACATACCTTTTTTATATGCATCAGATTTCCATCACCCCAATTGCTGAATACTCTAAATGGAAGCCCCAGCAACAAGCGCCGATGTGGTAGTTCCAGTCCTAAAGAAATGCGTACCAAAGCATCAACTATCCAACCCAGCTGCTCTAATTTTCATTTCCGAATAACTGTAAACTGGCACTTAAAAAGGAGGGAAAGATCTCGGTGAATCAACCATGAACCCCCTTTTCTTGGCCTAACCTGACCATAGTATCATACAATTTATAACAGGGCAAATTAACACATTTCTATTGGCGGACAGGTAACCCACCGGCCCTGGCCAAACAGGTCCTTCTTGGACTGCTGGTCCTTTGAGATGACAGATGAGTTTGAAATAACCATGTGTTTGGCAAGCATTCCTGAAGATGGAGCCAACTTGGAGAAGACGATAAGCTCTCTGACCCTGAAAGATCCAAAAAAACAACATAACAAATGCAGTACTAAATGATAAACTTTCAAAACCATCAGTAGTAACTTCTTTAACATTCCAGAGCAAAGCCACCAGCATAGTAGGACTAATGGGCCTTCTCTGATGCAGCTAGACAGACTGTGTGTGCAACCACCATTTTTTTTTTAACGATAACACAACTCTTAGACACATCAACCTGGCTTTATCATTTAACAAAAAAGGATATGCCCACCAAAGAAGCAGCCATCACAGCCTTGACTGGCTTAATGTCCTGAAACGAAGACCACCCCAGCCAGGAATCGCTATACTTCTTCATCGTGTGGGGAGTGACTGATAGTTCTGTGAGACCTTCTATGCTGTCTTGACAATCTGGCAGATATAAACAGGACAAGGCATGCCAATGAGGGATGTGTGTGGCGACAGGGACCTTTACCTTTTCCAGCACCCACTGGACAGAGCATCTGTCAACATGCCTAATCCAGAAACAAATATCAAATTGCAGCAAAGCAATAAAAACCTCCACAAACAGGCAATAATTGGAATAGAGGAAGCACTCTGCTTGTTAATGGCTTCCACAACACCTAAGTTATCACTTCAAAAATTATTCTGTTTCCCTTGGAACCTATGAACCCACAGTTCTAATGTCACAACACTGTGGAACAATTAGAGCAGGACCAGGTTGGATGTCAAACTTGCAGCAACCTACTCAGCCGGCCAAGGTGCAGCGCACCAATCGCCTTCAAAATACACGCTGAAACCCACCGCCCTTGTGGCATCCATGAGAAGCTGCAACTCACTGCTAGACAAGGGGGTTTTGGCCACAAGCACACCCCATTAAACTCCAGAAAAAAAACCTCCCACACCCCCAAATCCTCATGTATTTCAGCAGACAAGGAAATACAGCAGAGAGGCCTGGTACATCCAGTGGTAGCCCTTTCAAGTTTTTGGCAAAAAACAGCTCCATGGGTATAATCTTTCAGGAAAAATTAAAGAGACCCAGAATCAATTGGGCCTTCCGCAAAGTCTCCTTGGTGGATCCTCGCACTTCTGTAATTATCACCCGCAGCTTACCAACTTTGTCAGTGGGGAGCCGACACTGCCCCAGAGCAGTGTCAATTTCAATGCCAAGGGAAGACGAACAGGTAGTAGGACCATCCATCTTATTGTGGGCAATGGAAATGCTATGGAAATGCCCAGGGAATGAAAATGTACAACCACGGAAAAAAAGGGAGCATCCACGTAAGAGGTATACTCGCTGTCCCTGACCATGAGGAAGTCGAACAAGTAATGGGCCTCATAACACATTAAATGAAAGAACTAATACAGTCAAAAAATGCACAGAAAACAGCACAAACTATAGGGAGACATTTGTAATGGAAGGAGGCGGAAAGCAGAATTAACATCCACCATACCCCACAGGGCCCTCCAACCAAAATACTGAACCCTCTCCAACGCCGATTCAAACTACCCTACACAAACTATGGAATGGCGGACGCTGGAAATGAGCAGGGAAAATGAGGGGGGAATAGTTAAAGAAAGGCAGAAGGCAAATTGTGAGGGACAGGGGGAAACAGATATGAAAAGAAGTAGAGGGTAAAAGGATAAAAGAAAACCAAAAGAAAGAAGGAGATAAAGGAAGAGAGATGCAGGAGGGAAGAAAGAAGCTTGAAAAGAACAGTACAGAAAATATCACCAGGCAGATAAGAAAAGAAAACAGCAGACAGCCAAGAGAAGTGAGGGAGATCAACAGCCCAGCATGGAAATTTATAACACTGCATGCTAGGTATCTCCCACAATGTCATACCATGGGAGTAAACCAGCAAGCCTGCAATGCCACCTTAACCCCATTAGAGGAAGGAGCCATTTATGGTTTGAAACTTAGCCTTTTTCTGTACCTCGGCGGATGGCATCCCTCAATTATTGTCATGAATAGCCCCCTTTGGCTACTCCCTGATTTAATATCTTATCATATATTCACACAGTCAAACAATTTATCACATCTAGCTTGTCAGGAAACCTCTCCTGGCCCCCTTTATCTGTCACAAACCACACTCCTGACTTGAAAGTGTTTACTGTATGAGGTTTTCCCTAATTTACACCTAGGGGTTAGTTTGTTTTTACAATACCTATTGAAAGGAGGTCTCCTCTAATTAGGAAGTGGAATAAATGATCAAAGACAATGGGTGTCTGTGATCTGCATATCTTAAGCTGGCTTCCTCACAAAGGGTCTGCTGAACCTAATTACCCCCTACTGGGCTAATTGACCAAATGTTTTAAAAAGGAAACAATCTTATCTAAGGGAAAAATCATGTTCATTTCTATTTATCAATTTAATATTTTATTTGGGTCTCTGACATTGAATATTCTATATAGGCCTTCAACCTGACAGTTGTAATAAAAATTACCTGTCATAAAACCTTGGGGTCAATATACTGTAGACAGTGTAAAAAAATACTAACTAAAAAGCGAAATATTTTTTTAAGCATTACCCCATTATCAAACTGCTGGTTGTTTTGTACTCCGGATACATGAATGTATCAGCATTTGAACCTTAAATGGTTCATACAGATGAGTTAAACAAAACATCTATGATTCTGGTAAGTGTATCATGGGTCTTAGACCGAATATATCAGTTCACCTTACCTCAGAAACCTATGTGAAAGAGCCTCATAAACACAATACAATATAATGTGTGAACTTACACTATAAACCAGGGTTGCACATCCTTTTTCAGTCTGAGGGCTGCATGATCATTTGAAGGGGCCTCAATAAAACTTAACTTGCTTAAGCATGTAAAACACCTATAATTTACTAAAGAAAAAGAGGAACCTCTTTGCAGTTATACCATACCTTATTTATGCCATACTACGCAACATTGTTAAAAGTCCCATGGCAGAGTGTGGACCTCGGAAGTCCAAACATGTCACGTTAGTAAACATGACTTTGAAGCTATGGTATCAGCGCACACACACTCAGATCACCTAGGTCAACAACTAGCGAGGGTTCATCAGAATCAGAGCAAAGAACACGCAAACTGATCAAAATCTTAAACGAGCACTTTGGAGGCTTTAAAGATGCAAAGAAACCATTAGATACGTTAACCACCGGCCCTGTTCAGTTAGGCAGACCTTTAGTCAAATGCGAAAACACGGTTCTCCTCACTTCCATTCGCCCTAGCTTAAGGGATGAGATACATAAGGGTTACTACGTAGATATGTTCTTGCTCACTGAAAAGTCTAGAAAGGAATTCATAGCAGCCTGCTCCACAGGAGGTATAGGTGTAGAAGCGTTTTGTTTTTTCCTTAGATGGTTGATAGGTTTCTGTATATACGCAGGATGTCAACTCGAGACTAGACCACAGGCCAACATAGACGTATGGCGCTACTTACACCATAGCACCGAAATGACTATTTGTGAAGGCCCATCAATATGGCAGAGATACAATGAGAGTTTCACATGGAAAGTTACGGGCCAACTGATAATTCCATTTGGATATAAAGATGTAGAGACCTGGATGACTCTTATGCGGCCTAGTGTAACTGACGCTCAGACAACCGTAGACACCAGGTTTCCAACGACAGGGAGGTGTGGCATTCCCCCGTAGCTCTAGGAACCGATGTTTTGGCTTTAACCACATGTTCACGGTGGGGACCATGCAAATTTCAACATGCAAGTTCGATCTGCCGCGGGGCCCACCCGGCTAAAAATTGCTCCAGAGGTACAGCGAATGCTGGTAGGGATCACAGCACCCTGGAGGTCACTGGTTAAGGCCCCTTCACCTATTAATATCCCAGTTTTGAATAGGTGGCTTAGTTTATTCCCCAATGCATCCCAGTCTTGCTTTCTGGAAAAAGGCTTTCAATGCGGCTTCCGAATCCCCACATGTAAGGAGCAGTGGCAGATCCAGGGGGGGCGCGATCGCCCCCCCAAGCAGGGTCTTGCTGCCGGCAGCTGCACACTATGTGCAGGTCCATTCGGCAGAGACAGGCAGGGACAGTATGCTGCCCGGCTGCTCTGATTGAAAACACAATCAGAGCAGCAGGGCAGTCTACTGTTTCTGCCGAAGGCACCTGCACGTAGTGTGCAGCCGCAGGCAGCCTTAGGTGTTAAAAAGGGTGAGGTGACTAAATCACCACTCCTACAATTACTTTCTAGATCCGCCCCTGGTAAGGAGGTATGGGTGGTCTCATTAAACACTTGGATCGGCTTACTTGTTGCCAGATATCATATCTGAAAGAGTTCGTAAGGAAGTCAGTTTGGGATGCTTGGTTGGTCCTTTTAAATCGCCACCCTTAGCTAATTTAGTAATTTTTCCTGTAGGAGTAGTTCCTAAAAAGACTGAAGGCAAAATACAACATCTTTCCCACCCACAAGGGGGTTCGGTTAATGATGCTATCGAGGTCAGCAATAGCTCGGTAGTTTATCAATCTTTCGATTAGGCCCTTACACTAGTCAAACAGTTTGGAAAGGGGACGCTGTTGGCGAAACTGGATATTGAATCCGCTTTTCGGCTTTTGCCTCTCCACCCCAAATCACTTCAGTTGACGGGATTTAGGCTAACTGATGGTTTCTATATAGATAGGTGCATTCCCATGGGTTACTCGATCTCATGCGCATTTTTTGAGCCGTTCAGCTGTTTCCTGCACTGGTGTATCAAGGCAGGTACGGGCCACCATGTGATAGCACACTTTTTAGATGATTTTTTGTTTATGGGTCCTGCACTATCCTCAGTATGCTTGGACATGCTATCATCCACACACGCTTTGTTCGGGGACATGGGAGTGCCCATTGCTCAGGATAAGATGAAAGGGCCTACAACCCGTTTGTATTACTTGGGAACTGAGACTGACACCGCTACCAGGTGCTGCAGGCAGACCATGAATAAGGTCAAGAAGCTATTGGATTTAATAGTGGAATTCCTGTCACCACATCAAACCCTCTTCGTTGCGTTAAGTCTCTTTTTGGCTCCTTTAACTTTGCTTGTCACGCCATCGTGATGGGCAGAATATTCTGCAGGAAGCTGCAGTTGGCCACGGTGGGTCTAACTAGGCCGCACTCGGGTTCATCTGAAGTGCGAAATAAAACATGATATGCGGATTTGCCTGGAATTCCTACACATTTTTAACGGAGTTTGCATATGGTCTACCCGGGTAATTTCCGACCTATCCCTTAATCTACACATGGAACCCTCTGGTGCCATCGGTTTCGGGACTCTCTGCCAAGGGGATTGGTGCGCCGCCCATTGGCCGGCATCTCGGCAGGGCATTGGGCTGGTACGTAATTTGCTAGTCTTAGGACTATTCCCTATAGTGGTTGCTCTGGAACTGTGGACACAATCGATCTATGGAGATAACATGGATTTTTAGTGCGACAACCTCAGGGTGGTGCAAGCAATTAACAGTCAAAGTGCCACCTCTTTGCCAGCAGTCAATTTGCTCTGAAAATTTGTCTTGCATTGTGTCACTCACGATATCACATTTCGAGCGCTACATGTCCCTGGTACGGAAAACAGAATAGCTGACGCCCTTTTGCGTTTCAATTAGCACCGACTTAAAGAGTTAGCCCCTCATGAGCAACTAATCGGGATCCCTTGTCCTTCTTATGCTTGCAGGTGGTTGAGTCGACATAAGGGAACTTGCAAAATCATCTTTGGTCACCACCACCAAGAGGGCGTACCGAGCAGCCTGGCGTCAGTGGGTAAACTTCGTAGGCAACAGAGTTGGCACTCTTCAGCAACAACAAGATGATATTTTCGAGTTTATGTGGTCAAAATATAAAAATGGAGCATCTAAAACTTCTATGTCCTTGGCCCTAGAGGGAATTTCTTTTATGTCGCATTTACACAATAAGTTAGATCCCACAAAATCATTCCTCATATCCAAAGCCTTTTAAGGCTGGGCAAGGATTAGCCGGACAGTTCAGGATAAAAGAAGACCCATTGATAATAACCTTCTTAAACAAATCATTAATGTGTTTCCAGCTATAGCATCCTATGCATATGAAACCCTCCTGTTCAGTGTAGACTTCTCCCTCACTTTTCATGGAGCCTTTCATGTGTCTGAGTTATTTGCTCAGTCTAGGGAAAGTTATGGCGCTGCTCTATTAGCTAGGAACATTGTGAGCACTGATAGCCATTTGTCTTGTAAAGTTGGTAAGTCCAAGATGAATCAACTCGATAAGGGGCAGTGGCTGTTTTTGCCTGCCCGGGACGACCTAAGTATTTGCCCAGTGGCCCTTTGCGCAAGAAGGGCAAGGGTATGCCCCCAGGGGGGAGACATCTGGTTGATACACGCCGATGGCTCTTCCATAACAAAATTTCAATTAAATGCACTTATGGAGACCTCTCTGGTGTGGACTCTAAACTTTACGGCACCCATTCGTTCAAAATTGGGGCAGCTACTGCTGCAGCCTAGATGGGGGCTTCTACTGAGGGCATTAAAACTCTTGGGCACTGGAAATCCGCAGCCTGCAAGGGCTACATTAAGCCCCAACTGTCCAATTCTCCTATATCTCAGCCGATAACACAGGGCTATGCTGCTCGCCGCTTTTAGCGGGGGCACGAAGGGATTTTCTCACATTTTTTCACTGGATAAAGGCCTGATTAGTGGTATGCCTCTGGGGTTTTTATGGGTTTTCATCTTTGTTTGGGTTACCGTGCCCCCCCTCCTTCCCGCACCCTAACCCTGAATCGGCTAACTGTGGTGAATTTAGCTGTATGAAAGTGTAAAAGAACCTGTATTTACGCCATACTTGAACACGCTATCTTCTTATTCTATTTCTGGATATGCTCATTACATTACCATACACATTTATACTTTCTCTCTTATGACATGCCTAATTAAGTCCTTTAAACCTAATTTACTGTATCACACAGATTTATATATATAATATCTCTTGTATCAAGACTTTATAAATTCATAACCATAATGCAGAGTCATATGTATGAAATAGAATCTTTACTTGTAATGTAATAATATAATTTCGATAACATAATCTTACACATGGTACATATAATAGGTGGCATTCTGTGTGTAGGTACAATATCTTATTAATTTCTTGCTAATTATGCATGTGTGTGTACGTGCATGTCACTGTGTGTGTGTGTGTGTGTGTATCTCAGACCATAATGAAACTTCTTACAATGCAAAGTCACCACCCAAAATGATTGACTTACAATGCTTTGTTTGGCTCAAAGGTCTAATTTACTAACCATGCAAAGTCAGCAACAGGTCCTTAACTCATTACAACCAGTTTTAGCCAGTCCACCACAAATAGCTCTCTGTTCAGCAGTTATCACATAATGTCCACTAAAATTTCTTTAGTCAAACAGGGGAGGGGATATCTACAAACCCACCAGCAACATTCACTAATTTCAATTCAAACTATGTGCATCCAAAGAAGTCTTTCCATCTTATCACACATCTGTTTAACTAGTAACCATTACACACACAGGGGGGAGGGGATGTGAGCTAGCTGTGGCAGATTACACAATACAGTGTGTATTCTTATCTAGCAGATATTTACAAGCTATATTATACAGTGTCACACAATGTAGTCAAATACAATGCAACTATATTTCCCAAGTAAGTGTTCCCAAGCTTATATTTTCCTAAATAATAATATCTCTTTCTATTCACTTACAAACGTACACTTCTTAAAAGCTATACCACATGGTCTATGACTCTATAGCATACTTACCAGCTTTTGAAAGTTGGCTTCCGGGAGCCTGCGGGGGAGGTGGGCATGATGGGGGGCGGGTCCAAAAGTCACGTCATTTTGGACCCGCCCCTGTGACGTAATGACGAAAACACGTAATTTTACAGCAGGAGGCGGGGCCAAACGCTGCAATTCCCAGTGAATCGCAGCATTTTGGACCTAATTCCTAACTTCCTAGTGAAGTGGGCAGATCCGGAAGATTGCCACACTCTCCCGGGAGTCCGTGAGACTCTCGCGAAATGCGGGAGTCTCAAGGACATTCCAGAAGAGATGGCAAGTATGCTCTATAGTAAAGCTAACAACACAGATATTTTCTACCACAATAACCTCTTCGCTAACTCCCAATAATATCACTTAACAATAATCAACATTGTAAAGACATCTACAGTATTTCAAATATTTTACCCTTAAACTACTAACAATATACAGTGTACATTTTACTCATATTTATGTCTATTTCTTCATGTTCAAAACATTAATGGCTCCCCGAAGGGCACATGTAGCACAATCCTTGTGTCTGTCTGTTTCCAAATTGGGAGAGAAAATCTGTATGTGTGTGACGAAATGAGTGTGATAACCCTTTAACCATTCTGTTTCTCGTTTCTCACATAATGTGGATTATAGCAAGTACTTTTTATAGCCCTTGTGTCACAGTTTGGTATTCTGGACTCTGGATCCATTCAATGATGTTGTGAGAACGGATCCTCAGGGAGAGTCTAACTTTACACTGGTGAGTGGTAATGGTACCCCGAGGTTCAAACAGATAACAGATGCAAGATAAAAGTACAATCAGCGGTTGAATGATGACTGAATGGATATACAGGAAAGTCTTGGTAAATGTATATACACTGGAAACGTGGTACAAGGTGGGCGGAGCCACCGGCAATGACATAGGCAATATGAATAATCAATGGGTAAATAGATATGGCTTTGAATGAACAGTCCAGCAATAGTGTGGAAAGAATGAGGCACTAGAGTATGGTATCACAATAGCACAGCACACATCAAAGGAGAGTTTAACAGTCCAGGTAGCCGTAGATACACAGTAGATACGGCAGAGGCCCGATACCAATAGTGCCTTAATACTTTCAATGATGCTTGAACAGTTCAGCCAGGAAAGAGGACAAGAAGCAGCTTGGTTATACGACCTGTAATGCCACTGAGCCGGAGTGACCAATGCAGAACAGATGAAGCTGGATAGAACGGCTCCGGGAGATGACTTGAAGGAGCAAGCTAACAGCGTCAGGTGTGGTTTTAAACAGTCCCGTTCCAGGGTCAATGATACAGCGAAGGCAGATGCGGCTGGAGCAGTATAGCCCGAGGCGTGACACACAGTAGAGATGGTTTGCAGCTTGAGCGGATAGACCGTGAAGTTGCACACAGCGGAGGTGGTTGTAGCTTGAGCGGTATAGCCCGTGATGTAGCACACAGCGATGGTGGTTGCAGCTTGAGCAGTATAACTCACAGAGTAGCACACAGCAGAGGTAGTTGCAGCTTAAGCGGTATAGCCCGTAGAGTAGCAACACAGTAGAAACAGGTGCAGCTGGAGCAGTATAGCCCGATATATAGCAACACAGCAGAAGTAGATGCAGCTTGAGTGGTACAACCTGTAGCGTAGTAACACAGCAGAGACGGGTGCAGCTGAAGAAAGTTATTTCATGGTGTAGCGAACAGCAAAGGTGGTTGCAGCTTGAGCGGTATAGCCCGTGGAATGGCAACGCAGTAGAGATAGGTGCAGCTGAGTGGTATCACCCGTGGAGTAACAACACAGTGGAAACAGGTGCAGCTTGAGCGGTACAGACCGCGGAGTAACGATACAGCAGAGGCACTAACGATCCAGATGAGAGCTGATAGAATAGGTAGAGACCTAACCAGACAGGTAACTTGATCAACAGGCCCAGAGTAAAGTCTGGAGCCAAAACAGGAACCAATAGGAATCCAATTAGAAATGGACAGGTAATCAGTCTGCACTTGTGCAGATCAGTACTAGAGGTTTGAAGTCTGTTAATGAGACACCTGTGAGTGTCTCAGTCTTTGTCTATGGAAGCCGAATGAGCAGCGTGTGACACCTTGCTTTTGTTTCCCAGCTCAGCAGACTACAACTGCATTGTCTAATTACATGTGGCTAAGGGAACATTGTAGCTCAGTGTAAATATGTATGTTGTGTATTGTTTATTCAAGATGTGGCAGTGAGTATGTTATTCATTGTCCTTAAAGTGAAGCCAGGAGGGTTATGGGTAAAGATCAGGTAGTGTCCAGGATACAGGTGAGAGGGCTGGAGCTGCATTCATTCTCCCCCCGCCTTCCTCTACAGGAAGCATGGGACAGCTGGGAACCCTGTGACATCACAAGTAGTGTACAAGTAGTGTAAGGGGTTAATTTTAGCAGGAGCTCACTGCTACCTTATCCTTGGAAGTAGGGGAAGCCAATTAATATCAACTGTTCTCCTTAGGACTAGTCCAGACGTTCTGTCTGAATCCCAGCAGGGGGCTTCTGTGAAACGACAGCTCATCTTCACTGCCCTCTAGTCCTGCACTGACCAATGGTTAAGAAGAATAGACCCATGAGTTTGCCTAGCAAGGGCAAAACACTGTGGAAATTAGACCCAAGATATAAGGAGCCACTCCAGGGGGAAGGGGTTGTTCATTCTGGGATTTCATTCATGAAAAGTGCCAGATCTGGTTTTGAGTTGTCATTCTCTACTAGAGTCTATATATGCAGCTGAGAGAGATCCATGGGTCGTGAAGTCTGCACAGCCAGGTGACTATAACTCCTTAAGCTAGTGGGGTAAGAGACAGATGATGTGGTAAACCTGCCGGGATTTTTTTTACTGTGTGTACATAATATTTTAGTGTTGTTTCTATGACAATAAATGTACTGTTGTACTTTTGTAACTGCATTTGCTGAGTGACTATACGAATCCTAGAAGGTACTGGGTAGACTTCCCTGGCACAGGAAGGCACCCGTGGGTGGCCAGCCAGCGTGAAGTGGGTAGCATTGTGCCAGATAAACCTGGTATCTTCACAGTGTGTCTATTTCCAAGTCCAGTTTTCAAGAGACTTTAGTCTTCACAAAGGTTAATTACAAAACTTCTGTGGGATGGGCTGATGTACTTGATTGGAGGCCAATTGTTTTGATATGTAAATGTATCTAGCCTCACAGTTCTCCTCAGGCAAAAGCTAGAACCTTGACATAGCGGGGTGTCACTGGCACTAGGAGTCTTTGCCCAGGATATCACCAGATGATGGACTTACCAGAGTAATATAGCTGGTATTATGGTTTCTCTGGTAGCAGGGTGACAACGGAACAGGAGAAACAGCAGATGGTGAGAGAATGCTCGAGGAAAGTCTATGACTAGCAGCAACTGGTAATGAGTAGATGAATGTACACGAGGATCCAGATGGACAAGGAAACGTGAGGAGAGTCAGTGGTCTGCGTATAGCAAGTTCTACCACTGCTATAGTGAGGAGAAATGTCCAGGAGTAGCGAGGAGGTAGTGAGAGTCAGTGGTCTGCGTATAGCAAGTTGTACCGCTGTATATAATGAAGGAATGGAATCCAGGTGAAGGTAGGTAACGGGGAAGTCAGTGGTCTGCGTGTAGCAAGTTGTACCACTGCTATGTGAGAGGATACTTGAAACGGGTGTAACAGGGAACAGGAGTCAGTGGTCTGCGTCAGCAAGTTGTACCACTGCTATATATATGTGAGGAGGGGCACGAGGAGATGAATGTAAAGCAGAGTATACACGGGGCACACAGAACTTGATCCCACGATGATATCCACAATACAACAATAACTGACCAGCGCTGCTTGAAGTATGCAAAGTCACAATAGCTATCCAGGCAATAGAAAGCAAAGTCAATGGTAACAATAGCTTCAGTGGATAGGAGTCTCCGGAGAAGAACACAACTCAGTCCAGATGGATATGCAATACAAAAGCAAAGTCAATGGAAAATATGCATACCGCGGTTCAGGAGAGCAGGCTGTCAGAGCGACGTGCAGGGATACCTGAAGGCTGAAGGCCGGCAGGAGAAGAGACCACTGGAGGGTGGAAGCGGTAATCAGGTTGGTGCAGCGCACGGCAGGTAATCCAGAATCAAAGAAGCAATACTCAGGAAGCAGTAGTAAGTGAAACTGGAAACATGATGAACACGGGAGAGTTGAGGCGGTCTGGTATCCAGTAGTAGTGGTAACGGAGGCAGCGGGGAGCTGACACGATAAACACAGGAGAGTTGAAGTGAGCAGGAACTCTGTAGAAGTAACGGAGGCAGCGGATAGGAATCAGCTGAGTGCAGGCACGATGAACACAGGAGAGTTGAAGTGGTCTGGCACTCTGTAGTAGTAACGGAGGCAGTGGATAGGAATCAGCTGAGTGCAGGCACGATGAACACAGGAGAGTTGAAGTGGTCTAGCACTCTGTAGTAGTAACGGAGGCAGCGGATAGGAATCAGCTGAGTGCAGGCACGATGAACACAGGAGAGTTGAAGTGAGCAGGAACTCTGTAGTAGTAACGGAGGCAGCGGATAGGAATCAACTGAGTGCAGGCACGATGAACACAGGAGAGTTGAAGTGGTCTGGCAACCACAATAGCAGTAAACAGGAATCAGTAGAAGCTGAATACACGATGAACACAGGAACACCTTCAGAGGCTTATGGGGAATGAGACTCCAAGATCAGGCAACCAGGTAATGATCACAGGTGGTTTAAATAGGGAGGGTTGCCTGATCATCCAATCAATTAAAAGCAACAGGTATTGAAGGCTTGATAAGGGCTGCACATGCGCAGACCCTCAGGATGGAGGACGGCCACGGTTCCTGACCACACGGGAAATGGCACTCACAGTCCAATGAGTGACAGTACCCCCCCTTTTGAAGGTGGGCACAGAACACCTGGAACCGGGTTTGTCCGGAAACTTTTGCTTTGATCCATGACCGCCCTTCAGAACCAAAGCCCTTCCAATGAACGAGGAAACGAAGAACTCCTCGCGAAATTTTTGCATCCAATATGTGAGTAATCTCAAAGTCCTCCTCTTGATGAATTTGAACTGGCCGAGGTGCTGAAGGAGGAGCAGAGAAACGGTTGATGATAAGAGGTTTGAGCAAAGACACATGGAAGGCATTGGAAATACGAAGGTTCTTAGGTAGTAGAAGTTTGAAACAAACTGGATTTATAACTTGAATGATCCTATACGGACCAATAAAATGAGGAGCGAACTTCATAGATGGGACCTTCAAACGAATATTTTTGGTTGATAATCAAACACGATCTCCGATTTTCAATGGTGGAATAGCCCGTCTCTTTTTATCTGCAAAAGACTTATATCTGGCAGATGTTTTCTTTAAACAGGTTTTGACCTGAAACCAAATATTTTTGAAGGTCTGACAAACAGTCTCTACAGCAGGAACTTGGGTGGGAGGGAGGGCAGGAAATTCCGGAAAAGACGGATGGTGACCGTAAACCACAAAGAATGGAGTTTTATAAGATGACTCATGATACATGTTGTTATGAGCTAATTCAGCCCATGGAAGCAAATCTACCCAGTTGTCTTGGTTGGCTGAAGAGAACATCTTTATAAAAGTCTCAAGATCTTGATTGACCCTTTCGGTTTGTCCGTTTGATTGAGGATGGTAGGAGGATGAGAGTGATAATCGGATACCCAAGGTCTTACAGAGGGCCCGCCAGAATCTGGAAACGAATTGTACTCCTCTATCAGAAACAATCTCGGAAGGACATCCATGAATACGGAAGATTTCTTTGATGAAATAATCAGCCAGAGTAGATGAAGAAGGTAAACCGGTCAAAGGAACGAAATGTGCCATCTTCGAAAATCTGTCCACCACTACCCAAATAGTATTGCAGTTTTTACTAGGAGGAAGATCAGTAACAAAGTCCATACTAATATGGGTCCACGGCTTGGAAGGAATGGGTAGTGGTTGAAGCAAACCCGCTGGAGTTCTGCGGGGAGTCTTAAACTGGGAACACAATTCACACGCAGCCACAAAATCTTTGACATCTTTCCTCATAGAAGGCCACCAGTAACTTCGAGAAAGAATTTCAAAGGTCTTGCGTTCACCAGAGTGTCCAGAAAAACGAGAAGAGTGAAACCACGAAAGGATTTTCTTCCTAAGAGCAGGAGGCACGAGGGTTCTCCCAAATGGTAGCACCTTAGTGGAAGAAGCAGCCAGAGAAACACATTTGGGGTCTAATATAGAGTGGTTGGGACCATCTTCAACGTCTGAGGACGTCACAAAAGCTCGAGATAGGGCGTCTGCTTTTTTATTTTTTGCAGCTGGTTTGAAGGTTATGATTAGTTCAAAACGAGAAAAGAAAAGAGACCATCTTGCTTGACGAAGATTCAAACATTGAGCAGACTGTAAATATGACAAATTTTTATGATCAGTAAAAATTGTCACAGGATGACGAGCTCCCTCCAACAAATATCTCCATTCCTCTAATGCTACTTTTATAGCCAGCAACTCCTTGTCCCCGATGGTATAATTCTTCTCCGCAGGCAGAAGACCCCGAGAGTAAAAGGCACAAGGATGGAATTTTTGTTGCTCCGATCTTTGGGAGAGAATGGCTCCTAAACCAACATTAGAGGCATCTACCTCTAGGAAGAAGGGAAGCGTCACAGAAGGCTGTCGAAGAACAGGAGCAGAGGAGAAGGACTCTTTGAGAAACTGGAAAGCTTGAAGAGCCTCAGAGGACCATTGTTTAGTATTGGCCCCTTTACGAGTTAGGGCCACAATAGGAGATGCAATCGAGGAAAAATCTTGAATGAAGCGTCTATAGTAATTGGCAAAACCTAAAAAACGCTGAATTGCACGAAGAGTAGTTGGCTGAGGCCAATGTAACACAGCATTCACCTTTTCTGGATCCATCTGAAGACCAACTCCGGAGACAATATATCCCAGAAATGGAATCTGGGGCAACTCGAATGAACATTTTTCTAACTTGCAGAATAATGAATTTTCCCGGAGTCTGGAAAGGACCTCTGCCACATGTTGATGATGAGAAGGCAGGTCCTGCGAAAAGATCAATATGTCTTCCAGATAGACGACGACACAAACATATAACAAGTCCCGGAAGATCTCATTAATGAAACCCTGGAAAACAGCGGGGGCATTACATAACCCGAAGGGCATTACTAAATATTCATAATGCCCGTCTCTGGTGTTGAAAGCTGTCTTCCATTCGTCACCGGACCTGATTCAAATTAAATTGTAGGCACCACGAAGATCCAACTTGGTAAAGAGCCGGGCTCCCTTGATACGATCAAATAACTCAGTAATTAATGGAATGGGATACCGATTTCTGATTGTTATGGCGTTAAGTCCACGGAAATCAATGCAGGGGCGTAATGACCCATCCTTCTTTTTTAGGAAGAAAAACCCTGCTCCAGCGGGAGAGGTAGAAGGTCGAATAAATCCTCGCTGGAGATTCTCTTGGATGTATTCAGATGTAGCTTGAGTTTCAGGTAACGAAAGTGGATACACACGTCCCCTGGGAGGAGTCTTGCCAGGTTGAAGATCAATCGGACAGTCCCACGAACGATGAGGCGGAAGACGTTCAGACTGAGTTTTATCAAATACATCGGCAAAAGAAGCATACTGAGGAGGAAGTCCCGGTGTACAAGGTGAAATGGAGGATTGCTGTATTTTGAGAGGAACGACTTGAGAGAGGCAACGATGATGACATTCAGGCCCCCAAGACGTAACTTGAGGAGTGTGCCTGTCAATCTGGGGAGAATAACGTTGAAGCCATGGAAGGCCTAATACAATCGGACTTGTAGTAACAGGAAGAATTAAAAATGAAATTTCTTCTTGGTGTAATACACCAATTTGAAGGGTTACTGGAGACGTACTCTGGGTGATGAAACCATTAATAATGCGTGATCCATCGATAGCAGTCACAGTAATAGGTATTTTCAAAGTAATCACTGGTAGGGACCATTGATTCACGAGGGATTTAGAAATAAAGTTTCCTGCAGCTCCAGAGTCAATAAATGCTTGGGACTTAAAGGATTTGGTAGCAAAGGAAACTGTAACATCAAAAGCACAAACTTTTAATTTCGTAGAACATGGAGAGGACTCCAGGGACCCTAACTTTACCTCTCCAGAACTGGTTAGGGCCTGGCATTTCCCGATTTTTTTAAGGCATGAATTGAGCATATGAGTAGAATCAGCACAATAGATACAAAGTCTATTTTTTACTCTTCGGTCCCTCTCCCTTGAAGTTAATTTGGAGCGACCTATCTCCATGGGTATCGCCGGAGATGAAACTGGGCGCACTTGAGGGCTTGAGCGAAGAGGTGCTTTAAATGAAGTTGTTTTTTCAGACTCTCTTTCACGAAATCTCATGTCTACACGGTGGCAAAGAGAAATCAAATCTTCTAGAGAAGTAGGTAATTCTTGAGTAGTCAGTGCATCTTTAATTTTATCAGAAAGCCCCTGCCAGAAGGCGGCAATTAACGCTTCAGTGTTCCACTGAAGTTCAGAGGCTAATATCCGAAATTGAATGACGTACTGGCCTACAGTACGAGAACCCTGATGTAGACGGAGGATGCTGGATGCAGCGGAAATAACACGACCAGGTACATCAAATACACTTCGAAACGTGGAAATAAATTTGCCACTATCCTGTAAAAATGGATCATTTCTTTCCCACAGAGGGGAAGCCCATGCGAGAGCTTGTCCGGAAAACAAGGAAATGAGATAGGCCACTCTGGAACGATGAGTAGAGAAATTGGGAGGTTGAAGCTCAAAATGAACTGAGCATTGATTTAGAAAACCCCTGCATGTTTTGGGGTCTCCATCATATTTTGACGGAGTAGGCAGGTGAAGCATGGAAGCAGTAGACACCTGGGATGGCACTGGGGAAACGGAGGAAGGCACAGGAGCATCAACAGTAGCTGTGACATCCTGCACAGACGCTCCCTGGGAGGCCAACGCCCGGTAACACCGCAGCAAATGTCGCTGGCGAACATCCTGTTGTTCAATACGGGTAACCAGATGCTGCAGCATCTCTTTAGCTGTAGGTTCCGCACCTGGGTCTGTCATGGCCTGATCTTACTGTCACGGGCACTAGGAGTCTTTGCCCAGGATATCACCAGATGATGGACTTACCAGAGTAATATAGCTGGTATTATGGTTTCTCTGGTAGCAGGGTGACAACGGAACAGGAGAAACAGCAGATGGTGAGAGAATGCTCGAGGAAAGTCTATGACTAGCAGCAACTGGTAATGAGTAGATGAATGTACACGAGGATCCAGATGGACAAGGAAACGTGAGGAGAGTCAGTGGTCTGTGTATAGCAAGTTGTACCACTGCTATAGTGAGGAGGAATGTCCAGGAGTAGCGAGGAGGTAGTTAGAGTCAGTGGTCTGCGTATAGCAAGTTGTACCGCTGTCTATAGTGAAGGAATGGAATCCAGGTGAAGGTAGGTAACGGGGAAGTCAGAGGTCTGCGTGTAGCAAGTTGTACCACCGCTATGTGAGAGGATACTTGAAACGGGTGTAACAGGGAACAGGAGTCAGCAAGTTGTACCACTGCTATATATATGTGAGGAGGGGCACGAGGAGATGAATGTAAAGCAGAGTATACACGGGGCACACAGAACTTGATCCCACGATGATATCCACAATACAACAATAACTGACCAGCGCTGCTTGAAGTATACAAAGTCACAATAGCAATCCAGGCAATAGAAAGCAAAGTCAATGGTAACAATAGCTTCAGTGGATAGGAGTCTCCGGAGAAGAACACAACTCAGTCCAGATGGATATGCAATACAAAAGCAAAGTCAATGGAAAGTATGCATACCGCGGTTCAGGAGAGCAGGCTGTCAGAGCGACGTGCAGGGATACCTGAAGGCTGAAGGCCGGCAGGAGAAGAGACCACTGGAGGGTGGAAGCGGTAATCAGGTTGGTGCAGCGCACGGCAGGTAATCCAGAATCAAAGAAGCAATACTCAGAAAGCAGTAGTAAGTGAAACTGGAAACATGATGAACACGGGAGAGTTGAGGCGGTCTGGTATCCAGTAGTAGTGGTAACGGAGGCAGCGGGGAGCTGACACGATAAACACAGGAGAGTTGAAGTGAGCAGGAACTCTGTAGTAGTAACGGAGGCAGCGGATAGAAATCAGCTGAGTGCAGGCACGATGAACACAGGAGAGTTGAAGTGGTCTGGCACTCTGTAGTAGTAACGGAGGCAGTGGATAGGAATCAGCTGAGTGCAGGCACGATGAACACAGGAGAGTTGAAGTGGTCTAGCACTCTGTAGTAGTAACGGAGGCAGCGGATAGGAATCAGCTGAGTGCAGGCACGATGAACACAGGAGAGTTGAAGTGAGCAGGAACTCTGTAGTAGTAACGGAGGCAGCGGATAGGAATCAGCTGAGTGCAGGCACGATGAACACAGGAGAGTTGAAGTGGTCTGGCAACCACAATAGCAGTAAACAGGAATCAGCAGAAGCTGAATACACGAGGAACACAGGAACACCTTCAGAGGCTCATGGGGAATGAGACTCCAAGATCAGGCAACCAGGTAATGATCACAGGTGGTTTAAATAGGGAGGGTTGCCTGATCATCCAATCAATTAAAAGCAACAGGTATTGAAGGCTTGATAAGGGCTGCACATGCGCAGACCCTCAGGATGGAGGACGGCCACGGTTCCTGACCACACGGGAAATGGCACTCACAGTCCGGTGAGTGACACGGGGGAGGAGAGACAATAGTTATTTAAGGAAGGAAAATGGTATATATATAATAATCCATTATATATATCTTCTTCAGACAGGCTTTATCTCCTTTGCTTTAGGATCCACCCCCTCGAATATCAAGATTTATATCATGGGCCATTCTTTTGTCTACTGGGTGGCTAGACACCATTTAGCCAGGGACTGGAGTTCCTTTCCCCTTCCTGTTAACATCAGGTGGGTCTGAGGAAGGGTTTAAAATGGGAGTTGCTTATTCCTCTCTTAGAGGATGACGTTAAGAACCATAGGTCCCCAGACATATTAGTAATACACCTGGGAGGGAACGACCTAGGTAAGGGTAAGTTGCTAGGCCTACTGATTGCTATAAGGAAAGACTTACGGACCATTCGGCCATGATGGCCATCAATTACCTTGCTTTGGTCCAATATGAGTCCCTGACTCTCCTGAAGGTCACCGCTTCCTAATAAAAAGATGGGCATCATCCTTAGGAATTTGAACAGGTCCACAGGGCGAATCATAAGTGAACTAGGAGGTATGTCTATTGCTCACCCTTTAATAAGGGGGAAGCAAGGGCACCTGTTTCAGCGAGACAGAGTGCATTTGTATAACAAGGGAATGATGATCTTTATTGAGAAACTGTTTGCGCATCTGGGTACGCCAGTGAGGTTACTGAGTGGTGGTCTGTGATTTCCTTAGGAAGTCTCAGCTTTGGTAGGAGAGTGGGCAGTCAGCAGATAATAAGCATATGGTGTTACCGGTATGGCTAGGGTCACTGCACCTTCCGAAGAATCACGACTCTTGACCCTTCTGAGTGGAGGACTCTTTGGCAGGCTTTGAACGGGCACCAATATCGATTCCAGGAGGGGCGCAGTCGCCTCGTTAACCCAATTTAACATCAATCATAAAGGAGTTTATTCCTGGGACCAGTGGTTAATGGTATGACCTTACACTATAATGGTATGACCTTACATTGGCTTTGAATTTGATTGCTGACTGCTCTGCTCTCGCCACCAAAATATTCGAGTTTACTTTCATTTAAATAAAAATAAACCATTACCTTTTGCCAAATTATATCTGGTGTCCGTGTGGCTATTACATGCTATTAAAGTAATAAGAAATAACATTCTGTTAATGGTTTAAGTGCATGGAAACGGGATATCTGAACCATGCAGTGTATGTAATAGTGTGTACGCTCCCACAATAATGTTTTATTGTACGAAAGCACTTGTATCGCTTGAATTGATTTTATAACCGGACTAAAAATTCTCTATAAACAATGGAATGATGTCGGGCAAATTCTGCAGTGTATATGCACTCTTGAACAGCCGTTTTGGCAGATCTCCATAGAGTTTACAGAGAAACAAACTATTCAGCAGATGGTTATGACAGATGAAGACCACAGATCTGAAGGTAAATCTTGTACAACTTGTATAGTGTGTACACATGAATCAGCATGCTGATTGGGACTTTCAGTCGTTGGTAAAAGCATTAACATAGAGAGAAATTTTCTGTAGTGTGTGCCCAGCCTTAGTCTAAATAGCAAATCCAAGCTCTGCATTACAGGCACAGCCTTGCAGTGAATAAGAGTGAACCTCATTCATTTTGATTCACTGCTAGACAGACCTCTCAGCTACAGTGAGACCAGGTACAGTGCAGAGCAGATACAGGGTTACCCCAAACAGAAATACTACAGCTGTATTTCTTTAGTGGCACCCTAGGTCTCCCTGTACCTGTCCTTCTTTCCACAGACCACAAAAAATATCCTTGCAGACTGTTTTATGCACTAGTGCTGTAGACAATTAACACTTTCACCCTGTCAATTTCAGATAACATAATTAAATACTACTTGATCTATTGTCTGCATTTTCTTTATCAAACTTCTAGTATATGGTAGCACAGTATTGTATAGTATTATATATATATATATTGTATAGTTACAGTTTAATTAAAAATGGAGCATTTCTTTGAGACCAATTGCCAAACTTGGTGAGGCCCATAAGGTGCTGAGCTTGCTCAGTCATACAATATAGGAAAACCGCGTCATATGTTACTTTTTCCTGACACAGTGCGCTATTAAGACAAAGCATGAAAAATTTTGCAATCTGCCGTGGTACATACATTTCACAATTGTTATGTGCGTATTGTCGCTAACCAATAACGATTGTCGAACCTCGAGTTGTGTTTCCAAAGCACAGAGATTTATTTGCAAATAATAGAATATATATATATGCTCAAGCGAAGTAATAGTAAATACAGCCGTTACTTATCGCAGGCGCTCTGGATCCAGTGCAGTCATTCAATCCTGAAGTCTGGGGACAAGATGTCTGCACTCTGGATCACAAGCTGCTGCTTATATACACAATCAAATACAGTAATACAATGAAGATGGTATAGCTTGCATCTATTGGTCCGGGTCTCAGGAATGTCCAAGGGGTCGTCAATCATTGGCTGGTTCATCCTAAGGAATCCAAAGGAGGGGGTCATCTCTGCAGGGGGTATGCTCTGCTCTTCCTGCCAGGATTCCTTAGTCTTAAGTAGTTCATAATTCCCTATCATTCATAACTTGCGTATGCATTCTGCGATTCCCTCGCAGAGTGAACCAAACAGTAGGATATGTAACAAGGTTCATTATGATACCACTCATGATGTTATTCCTTTAACCCGTTCCGTGTATTTCACTAATATGCATGTAACTCTGTTATAACATATAAATACTACTATATTTCGACATAACTGACTATGTGTTGCAACTACCATTAATGTGTACTATTTTATAAGTATGCGTGTTTGTGCGAATGTATGGTAAAAGACCAATTACTGTTGCTGCCACGTGTAGTGGATGTGTACGCTCTTTCACACCGTAGCGTGCCCTTGTACGTCGATGCGTACCGTACGCATCTTTCCAAACAAAGACAACCAAGTTTGCTAGACTTTAATTGAAATGACTTTATCCAATTTGTTGACTTCGACACCCTGCATAAGTTGAAGAAGATGATGACGCAAGGTTGGAGAAGATTTGTTCCAGGCTTGCATTTGTGGAAAGAAGTGTCAGTTTGTTGACTTTGCACATCATTATATAATTTATATTTTAAACATTAATGTTATTTATAAATTATAAATACTCAACCATTGGATGAATTCTAAATTCTGAAGTTTAAATTATGCTAAATGTTGCAATTTTATACAGATGGCATATGGAGAATGTTGGGAGAAGGCAGGGCTAAAATGCTGAGGGTAGTCAGCACCATGACAGTGTTTAGCATTACTACCTCACAAAGCTGTGGTCATGACTTCTATTCCAACCTGAGCCTTATCTGTGTGGAGTTTGTGGGCCTGATTCAAATCGGAATGCAACCTACCTGTTAGGAACCCCTCTAGCCGGTACAGCACCACCCGGAGTCTGCTCTGCCAGTCAGGTGTTCACTGGAGCCCCTAGTGGTGGGGACAGACTTGGCCGCAGACTACCAGAGGGTCGTGAAGTGCGTACTGGCTGGGGAGAACCCAGGAAAGCGGAGCGAAGTCCAGGCAAGGGTCAAGGGCCGGCAGCAGACAGTGAATCCAATAGACAAGCCAAGGTCAGAGGTCACAGGCACGGTAGCAAGGTCAAGATTCAGGCAAGAAAGGTCAGGGTCACGAGCAAACAGACAGGGTCCAAATCCAAGCAAGGAGATCATACACGGGAAATCCAATAGAGTGTCCACGGGACAGGGACAGGAACAAAGGCAGGTACTAGGAACAAGCAGGTCAGCAGGTCTGTGGTAGAAAAGCTATAACCGGAGGTGAGGCTGCAGACCTCACTGCCTTAAATACCAGCATCAGCCCAGCTCTGAAACCACACACACACAGCCCCTGCTTAATTAACCATGCTTTCATCAAATTAGCCCACAGGCTTGTGTCCACTACTGCGCATGCGCCCGGCTGTCCCCAGCCGCCGGGACGCGGCGCTGCTATTGCTGGCATCTGGCCGTTGCCTTAGCAACGGTCGGGTGGACTCCGGAAATGACGTGCCGGTCGTCAAGGTTACGGCCGGGACGTCAGAGGGCATCAGAAACGAGCCGCGGTGGCTGTGAGTACGGCCACGGCTCGTAACACTACCTATAATCACATGTTTGAAAGGAGCATGCAACTTGCAACTGTGTATTTCAGCCTGTACTCAAATCCACACTTTTCTTACTAAATAATTACTTTATTCTGTTGTAAGAATAGTTACACTCATGGGGCAAATGCAGGATTTCTAGAGAAGGATTTCTAAATGTTTGATTTTGGAACAAAGCAAAAACAAAACAAAAACAAACTTGATGCAATAAACCAGCAGCTGACACTTTTTTGCAGTTAAATTGTTTGATACAATATTATTTAATTAGCACAGTCTACAAAATGACAGCTAGACTCTGATTGGTTGCTATAGGCAACTTCTTCACTTTTCAAACCTGCTGGAAAACACAATTGAGAAATATGAGATATTTCACTTTTGATAGACCCCCTCATGAAAATGCACACATTCTCGTCTAAGGCAGAAGATTTTAAACCCTTCTTTCACATAGCTCTCAACCCCCACCTTTGGAGTTTAGTTGTCAATAAGGACAGATTGATCTTCCAAATGTCACAGGGCTTTCAAAGTGAGCTAGGGATGTCCTGAGATCAGAAATGTTCACAGGACCTTGAATTCTCACATCTGCTCATTCTGCTTAAGTGGCTAGATAAATTACAACTTTGGGGATTCAATCTCCTCCAAGATCCTTATCTATCCCGGGCCTGGCTATTTCTAAAAGACTAATCACACATTGAGATTACATTAAAAGGTTATATACATTGTCATACATGAATTCAACAGAAAATAACAATCAGTCATTAGATATACTACATAATCATTACAATTATTATTATTATTATTATTATTATTATTATTATTATTATTTTTGGACATGTGATTTTGATACAGCTTTTTAACTTTCATTGCATGTTTATAAACAAGCCTCACATATGTATTATTCCATCTGTAGTTTCTGGACGATTGCTAGTAATGTGCAACTGTCCTTATTAGGGCTGCTTGAGATAATAAGTCATCACTGCTTTAAGATCCTGCTTTGATGCCTATTTACCTGCTGTAATTCCTGTAACCTACAGATTAGACAAATCAAATCTGTTATTCGGCTGTTCTGAGGTTGGAACCCAGCATATAATAACAATGATCTGTCTGCTACACTGCAGCTGTAGCCAGTGTGATAGACCAGGGGGAAACACAGCAACCCTGATCTGGAGGAAGAGGTCAGGTGTACCAACCCAGTTGCCCTGCAAGGGGGTACATTAACAACTAGAGTTACCCAGAATGAAGCGGTTGTAGATCCTGTTGAAATAGCCTAGTGGTGGCAGCAGCGGGTAAAAACAATATGGCTGAAAACAAGCATACACAGGATTTGAATAGGTCGCATCTGTGTGCACATCTACTTACTGTACCTGGTCTACATTAGTCTGCCCCTTCCCTTCCCCGTTCTGCTTTTCAAGTCATAAGGGGTTGTAAATGTCAGATGTCTGTGAATATGATTATTACGTGCCCTCATTGGTGTAACATCTGATTCTGGGCATTCAGGATATGCTATGCAAATGGATGTACATCTGCACATGAATCAGGCCTATATGTTCTCCCTGTGTTTGTGTGGGTTTTCTACAACACTCCAAAGACATACTAATAGGTTAATTGGCTTCTGACAAATATTGACCCTAGTGTGTGTGTAAAGCCAGCCCTGATTGAATCTGGTGGTTATCTTTACCATAGAGTGGACTGGATGTAGTTCTGTAACTATTTCAGAGGTAGGATTCCTTGTGTTAACCTAGATTAGCGCTGGCTGATCAAGGATGCAGTCTAACTGATTGCCCAGAATTGCCAAAAAGTTATGTGGTGGTCGAGTACTGATGGGATTTCCTTCCCTTACCTTGTCCTCCAGACACGATTCAGGTTCTTTTTTTTATTCGGATATCCGGTGGTCAGGAGATAAATACTTCAATGAGAGGGACAAGGATTGGTCGAATAACTTGGGTTTATTAATAATGCGGTAAAGATAATTTTGGTAAGCAACCGCGCCACTGACCCCTTCAACTCAATGGTAATGACAAAATATGCATTTGATCAACATAGAGCACAATAGCATTTAACATATAATAACAATAAATCAATTTTCAGGTAAATCACATAACATTAACATTATCTAAAACATTTGGTGCACCAATATTATCCCTGGTAACGTTACCAAAGTTATGTGGTGGCCGAGTACTGATGGGATTTCCTTCCCTTACTTTGTCCTCCAGACACGAGTCAGGTTCTTTTTTGGTCGGATATCCGGTGGTCAGGAGATAAATTCTTCAATGAAAGGGACAAGGATTGGACAAGTAACTTGGGTTTATTAATAACGCGGTAAAGATAATTTTGGTAAGCCACCGTGCCACTGACCCCTTCAACTCAATGGTAATGACAAAATATTAATTTGATCAACATAGAGCACAATAGCATTTAACTGATTGCCCACCAAGAATCACTGCAAGGCAAGATTGTCTTAGCTGCTGAGATTCGGCAGGTCACGGTCCCCTGACCTGCCACTAGGTGTAACACACAATACATTCACACAGTATAAGAGGAAAGAAGCCACTGACAGCAATCAGAGTCTGAATTGGTACACGAATGGTTAATAAGTAATAGGTACTGATGGCGTGTGGAGTGTCAGAACAAGCCAGGGTCAGGTGGACAATTAGGTACAGAGTCAGAAGGCAGATGGATAGTCAGAAAGGAGCGGGAGTCTATTACACAGGAGGGCAATGTGGTAGCAGAATCAGGAGCAGATGGAGTGTCAGATGGAGCCGGGGTCTGGTACCACAAGCGGTCAATGAACTGGATAGAAACTAGGGAAGCGTGAGCACAGGAACCGGACAATGACTGGGAGTCAGAGAAGCTGAGACACTTGTTGCTCTGACACTGCTACAGTTTCAGAGTGAGCTTTATGCGGACAGACTATGCCGCCTCCCAGTCACGATCATATGACCGCCCGAACCAGGAAGTGCTGAGTTCTACACAGAGACAGAGGAAATCAGCAGCACGGGAGTCAGGAGCAGGTAAGATTGTTACAGGTTTTACGCTTTAAACTGTGCATTAATTGTGGTCCTATACACTTTGGACAGCATGGTGTGTGGATCTTAAGGTGTGACAGGATGGAATTACTTTTCACCATGTTTAGGGTTTTACAGATTATTTGGGCAGATTGTTAATGGCAGATTAATCTGCCATTACTGACCCCTGGGGCCTCATGGCCAAACCAGACACTTATCGACTGCGCACTAATGTAAGGCTCCAGATTTTGGCTCAGGCAGGTCTACTGGGTAGAGGGCAGAGCGGTGGCTCGGTCCACTGGGTTTGTCACAAAACATCTGGGGAGTGGATTAGAGTATTGGCTCTTATTTGTAGGTCACTGGAATACAGTAGTAGGCATCTCACAGGAACACAGCGGGATCTTTAGTAGTAGGATGTTTATAGCTCAGAAATAGCTCTTAATGAAGCTGTTATACAAGGCACTTAAACTATATACTATACACTTTATATTTCACTTATAACTACATAGCTAGTGCTGAAGAGGTTGAGGTCTGCTACCCACTCTGCAGCAACAATGGTATACAAGAAACCATTTTACCACCACTGTTAATTAACAGCTTTAGTGAGCTGGCTACTACAATAGACTGTATGCGGTTTCATTTCCATTCATAAAAGGTGCTGTCTGATGTATGATTCTCAACTCACTCATGGCATATGCACCCCTGTGTATGTGCTTATAGGGCAGCATTTGATATGCCCTGTTAGATCTGATTTGCAACTCTGCATACATCTCCTGTGCCTGCCACCCATCTATGGAATTCCCCAGCTGCTTACAAATCTTTTAATACTCTCTATAAACTCATCTCTTTATTAGAGCTTACCCTGACGACTGTCTTAATTTCCACTCTGAGCCACACTCACTCCTCTTGTCTCAGCTGTGCCCTATTCCCACTAGATTGTAAGCTTTCTTCTAAGCAGGACATTTATTTTATCTAATTTGTTTGTCTCCGTTTTATGTAATGCTTTTTCCCCCACTGTACTGTTCTGTGTAGCAGTGATGAACCTCACAAATCAGTGGAAATAATAGCTTCAGACATGTTCTCAATCAACCATAAATTTTGAGAGCTTTTTCTAGCTTTAGTAAAGCTGTGATTTTAACTCATTATGTCACCATCATCATCATCATCACCATCATCATCATTTATTTATATAGCACCACTGATTCCACAGCGCTGTACAGAGAACTCATTCACATCTGTCTCGTATTTCTCAATTGTGTTTTCCAGCGGGTTTGAAAAGTGAAGAAGTTGCCCCTTTGGAGCTTACAGTCTAAATTACCATTCATTCAAGAAGGCACTGCCTTTATAATCCCTGTTGCCACACAGGAGGATTAAGTAATCATCATAATCATTTAGTTATAGGGCGACATAGATTCCTTAGCAGATAGAACATACATCTTAAAGAGATGACATACATCATTATAATTTCGCAAATAACACATATATGGATATTCATGAGCTAACAATTACAGCTAGCATTGAAACAGGCATGAATTTCGGGTGTGAGAGTGAACAAACAGCAGAAAATGCAGCTTAAGATATGACATCAAAGTCATACAAGGTGGATAGGCATGAGAAAAGAAGACACTGCCTGTAATAACTTACATTCTAGAGGGAGGGGGTAAAGAAAGACAGTAGGGGCAAATAGAACAAGAGTGGATATGAGGATCAAGCAAAGGATAAACAAGCATGAAGAGGTGAGTTCTGAGGGAGCGTTTCAAGGATTGTAGGTTGGAGGTAAGTCTGGTAGAGTGAGGCATGGAGTTCCATAGCTCGGGAGCAGTGCAGGAGAAGTGGAGAAGTCTTGGAAACCAGAGAGGGAGAAGGCTTAAAGAGGGGAATAGAGAAATAGCTCAGAGTTGGAGTAGAGGGGTCGAGCTGGAGTGTATCATGTGACAAGGTTAGAGATCAATGGACTGAAAGAGAGCTTTGTAGATCAGGGTGTGCAGCCTGAACTTAATTCTGGAATCAATGGGAAGCCCGTGAAGGGATTTTAAGAGTGGGGCAGTGGATGAGGAGTGGTGGGAGAGGAAGATAAGTCTATCCACAGCATTCAGAATGGATATTAGAGAGGAACAGTGGGTGAAAGGAAGGCCAGTGATGAGGAGGTTACAGTAAGCAAGGTGGGAAATATTGAGTGAGTTGACCAGGGTATTAGTTGCTACTTGAGATAGGAAGAGGCTTATTTTTCAGTAAGCTGAGAGGTATGAGGCAAACCAGATGAGAACATTGTGAAGGTAGTCAAGGAAAAGAGAGTGATCGACAATGTTGAAAGCCGCAAAGAGGTCCAGAAGTAGGACAAGGGAGAAATGGCTCTTTGACTTAGGTAAAACTAGGTCATTGGTCAGTATGGTTAGGGCTGTTTCGATAGAGTAAAGAGGGTCAATGAGAAATTAAGAGAAGGAAACGTGGGTCAGACAAGTTGCTAAATATTTCTGGAAACAAGGGAAGCAGAGAAATGAGGTGGTAGTTGGAGAGGGAGGAAGTAGAGTTGTTGTAGTGAAATATAGCAGTATTAGGGCATGACTATGAAGAATTGGTCGGCAGGAGGCGTTCTAGAGTGGTTGAGTATAAGATAAGGTGGAGACATTAAGATGTCGCTGAGTGTGTGCAATTTTTTATAGAGTTGGGGGGTTGGGAGAGGAAGAAGAAAAGGATATTGTGATCAGAAAGGGGGAAGACTGAATTGAAAAAATTGGAGATGCCACAAAAGATGGGAAAGATGAGGTTGAGGGAATAGATGTCACAATGTGTGGGATACAACAATGAGAGAGGCCATTAAAAGCAGCAGTACTGACAGGGTTGACAATGGGGTTGCTGGAATCCCTAAGAATAAGAATGGGTAGAACAGCAGAGAGGGGGTGGGAAGACCAAGTAGTATAGCTGTCTATGAATTGGGGGGGGGGGGGGGGGCAGAGACCCAGTAGTTGATGGCAACACAGAGGTTAAGAAGAAAGAGGTGTGTGACAATGGGGATATGAATATGATTGCAGAGGTTAGATGTGTGAGGTTTTGTGGTGAAATGTGTGTGAGGCTTTGTGGCAGAGAAGGATGTCAAAGTGGGGATGGGATGGGACATGAGGTTTTGGCTGATGTCAACAGTAACCATGATGAGGATTTGGGAGGGCGAGAAAGAATGAAATCAGGGGAAATGTGGAAGATGAGGAGATGGGGGCAAGGATGCTCTAGGTGGAATAGAAGGGGACAATGTCTGGGGGGAGGGAATGGGGGTGTTAGGCAGGAGGAACCACAGGGAAAGGAGAGAGATCAAGGGAAGGAGAGATGAGAGGTGAGGGAGAGCGTAGACAAAATGTGATGAAGTAGACAGAGTAAGATGCAGACCTTATTGTGTAGAGAGCAAGCATAATAATGGAGAGACAGGTGAGGTGAGCCGGTATCAGGTAATGTCTGACAAAAGTATTTGAGACAGGTTAAGATAAAATAAAAACATCCAACAGTTAGTTAAGCAGGAGTGACAGAGGGAGTAATTGGCAACTGGGCACTTGAATGAAAGAATGTAATGCTTATTGGTAAATCGTGTTGAAAAAGAAATGAACATTTGCAAAATGTGAGAGGTAAGTAGCAAGTGTGTTTTGAATGTGAAAAGACAAACAGCAGCAAAACCCATTATTCTGATGACCAAAAGCAGCAATTTGATAGATAAAAAGTGGGGTGAGTTATAATCACAGCCTTGGAACCCAGGGACAGGCATGTGTCTCTCACTTAGTCTGAGTATTGAATTATACAGACAACAAGCGAAATTCGTCAGCTACTGAGGATAAATCGACCTGTGTCAGATTGGTAGAGATGTTCTTATTGCATTCCATAATACTTTATAATATAACTGATCTTGCTCAGTTGGTGTGAAATAAGTGGATATAGAATGACTCGCAGGGTGTAATCTGGGCCCCTTGAAAACTGTTCTAAGTTCCAATAATTTTTAGTTACTTTACAATCCCATTCCCCCTTACATTTTGATGATAAAACACAGTTCAAATATTGTCCCCCAGGAAAAAAAGATCTATACCATTGGTGGGATGTGGCCATCATAGGGATCACATGCTGCACTCCTGATCAGAGTTATTTTCCGTTTAGTACCCCTCCTTCTTACTCTGATGCTACAGTGAGCTCAGTGTATTTTATCAGTGTTATTTTATTACCAACTTCTCTATCTATCTAGGCATTAGTTAACCTTTTGTTTGGCTACATGAACACTTCGTTTCTTCTATTTGCCTTTCTGACAAAGTAATATATCCGCTTGTGGGACCAAGGGCCTGTTGTGTTGTCCCTGAAAATATCATATTGCTTAGCACCGATTTAAACTGACAGCTCTCCTTAAATAACTTCAAGCAGCTGCAAATTACTAATTAGAGCCTATTTTGAGTAAAATCCTGTCATGTAATGCATTTTATATTATTTGTTTTACTAATATCAGTTTGCTTATTTAAAGAACAAGAGCACCATCTAGTGGCCAAATCTGATTTTTATTTATGCTACTGGATATTGTCACTTTACTAACAAAGCTTGTGGATTCCTGCATTGTTTACAACTTAAATAAGGCAAATTGAGAGAATTATATGTAACATTTCAGGAGATAAACATATTTAATCATATTTCACACTAAATTATCTGAAAAGCATATACTAAGAGAGATAACCAGTGGACCTTATTCATAAAACCTCTGGATGCACAACTGAAAATGCCTTGATTTTGCATAGACAAGCCTATATAGTCCGACCTGTGAACATCTAGATACCACGCCGACACTCAGCTCATGACAGTGAGGGGCATCAGTCTTTATTACATGTGGCGCTTTTATGAGGATGAAGTTAATTTTTACATTAGACAAAATGTGCCTAGAAATCATTACCCGAAATGCAGCTGGAAGGAGTATAAGGATTCCCATTAAAAGTATAGGATAAGACCTGATCTCCACCAGCTGCTGCAAAATTTAAGTGTTTCTGTATAGTGGAAAACGCTGTGTGCCCTTATGCACAGTAAGATATACGCTCTATCCACCCCTTTATCTAATTTCATTGCTGCACAAAAGGAAATCTCATTTCTGCACTGAGCAAAACTAGGTGCAGCAGTGAGCCTACTTTGTACTTAGCATTGCTCTGCCCAACTCCTCCCATCAGCTGATGTAAACTTCTATTTTTCCATAAACGCTGCCATCTTGTTCCACAAACACATGTGCTTTGGTAGAAATATAGGCGTTCCTGTGAAAATCAAAGTGCTCGCCACTAAAAAAAAGGAGTTTGTGTCACACCTACATCATTTTGGGTGTTGTAAATAACTTCCAGAATATGTAAATACAATATCAACATGTTGAGAATAAGTAAGAATTGGCAGGACAAGCGCCAATATTTTATCTGGTGAGATGGGCAAGCATTGGCTAATTCAGGGCCTGATTATCTAATAGACTGTCTAGGCGGTAGCCTAGGAAACAAGGCTTGAGGGGGAAGGGGGGGGGGGAAGTGGGATTTAGAAAATTGTCGAAACCCTTTTAAAAAACCAAGAAAGGTTTCCAAGATACGGGAACATAAACATTGTTTGGTCAGGTGAAGGAAGACGGATTTTAAATTAAAGAAAGATTTATTTTTACCTACTGTGTACTGCACGGAAAGCGAGGGGGTATTATGAGCATATTAGCCTAGGGCAGCCTAAACCATTAATCAGGCCCTGAGGTCATTGAATTCAGTATATCCTTTTTAAATAAGGGATGGCTCTATCTACTTGAACGTTTTGTATGTAGCACAGTTAAGTCTCCATATCACTCAGTGGGGAAGGAATTTCTACATTCAGAAAATCCTTCTTTCTGTTCTGTTTGTCTCAGGAAGGATTTATAACTGCATCTAAAAATATGTCTCTGTCTGTTAATTAGGCTCCCTGGGATAAGACAGGATTAACAGTTCTACTGGCTTAAAGGTTTTTATTCTTTTTTTGTTTAGGAAAGTAACCTTGCTTAGTTGTAGCACTCAGTGAAAGTGTGAGACCATAGTTTTCTATTTCATATACAATCTTCCCTGCATCTGTCAGAATGGGGGAATTTTTGAAAAGTGGGGCAGGGCTACAACTATTTACTTGCAAAAGTATTCAACTACCTAAAAAGCATAGTTGCCTACTCTCCCGGAATGTCCGGGAGACTCACAAATTTTTGAGAGTCCTCCCGGTTCCTGGCAGAAACAATTAATTTAATGGTGGGGGGCGGGGCTTATGACGTGATTCACGTGTCATTGTAGCCCCGCCTCTGGCTGTAATTGAGTAAACAGGTGTGATGTAATTTAGGGGGGTTAATGACATGATTCTTGAGCCCTGCCCCTCCTCCACACGCCCACCTCCCCCCGATCTCCCGGACGCCAGCAGACCCCAGGTTGGCAAATATGCTAAAAAGTCAACAGATTGTCTGTATTGCAACTGACACTTACACGGATTGTTCTAGATCGTCAGGGCAGGCTGGGCTGAGGGTGGCGGGGGTGGGGGGTGTAATGTGCCCCTTAAGCCAGTCCCATAGTAAGCTACCTTAGACCGGGTCACTGGGACACGTGCATCATTTTTTTTCCTTTAAAATGTTCCTAATAGACTGTTGAGTTGAGTCTTGCCCCCAGGCTAAATTTGCCAGCCCTCACCTGCAGACAGTATTTTTTATTGCAAACTGGTAGACTCTTAAAGTAAATTTTTAAACTCATAATTTATTATTTGTCTGCAGATATTTTTTCTTTTATTTAAAAAAATAAAAACTGAAAAATGCTGTTTACAACTTCGCCAATGAACACCCAGGAATGTGAGCAGATGCGGTCACCAGACGCTGTACTTACTGTGACATAATAATATAGAAACCAACATGCGTTTTTCGCAACCCCACATATATGAAGTAAACACTACACCAAGTTTACCAGTGGAACCTGATGGAGCTCACCAGTGCACCAAACAAAACAAAATATAGGCAAAAAATAAACATGCATAAATGTAGACAGCTGCTAAAAAACTTGACAGAGAAATAACAAATACCATCTAATTTGGATATATAAGATCAAAAGGAAAACAAGATATCTTTATAAGAAACAGTTCAACAAGGGAGTTTCATTAAGTCCTTCTAGTATTACTGTATTCAGTTTATGTATCCAGTTAGAACAAACTCTTTGCTGAGATTGGAAGCTATCTCCTCCATGTTTCAATACAGGAACATGGTCAATAATCTTATGTTTCAAAGAAGACAGATTATGTGCAGCGGTAACACAATGTCCAGCTATCATTTGGTTACTGGTTTTGCCCTACAGAGCCAATCTAATTGCTGACCTACTGTATGTAGAGTCATTCTCTATTTGAATTGTCTGGTAGTCTACCCGACATAACACAGTCCACAGTGACAGATTACAATATAAACAGCAAGTTTGCTGGAGCATGTCAACAATATCTGATATTAAATATTTTGCCAGAATGAACTTGTTTAAAAGTAGTTCATGATTCCAGATATCTACAACTAATGCAATCAGTGCATTTGAAGCATCCCAGTCTCTATATAAACAGTGGCGCATGCATGGGGGGTTTCTGAGTCTCTAGAAACCCCCCCTGCGCTAACTAAGTGGCCACTGTCCTATACAGCAGCCGCGGCACTGTCAAAGAAGCGTCCGCGTCGGTGCTGTATTGTATACAGCACCGCCGCAGATGCTTCTTAGACAGCGCCGCGGCTGCTGTATAGGACAGCGCTGGGGAAACGGAGCTGCTGCGCATGCTCTCTCTCGGGTTTTTTTTTTTTTTGGGTCGGCGGGGGGAACCCCCCCCCCGACAATCCTCTGTGCGCCGCTGATAAAAGGTATCATTCGAAATATATTCTATATATCATCATCACCATTTATAAAGCACCACTGATTCCACAGCACTGTACAGAGAACTCATTCACATCAGTCCCTGCCCAATTGAGCTTACAGTCTAAATGCCTTAACATACACAGAGAGAGAGAGAGAGAGAGAGAGAGAATAGGGTCAATTTTGATAGCAGCCAAATAAAATATTAGTATGTTTTTGGGGTGTGGGAGGAAACCGGAACACCCAGAGGAAACCCACACAAACACGGGGAGAACATACAAACTTCACACAGATAAGGCCATGGTCTGGAATTGAACTCATGACCCCAGTGCTGTAAGGCAGAAGTGCTAACCACTGGATTACATCTTCAGAATCCTATTGCACATTACACATCTTTCACTAATCCCAAATATTATGAGCCTGATTTTGAGTTAGGAGTAAATCCAGCTAGAAGGTGTAATTGTGTTCCTTGGCCAAACCATAGGGAATCAAATTTAAAATGTGCAGGCAGATTTAAAATTAGGAAGGGGTGCTTTCTAGTTGAACTCTAAGGGCCTCAGTCATTAAGGCAAAAATGGAGTAAATATTCTCTGGGACAAACCATGTTACAATTGAAGGGGTGCAAATTAGTTTATTATTTTGCACATAAGTTAAATACTGTCTGTTTTTCATATAGCACACAAATACTTAATATCTTTATTACTACACTGAAATTTAAAGTTGATCTAGGACATGCCCTACCCCAACTATAAATCTGTCCCCACATTTTAAATTTACCTCCCCTTCCAATGCAACATGGTTTTGCCCAGGTGCAAATGTTACTCCTTTTTTATGCTTTACTCTCATTAATGACTCAGGCCCTAAGTCACAATGTTAACAATAAAACTGTCCTGTATTTGTGTTCACATGCAAAGGCAGAAAGTATTTTCCCTGCATGCAGAAAAATTGCATTTCTTAACCTTAGCATGGCAACATGATTTGTCCATGTGTAAATTTGCATTATTTCACTGGATTTGCTCCTAACTCAAAATGAGGTCATATGTGTGATCATATTTTCTGCTGAATAAATCATCATTGATCGCAAGGTTACAATCTATGAAACAATGGGAGTTGGATACACAAGGGTAAGTGCTACATCATATTGCATATTTTTTCAGCTACAATGAAAAGGTTACAAAATATTTAGTGGGCTGTGTGATCAGTCACACAGCAATGTTGATCAGAGGGTTGTTGTCTTGTGTTAGCTGTGTAGAGGGTGGTAATAGGGTACAAACTGGAAGTGTGATTCTTCACCGCACCAAGTGTAAACCCCTATCTATTAATATGTATATCCTCAACTTATAAATTAGGGGAGGTGCACCTACACAATAATATTGGCTATACATGGGAGGAGAAGAAAGTGTCAAAAGGGCACTCTTTTTTTTTTATGATAGTCTATCATATTGAGATACAAAAAAAAGAGTGCCCTTTTCACACTTTCTTCTCCTCCCATGTATAGTGGTAATAGGGTAACCTAGGGAGATTAAGAGGGTGGTAGAGGACTATTATAAGCTTGTCTGAAGAGGTGGGTTTTAAGAGAACGCTTGAAGGTTTGAAGACTAGAGGAAAGTCTAATTGTGTGAGGGAGGGAATTCCACAAAGTGGGTGCAGCCCAAAAAAATTCCTGTAACCGAGAATGGGAGGATGTGATGAGAATGGAAGAGAGACGCAGATCTTGTGCAGAACAGAGGTGTCGAGTTGGAAGATATTTTGAGACAAGTAAGGAGATGTATGTCGGTGCAATTTTGTTGATGGCCTTGTTGGTTAGTAGAATAATTGTATATTGGATTCATGGAAAAACAGGCAACCAATGTAGAGAGTGACAGAGTGGCTCAGCAGAGGTAGAACGGTATAAATGGGAAACTAGGCGTGTCCTCCATGGACTTCTTATCATATGTTGTCTATTTACTGGACAACCAGGAATGCAATAAGAGCCTTTAGTATCCCAGTATTTTCCATAATGTTATCAAGTCAGACAGACTTTTTAGCAATAAATTGATTACAATAAAAATATAAATAATAAAACCAGATGAACAGTCAACAAAAAACATAGAAAATACATCACATAAGGCCCTCAAATGTAGAAAGATATAAAGCATATAGGGCCTGATTCATGTTCAGAGGTAAGTCAGTTTATGCAGCATATGTTGTATATGTATTTTCTTCAACAAATTTAAATTGTACATAATTGTACTGCACAGCATACAAATCTAGTACAAATTTGAAAAGACCAGAAAACTATGCAAACAATGTTCAGCGTAGCCCCAATGATGCCCAGCACTGAATGATGACAGTAACCCTAATGGTGCCCATCACATAATATGTAAAGTAGCCCCAATAGTGTCTAACAAAACAGTAACCTCAATGGAGTCAACTATAGTGCGCAGTAGTTTCAAATTCCCAATAGCGTGCTCCATAATATGCAGTCGTCCCCAGGGCTGCCAAGAAGAATTCAGGGCCCGGGTACAACAAATTCATGGGGCCCCCCTCATATTCAAGTAAGACCCAAAATTTTTTTGCGCCGCCTTACGGCGGCGCAAAAAAATTTAGGTGTATAGTCATACATTCAGGGGCGTGGCTAGCCAAATGGCGGTGCAAAAATTTTGGGAGGTGTGGTCATGCATTTGGGGGCGTGGCAAACGTGCCATTGGGGCGTGGCTAACATAAAAACCACTAGGCTCTCAATTCGCCAGAGCGTCACATATGTTCAAGCACTCCTGACTTTCAGGACATCTACCACCACAGTGTAGTATACAAACAATGCAGTGTGTACACAAACAGTTCAGTCTTGGCCTACACCTTACATTGGGCACAACATTCACCAAAAATTGGTATTGTCCTTACTAGAATCACAACATTTCACACACTGTGCTGCTCTCTCCTACCTGTTCTTCTCACTTTCTCCACCTGTGGCTGCTGGTTTCTTTAGTTGTGGCTTGTCCGGATCCAGGAATGTTGAAGGACCTATTTTGAAAAAAAAATGGCTACATTTAGAAAATTACAGCCAGCCCCGGCCTTAAATCAATAGCACTCACGATTAATAATTAGGCCTTCCTCCAGCCCCAACATTAAAATAATAGTATTCACATTTAATAAATAAACCTATTTCACTTCCTGCAAACAGCCCCAGCAATACCTATTTCCCGCAACCATCACTGCCATTAAATAATTCATAGTCACATTTAATAAATAGACCTCATTCTCCCTAAACTCACCCCAAGATTCAATAGCCCCCAAACCACCCCATCTTAAATTAATAGTCCCTACTATTAAATTGCCTCACCATCACCCTACAAACAAAATAGCGCCCATTAATTAGCCGCCACCTACCTCACACACACTACATTGCAACAAGCCCCCTGTGCCATCACACACATTACTGTGCCCCTTCATCACAACTACACTGTACCCCCTTATGCTCACACTGCGACCTCCATGCTGCTTTTCCCCCTTCTTTTTTACTTTGTGCCTCTCTCCCACTTTTTTTATTCCTCTGTTCCTCTCTCCCACTTTTTTTCCTCCTCTGTTCCTCTCTCCCACTTTTTTTTCCTCCTCTGTTCCTCTCTCCCACTTTTTTTTCCTCCTCTGTTCCTCTCTCCCACTTTTTTTCCCTCCTCTGTTCCTCTCTCCCCAATTTTTTTTTATTCCTCTGTGGCTCTCTCCTTTTTTTCCTCCTCTGTTCCTCTCTCCCACTTTTTTTTTATTACTCTGTGGCTCTCTCCTTTTTTTCCTCCTCTGTTTCTCTGTCCCCTTTCTTTATAGTACTGTCCCTCCCTGTTTTCCTCCCCTAGCCTCTCCGTTTCTTTACTTACCTTTTGTCAACTTCTTTCTTTTCTTTTCTGCTCTTCTGTCTCCTCTTCTGTCTTCTTTCTTCCTGCTGGCTGCGGCGCTCCTCACTGACTGACAGGCGTGACTTGATGACGTCACGCCCGGCAGTCAGTGTGAATGGAGGAGAGGAGGGACACGGCGCCGCGCGATCACGTGAGTATTTTTTTTTTTTTATTATTTATTTTTTCTTACAGCTCCCAAGAAACCCAAGACCCCCCCCCCCCCCCCGCGGGAAAAAAAATAAAAAAAGTTAAAAAAAAAATACCGCAAGAGAGAAAAATAAAATAAGAAAATAAATAAATTTTATTAGCAGCGAGGGCCCGGCCCGGGCCCCCTGGCATGGCCGGGCCCGGGTAAACTGTACCCGCTCCCCCCCCCTCTCGGCGGCCCTGGTCGTCCCAAGAATATAATATCAAGTCGAGAATCCCAGCATACAGTTTGCAGACTATCATCCCCAGCAATATACCATGCAGTAGTAGTGTTATCCCCACTAATATGCCCAGTAACATACCAAACAGCAGTACTATGTCCAACAACAGTAACATATACAGAAATGTAATGCTAAATAGTAGTAAGACCAGTATCATATAACTAGAGCTGCTCAGGTCCGGTTCCCTGAGAAACGAACACACTCGAACTTAACAGATCCGAGTACCGAGCCGAGCCAGCTTGGTACTTTCGCACGTCCTCGGAATTGAAAATGAGGCAAAACGTCATTGTTACATTGTCGGATCTCGCGAATTTTGGATTCTATAAGTACCGCACTCCACTGCGTTCCAGCGCAATTTCACAGAGGGACACAGAAGGGATAGCACAGTTCTTGGCAGTCTGTAGAGCAGTTGGGCAGCGTCATAGGTAGAATAGAAAGGGGAGGGGGTAGAAGTGTTCTTCAAAGTCTACAGTGAAATTCAGGAGAGCTCCATCGCTAATTGTCATTGCTGAATTAATATGTCTGGCAGGCTTGGTTATATAGGTAACACACAAAGAGGAGAGCTCCATTGCTACATTGCTAATTGTCATTGCTGAAATACAAATACTAGGGCTGGCAGGCTTGGTGTAAATGTGCAGTCACATTGTACAGTGTTATATAGGTAACACACAAAGAGGAGTGCTCCATTGCTCCATTACTAATCGTCATTGCTGAAATACAAATACTAGGGGTGGTAGGCTTGGTCATCTGAATTTGCAGTCAAATTGTATGGTGTTATATATATTGCACACAAAGAGGAGAGCTCCATTGCTAATTGTCATTGCTGAAATACAAGTACTAGGGCTGGCAGGCTTGGTCTTCAGAATTTGCAGTCAAAGTGTACAGTGTTATCAAGATGGATTCACAGCTGTACACAGAAGAGCAGGAGCACCAAGCAGCTGCTGCCACCAGTCATGATGATTGTAATACCTCTACGTCACCTGGTAAAGCCTATGTTAAAGTGCACAGTTTTTGTAAGTCAGGGAAACCAAAATGTAAAAAAACACCTTTCACCTTGGTCAAGAAAAAAGACCTGTAATCCAGGCAAAGTTATCTGCAGAAAAAAAAAATTGCCAACATGCCATTCTACACATGTAGTGGCAAGGAAAGAATGAGGCCTTCACCTTTCTCTATGAGTGTTAGTTTTTGCAACTGTCACTGAGCCATCTTCTTGTAAGGTCAGTTGTGACCAAGCAAGACCTTGTCATTCAGACTCCAAAAGTGGTGTGCAAATACTTTTATGTGTAAAAGTCGAGCTGGAAGAAAACAATAAGGCATTAGAGGAAAATGTATGTTCAGATTCATAAATTACACATATCCATGAGGAGAGTCTATCCACAAGTGCTATGTGTAATCCTGACCATTCTGATAGTGTACCCATAAAGAAGGCCCCTTTCAGCATTTCTGCAGATGTGTGCACGAACAGCCCAAGTGTAGTCGGTGATACACAAATTAAGGATGCCACTTTGGAATTGCAACAGGATGAGGGGCGTATTTGTGTAGCCGATGAGGGCGCTAATAAGGATGTTGATAAGGATGATGTTGTTTGTGTAAGTCCTGCACCGATGGAAGCATTTCTTGCATGTGATCAGTAGAAGGCCATTGTCATGCCTGGACAAAAGACCAAAAAATCCACCTCTTATGTGTGGAATTATTTTTACCCAAATCCTGACAACAGTTGTCTAGCCATTTGTAGCATTTGAAAAACCACAGTCAATAGAGGTTGGGACCTTAACCATCTAGGAACCTCATCCATGTTACGTCATTTGAAGCGAGTTCATGGCAAGCTGTTGAGAAAATCAGAAACTTATGCTAAAAAAATAACAACAAGCAGTACATCATCAGCTAGGTCCATTCTCTCACCTACATCACGACGCCTGCAATATACCGCCACAACACCGTTCTCATATCCTCAGTAGCGTTTGGAGTTAGACTTGCATCCAAGTTGGTAAGGCTAGGTGACTCCTCCACTATCCTGGATTCCTCAGAAGAATTCTTGAATGTTAGTCCCACTGCTGCTGCTGCTGGGGGTGAATCTTCATCCCAGAAGCAGACCAAGAAGAAAACTGTTAGTAGTGTACAACAATTGACTGTTAAACAATCCTTTGCAAAAGGAAGCAAGTATGAAAGCTGTCACCCAGTTGCAAAGCAGATCACAGACACCATGGCAACTATGCTAGTATTAGATCTGCATCCAATATCCACTATTAATGCAGCTGGCTTTAGACAGTTACTTGAGGTCTTGTGTACCCGTTACCAAATTCCATTGCAACACCATTTCATTAGAAAAGCTATTCCTCACCTCTACCAGAAAGTTCATAAAAATGTAACTATTGGGCTACAAAATGCCATTCTACCCACTGTACACTTAACCACAGATATGTGGACAAGCGGAGTTGGAGAAACTAAAGAATATATGACTGTGACAGCCCACTGGGTTGGTAATTCCCCTTCACCAACAGGAACAGCAGCAGCATGTACCCAAGTACGTCACATTTGTCAGAGGCGGGCTACTCTGTGTATCACCAGCTTCACTAAGAGGGATACAGCTGACAATCTGTTACAAAAACTAAGGGATGTCATTGCAACATGGCTTATCCCACTTGGACTCTCCTCAGGATATGTCATTTCTGATAACGCAACTAATATTGTGAGAGCATTACAGCTAGGTGAATTCCCTCATATTCCCTGTTTTGCTCGCACAATGAACTTGAGCTTTTTAAAAAATGACAGGGAAGTGCAGGAGATGCTGTCTGTAGCCCATAAAATATCTGGACATTTCCGGTATTCGGCAACAGCGTGTAGGAGATTGCAGCAGCTGCAAAAGCAATTTAATTTGCCCTGCCACCAGCTGAAGCAAGAGGTGGTGACAAGGTGGAATTCCATCCTGTATATGCTTCTGTGGATGGAGGAACAGCGAAAAGCCATGCAAGCTTACTCCACAAGCCATGACATTGGGAAAGGAGGGGGGATGTATTTTAGTCAAGCGCAGTGGAGAATACTTTTCGAGTTGTGCAAGGTGCTGAAACCATTCAAAGTGTCCTTTGTCAAGTGAGTTCAGACACTGCTAGCTTGAGTGAAGTGATTCCCTTAATTAGACTTTTGGAAAAGCAGCTTGAGAAACTGAAGGAGGAAATTAAGCAAAACAATTACGCTAAGTATGTGGGACTTGTAGATCAAGTTTTTTATTCGCTTTGCCAGGATCCAAAAGTTATCAAAATCTTGACATTGGAGCACTACATTTTGGCGACTGTGCTTGATCCTTGGTTTAAGAGCTGTGTCTTCTCTTTGTTTCCAACTGACCCAGATCTGAAGAGATGCAAGGAGCTCCTGGTGAGCAAGATGACAGCTCAAGTTTTACGTGACAGGGCAACGTCTCCTCCCTCAGTTTCTCACCCAACTGCTGCTAGGCAAAAACTTTTCTTTCCCAAGAGACCCAGGGATGATGCAGATGACCCAAAATTTTGACTTCTGGTCTGGTCTAAAAGAATTGACCAAAAAACATGACAACTCTGCCATAACTCCACCTGATTCTACTATCAACCTCCAAAGGATGGTGGAGGATTATTTTCACGACAGCATAGAAATAGATACATCAGACAGTCCCTTTACATACTGGGAGGAAAAAAGCACACCCGGGAACCTTGTCAGCGATTGGCGTAGGAGGCTACTTCCTCAAAATGTGGAAAAGATGATGTTCCCGCCAATTACATCAAAATACTGAGATTTCTGTAATGGTGGATTCCAGAGGTGATGAATTAATAATGTGTGAGGATGATGTACAAACTGATGAGGGTAAGGATGAGGCTGAAGATGATGACAACAACATGTTGCCACAGTAGAGTTCATTAACAGCACTTTACCTTAGGTGCCTTAAGCCTATTGTTACCTTGTTTTGTGGGGGCCCAAACAAACCAAGCACTTCAGCCACAAGGAGTGGCACCTTTGTGGCTGAAATGCTTGGTTTGTTAAAGTGTGCATGTCATTTTTAAGATCCAACATAAGGGTGGGTGGAAGCGTCCAAGGACAATTCCATCTTGCACCACTTTAAATTTCAGCTAACACTGTGTGCCAATGTTACCTACATGTGCTATATACTGTAGTATGCTTAGCAAAAATCTTAGACACCCATTGATGAATGCAGATGACTCAGCACAACATTTTGACATCTGGGGGTAAATGATTAAGGTCCGATTTTTTTAGCGTGTTAAAATCGCGGCAAATAATGGGTGATAACCAGGGATTTTAGTCCAAAATTTCTCAAATGTATTAAGCTGCAATTTTTACCCTGCTCTTCAAAATCGTTGCTCATCTCTGGCGCTTTGCTGCAATGTAAAACACTCCCGTATTTAGCTAACTCTCCTGTGTTGTAGCAGGGCGTTCTATAAACCCATCACTGTTACACTGCCTGTCATCCAGCCGGAGGTCCTGGCAACTGCCAAAACTGTAACAAATAGATGAAAGCAACAAGAGGGCCCCCCTGGCCAAGAAAAATGAAGACTGTCAGCAACAAGGGGGGCTATTTGCCCAAGAAGAACAGAAGACATTACAAACAGGGACTTTGGATTTAAATACTTTTTGGACATTACAAGCAGGGACTTTTTGACACAAATTCTTTTTGGACTTTTCAAGTGTGACTTTGAGAATTACAAATTTATTTTGTACTCTATCAAGCCAGACTATTGGATACAAATTTATTTGGGACTTGGTTGACAGTCATTTTCCGTTGAAAAGCTGGTGACAACAGCTGAAAACATCAGTGGTGAGTATCAGGGCATTTATTATTTTTAATAAAAATGTGTGGTATAAATGAGTGCCCTTACTGTCTTTATTGTGGGTTTATTTTTTTTATTAAATGTATGTGGTTTTAATGAGGGAGTGATGGTTTATTTGACATTTTCTTTTGTGGAACTCCCAGCCAACCGTGGGTGTCAGGGCATGTTGGCACTTGTGGTTCTCCACGTGCCAACATGCCCTGGCTGCCATGGGTATGCTGGTGCTTGTAGTTATACAAGTATCAGCATGCCCACACTATTTATGGCACCCTGGCTGTCTGGGACTTGTAGTTCCACAAAACAAAATGGTGGGCGATTATTTTTTTATACTTTAATCGTCGTTTATTACCCTACACCGCCCAGGGGTGTAGGAAGAGCTCTAGTGCTCGCTAGGGAAACCAGTCCAGTGCTGAACAGCCTGGGGTTGGTTTGTCATTATGGCAGTGGGACCCCTCCCGCGTGTCCCCCTGCTATAGTGCCACCAACCCCGGCTGGTTTGCCTAGTGCTGGTTCGGTAAAAATCGGGGGGGAAGGGAAACCCATGCAAATTTTTTCCCTTACTTTAACGGCACCAGCAGTAGTCTGGCAGCACTATGGTTAATAGTGAATAGAGGAGGGACCCCACACTTTTTTTTTTACTTTCATCTATTTTTTACAGATTTGACAGCTGCCGGAGCTCCGGCTGTAGGACAGGCAGTATAACAGTGATGTGTTTACAGAACACGCTGCTAACAAGCAGCGTGTTATATATAGCATGCTTTAAAGCAAGCTCAGGAGAGTTTGCTTAATCGCAGCTTCATACATTTGAGACTTGTATAGCAAGAGTGTCAAACAGTCGGGAGTTTGATCTTTATCGATTTTGGAAATAGCCATTTTGACAGAAGCACTATTCTGGCGATTTTACATGAAATCTCAGGTTCATACATCTGCGAGTTTCAACTCTCCCGAGAAAATCGCTGGATTTACTAAATTGCACCTTGATACATTTATCCCTTTGTCTTGTCTACTGTAAAATAATTGACCAGAAATAGTGACACTTCTGCTGTAATTCCACCTGATCCTACTATCAACATCCAAAGAATGATGGAGGATTATTTTTAATTTTTTTGAATGGTATAAAGACAACAGTTTTATTAACAAAGAACAACATTGCTTGCAGAAGTAATGTAAGGATGGATATCTAAATAGTATAGTAAATAGTAAATAGTATATGCATTACTTTCCACTTTGCTGCTGTTTCATCAAGTCTTTGTAATCTGCACTTTACATCAAAGGTACCCAACTATATTATAATTTTGTGGGAATTAGGGCTGGTTCGAAGCTCAGTGATGAATTTCCCTTTTGCTGGGAATTACAATGGCTCTTTTTAGTGCATTGTTTGGCACCCTGGATTGGCTAGGTCTGATAAAAGCATGCATACCAGCACTCATTGCCATGTATTAGCTGTAGAATTACCACAGTTATCCAAGAAACGGGTGGAGCGATCCAATGAACCATAACTGGTTTCATGATCCAAGGACAATTCCATCTTGCACCACTTTACTTTTCTGCTACTGCTGTGTGCCAATGTTTCCTAGAGGTGCTAGGACCTGCCATGTGTTTGAGACATTGCTCTGTCGCTTAGTATCCAGCCAGGTCGCTGCAGTATTTGTCCTAAAGTGTATGAAAATAATATTGTAACCTGTGAGGTGGTCAAAATTGACTGCAAATGACTTGAAATTAGTGTTATTGAGGTTAATAATAATGTAGGAACAAAAAAAAAAAGCTAAATTATGTGATTTTAGCACATTTTAGCCATTTTTCTTAAAAATACAGATCCAAAAGCAAAACACACAAGGGCGGTTTTGCCAAAACCAAAACCAAGTCACGAAGTTTATCCAGATCCAAAACCAAAACCAAAACCAGAACACGTGGTTCAGTGAACATCTCTACATATAACATAAAAAAAGTGATTAGTAGCCCAGACTATTATATTCTACTACTGTGTGTGCACTGCATTTGCTACATAACTGTGTAAACAGTACTGTGACTTTTATTCCTTACTTATTTTACACCCTAACTAAAAAAAACTGCTGCAATACAATATTGTTTTCTGTAATTGCCATTAGTGTATAAATACACATGCAATTTATTGTAAACTGAACTGCAGTTATTAAGATATGCTGACTTGTCATTAGTGCAATAAGCTATCTATATGTAACATTACACAGGCATATTGCCATTACCTCATACTTGCCAACTCTCCCGGAATGTCCGGGAGACTCCCGAAATTCGGGTAGATCTCCTGGACTCCCGGTAGATCATGCAAATATCCCGCAAATGGCCTCTTGCCATCAAAATGACGCGATTCGCTGTGAATCACGTCATTTTGGCCCCGCCCCGTGCCAAAAACGGCATTTTGTCACGGGGGGTGGGGCCAAAATGATTCGATTCACCGCACCCCGCCCCTCCTGCCCTCCAACCACGCCCCCTGCCTGAGATCTCCCGGAAAAACCTTTAAAAAGGTTGACAAGTATGCATTACCTATTTAGGTATATGGGCAACTCATTGCAATTTGAAGCAGTTTATTTTTGACAGCATATTGACTGGGGCACTATATTTTCAATATTTGTCATTAATGTCATAAGTTTAAAAATAACCAGACAATACATTGTTATATCAATTTGTGTATTTGTTTGAACACACTGACTGACGCAAGACAACATTATTTTGTACTTGCTATTAATGTCATTACCTATTCAGATATAGAAATTCATTTCATTGTGATATCAACTAGTGTGTTTTGAAACTCTTTAGAAATGCTTACTCATAGATTAAATTCACTAAAACAGCAAGAAGCGTAAATATTTCTAAGAAAGAAAAGGTATCAGTGTGTTCACAACAACCTTATGTCAATAGTAATAATTGGAATAATGAAATTCATAAAACTGTCACCAAAACTCCTTCCTAGTGAAAGAGAAAATATGTTAACAATCCAACAAAAACTCTATTTATGAGAATAATAATTTTTTTTTAAAAATAAATAAAAAAGAGGATGAAGTGCCATCCAATTCTGATACTTTTGAAGAAAGTGGTAAAGCATAATTGAAATGCCCTATAATAGTACTGTATATGTCTTCAAAGTCTGTTATCCCCAACAATGTGTAAATGCTGACAATTGTCATAAAAATTATTCAACACTGGTTAACTCTTAAATTCACCATTTCTTGCAGCATTCACAAACAAGTATAATAAACTATAATTGTTTTGCCGTAGCTGTTTACATTTTAACCAAACCCTCCTGGGAACTGTTAACTTGAACACTTAGGAGGTCATTGACATGTGCAAAACTGCCAAGGGGCAGTGTAAAAACAATTTGTGAGGCAAGATAGCAGAATTAAAAATGGTTGATGAAAGGAGTTGGGCAACAGTGTTCCTTGGTAAGGGAGGTCTAGACATATGGGTATGCCTAGTTTTGTGAACCCAAGCAAAAATTTGATTTTGTTTTGCAGAGTCGGATTATTAAAATGAGACAGGTGGAGAGATATCCATTTTTAAGTGTGTTTATTTCTTTGTGGGGGAAGCGGGCTCAGCCATTTTTAATCGCAAAAACGCTTGAATTTTGAAAACTGGATGAAGTGAATCATGATGGAACATTTTAAACTGAGGAATCAGAGCGCATTACCAGCAAAATATAACATGGGTTTCGCTTTTCACCTTAACACTTTTCCAATGTCTGCCAAACTTACAGTAATAAACACACAAAATTAGTGTTACCAGATACCAATCAAACTTTCGCAGGAAATCATTTTGGAGTTAAACTATATAATAAAATGAAGTATAAACAGAGTATACAGCCACATTGGCTGTATGTGTGTAAACGCATGAGACTAATCTGGAGTCACATCGTCAGATTCCTGGATTCGCAACGTGAACTGGAGAAAAGTCCTGTTTGCACGGGACGGTCCCCCAAAATAGGAACAGTTGGCCGATTGTGCTGCTCTTTACTACCTGTTCTTGCAGCTTTGACCATCGAATTCGACTTGTGTCTTAAGCTCAGTTGCTGCTTATCTGGATTCTGGAATGTAGGGGCACTGTTTAGAAAAGAGATAGTTACTAATAACCTCCTGGAAAGCCGAACAATGAGTGACCACTCTAGGTCTTCTTCCCCCCAAACAAGCCTGATATTTAGGTCTGCAAGTTGTGGCTTTAAAAATAGCACAGATCTGGAGCGTAGTTCTGACTGTATTCATATCCAAGTGGATCTCAAGGTGCGTTTTGATTTGACTCTGGGTGTAAATACGCACTGCCTAATGGTAATTACCTTACCTAGACAAACAGATCAGATTGCAGTATACGCACAAGCATATGAGCAATATAACGTCACATCAGAACACATACCAAAAAATGTATATTATAAAATCAATGAGCAGCTCTAAGCAGTATTATCATTAATAAAAATATGGTTGGCTTAAAAAAAAAATATATATACTGTATATATTTTTTCTCTATTAAATACATAAATCAAGATATTTTTAATGTGTACTGTACATACAATGCGTTTCTGTGATCTATCTTACTTGCATACACATGTTTTGTGCCAGCTACTGGCATTCACACATGTACTTTTCCGATCAAAGACAATGCTATGCCAGTCATCAGTCGGCGCTAACACCTGCCCTGTGGCTGGTGCAACTGATGCTTCTGAAACTAAAAATACTTAAGGGGAACCCAGGAATTGAACTGACTGCATGTGTTGGCACGTCCTTACTGTACACTGACTAGGTCTGTCCACCCCTTCCAACCTCTATTCTGCCCTTCAAGGTGTAGCAGACGTAAGTTTCATTTGCATTTGGACATTAATTGCATTTAATTGTGTTCATTGGTGTAAGGCGGTGCCGCGGCGCTGTCACTGGGGTGCCGCGGGCCAGACATAAAAAAAAACCAACACAGAAACTTACCCATCCGTCGGGCTCCGGGACCCAGCAGCCTCCTCTCTCCCACAGCTGTCACTGAATATCGACGTCAGTAACAAGCTGCAGGAGAGAGGAGGCTGCTGGGTCCCGGCGCCCGACGGATTGGTAAGTTTCTGTGTTGTTTTTTTTTTATGGCCGGCGCCTTGCGTGGGGCAGAGTGAGAGGGATCGTGGCAGAGGAGGGGGACAGAGGATGGTGACAGAGGATGGTGAGAGGGGGACAGAGGATGGTGACAGCGGGACAGAGGAGGGGCACAGAGGATGGTGAGAGGGGGACAGAGGATGGTGACAGCGGGACAGAGGAGGAGAGCAGAGGATGGTGACAGCGGGACAGAGGAGGAGAGCAGAGGATGGTGATAGCGGGGCAGAGGAGGAGAGCAGAGGATGGTAACAGCGGGACAGAGGTTGGTGACAGAGGATGGTGACAGTGGGACAGAGGAGGAGAGCAGAGGATGGTGACAGTGGGACAGAGGAGGGGGACAGGATGGTGACAGCGGGACAGAGGAGGGGGACAGAGGATGGTGACAGCGGTACAGAGGAGGAGAGCAGAGGATGGTGACAGCGGGGCAGAGGAGGGGGACAGAGAGCAGAGGATGGTGACAGCAGGGCAGAGGAGGGGGACAGAGAGCAGATGAGGGGGACAGAGGGGCAGAGGATGGGGACAGAGAGCAGAGGATGGGGACAGAGAGCAGAGAAGGGGGACAGAGAGCAGAGAAGGGGCACAGTGGGGCAGAGGAGGGGCACAGCGGGGCAGAGGAGGGGGACACAGCATGAGAGGGGCAGTGGAGGGGGACACAGCGTGAGAGGGCAGAGGAGGGGACAGCGTGTGAGAGGGCAGAGGGGGCAGTGTGAGAGAGGGCAGTGTATCTGGATGCAGAGGGGGCAGTGTGTCTGGATGCAGAGGGGGCAGAGTGCCTGAGGGCAGAGTGTCTGGATGCAGAGGGGGCATTTTTGCATACAACTAAATAAGTATTTCTGTCCTGACCTAAATACTTATTACAATTTTTTGACCCAACTACTTCTAAAACAGGACTGCTCAATAATTATTTTGGAGGGGTGCCTTGAAAAAATTTGGAGACTCTAAGGGTGCCGCGAACTGCAAAAGTTTGGGAACCACTGGTGTAAGGTGTGTTTCTGATCGTTCACAGAGCTATTTCACCCAAGATATGGCACGCAAACAGATTTATGTCTGAACAAGAATCAGACCCTTAATGTTTAATGAACACGCTTAGTTTCCCCTAATCAACCCATACATTAAAAGAATAGCATTCACATTTAATTAATAGGCCTATTTCGCCCCAACTAGCCTTGATATTTAATAAATAGGGCTTTTCTGCCATCTCAGCCCCTCAGGTGGAAGGAGGAGGAGGCAGTCATTGGGGAGAGGAGGGGAGGAGGCAATCATCGAGGATGGAGGAGGAGGCAGCCTTTAGGAAGGTGGGGAGAAGAGTGGAAGCAGTCAACAAAGAAGAGTGAGGAGGAGACAGCAAAGAGGGAGGTGGGGGGAGAGGTAGACCAGCCATCAGCCATGGGAAGACTGCTCTGCTCCATGTGAGCTGGGCCAGTCAGAGAGCTAGGGTCAGGTTTGCCACTGTGTTAGGCTGACTGCAGCACTAAATACAATATGGTACAGTGACTGGTCTGGACTCCAGATAAGTCATTTACAAGGTTCCATAAGCCAATGAAGTCCCTCATAACTTAGGGCCAGCATCTCTTTATAAATATAATCCAAATAGCAGATGATGATCATGATGATGATGACAGCCACTAGCAAACTGCTTGTGATTGACTGTTTGCATTTGCACCTCTGATTCTGTTTGGTGATTTCTTCGCCACTCAGGCATATATTATGCTTTTGTATGAGTGTTTAAGTACATTTGTTTGTAAAGGACACAGGGAGATGTTTCTGCTGTATTAGGGAGGTTTTCACAATTTATTGATGAATAATAATGAATGAGTTTAAAAACTTGGGCATAAGTGGCACATAGTGTCTGTGATGTGTGTCTGGTATAAACCGGGCGCATATGCTACAGGGGCCGACCTGTGTAGATCTTAAGATGTGCACGGCTCACCATATAGGTGTAATAAGAATATACATATTAGATGAAGTTAAAAAAATAATAATTTCTAGGCTAAAGAGAAGTTTCTGGTTAATATCAGGGGTAAATTAATGGCATTGTATTTTCTGTGTGAAAGTAAAATAACCCAGAATATTTATAAAAATATTTGCTCATTTTCCTATATATTGCACTTAAAATAAAATGCTTTGTATTCAAATATGATACGAAAAAAAATATTCTTGGGTAAACTAAAAACAAAAAGGTTGTACTCAGTGAACTGGATATATCCCAAAACTCAAAATAATAAAAAGAAACAAACAAAGTGTGGTCACAAAAGCATAATCTATCCTTGTTCATGACAAGGTTAATGACAGTTGCTACTGCTGACCCTAAAACCAAGTTCCAAACTAGAACTTTTTTTTTTTACTAAAGCAAACTAATTTACTGTTCATGTCATCCAAGATTCTCTTGAGAAACATGTCAAATGTTGTGATCTAAATCATATACTATATTCTTGGGAAAAATAGAGTAAAATCAATATTTTGCCAAGAGCCCTGTAGCCTAGCTGAGTAAATAACATTTCCATTTCTTTGAGCAGTTCAGTGTAAGGTAAACCCTTGTCATAAAAATAAAAATCAATTTACATTAATATCAATAATAATAATAATAATAATAATAATAATAATAATAATAATAATTTGTGTTTTACATAGTCATGTTATTATATACAATTTATATACATTGACATGATTATGATCCATTAACCACTAAGTCCTGTAGTACATTTGTTATATAAAAAGAATTGGAATTATTTAAGTAATGCCCTAATAAAAAGAAACAGCCTAACACAAAGTTTTGATATTTTTAGAGTAAAATGAATTCTCTACTATATTGTGTTACTTTTCCTTGTACTTCAGAACATTGTATAAGTTGTTCAAAGCAAAGTGCAATGCTTGACTTCAATGATGAATGACATATCTAGTAAGCAGCAATGTATGCTGGTGCAGATCTTTTTAACCTATTGTACACACCCATGATAGTATGGAAGCTCACCCTCTTTAACTTAAAAAGCTACAAGTTAGCTGTGAGCCGAAAAAACTTCTAGCGAAGCCACAATTTTGTGGTTTGAAATAGGGAATGAGCAGCAGTGAACCAGGAAACTCTAAATAAATATATATGGGATATCGAGAAATTATTGACAGATTAACTAAAAACAATGTAGTTTTGGACATGGTATTATCATATATATTAATAAATATAAACATTTGGGGAGAAGTTTCACAAAGATCAATACAGCCAATCAAACAATGGATTTATTGTTTTCAATGGGATCAATTTACTTTATCAATATCACATTACTATAGCGCTTTGAAGGTCTGTACAGTTACATTTTGTATTTTTTGCACAATTTATTTAAAAGACAGAGTCCTGATTTTTTCCTTTCCCTGCTATATCATGTGATTGACTGCCTCGCTGCTATTTCCACAAGGATGTCCAATGCTACATAAATCTCACCATGTCGAAACAGAGGTTATCATCTTGCTTCCTCCTAGAGTCACCATCTCCTCTCAACTCTCCCTCACCACAAGCTTCTCAGTCTCCCAAGCTCACCACCTTGCTGTCACTCTTGACTCCTCCCTCTGTTTTACTCCTCACATACAGTCTTTCTTGCAATATTGTAACCTTTACCTTCAAAATATTGCTAGATTCAACTAAAACTCGTACCCATCCTCTCATTATCTCCTTGCAACCTTCTCAAATTTGGCATTTTACTTACCTATCTTTCCCCACTTTAATCCATCCAAAATGCCAAGATAAGACTAATTTTCATCTCTTGCTGCTACACATCCACTCTACCACTTTGCAAATCCCTATACTGGATCTTCATATCTTCCAAAATACAATTCAAATTACCCTCTCCTACAAAGCCCTCAATGGCACAACCTTATCATGCATCTGTAAGCTCATCTTGAAATACTCTCCATCATGCCTTCTTATATCTGCCACTGACATGTGCCTCACCTCTCCTCTGTCAACCACCGCTTACTCCGACCCATAAGACTTCTCCCATGCCACTACCCACCTGTGAAACTCCCTACATTATCAGCCTTCAAGTTTTAAGCGCTCTGAAAATCCACCTCTTTATCAGAGACTACCCTCCTCCCACCTATACTACTCACACTGGTACACTCTTGCTACTATTCCATTCTCCAATGTCTCACTTCTGCCCTTTTCCCACTAGTCGACTTATTTTGTCTTCCTAGTATGTTTAATGTGCACTGGGTTTACATCACAGTCTGGCCCTGCAGAGCACCATGTTGCCTTATAAATCAAAGGTAATAATAATAATAATAATTATAATAATTAGGTAAGCCATTTTACTTGAAATGTTATATATACAGAATTGATTGGTTGCTTTAATGCAGTGATGGGTAATCTGATACACTACAAACTGATACACACAAAAAGACAGCACATTACCCTTAACTCACCAATAAGAAAAACAGCCCCAAAATGACCTCTGCAATCTCACATCACTTATTCCAAAGACCCCAATGCTGGTTATATACTGCTGAGATATGGCCATTCATTGGTATGCTAAACCTTCTGAAGATTACATTAACATTTTCTGGATTTGTTCATAACCTCTGACTGTTTTCATGCTTCAATAAAACCTCTGAATGTTTCATGAAATGCTTCAACACGTACCTGGATTATTTTATAAAACTGAAAGCACTTGTATAAACTTGAGTTCTCAATGCTCATACAAGAGCCCCCAGAAGAAGCCAGGAGAGCACACTGCACTCATTTCTCTTCCTGATGTGCTGTGTGACCTCACTGCATTGTGCAGAGGAGCAGAAGAGGTAACATGACATGGAAGTTGCTCCTTTCTTATGTTATAAAGCGGAGGGCAATTCAGTACTGGAGTACAGAGCTGGGGGCTGCAGGTAAAGACTTGCCGAGATGCTGGCAATCCGCGGGCCATCTGTTACCCATCACTGTTTTAATGTATGTCAATTAATATTAGATAGGGATATTGGTGTTTATGGTACTTCTGGGATTTTGTTTTCTTGAACTTGATCTGGAGATTTCAGCTTATAATAGGTCCTTCAGCTCACACAGCCCCTCCACCATTTACAAGTTAACAAACAAAATTAATTTGCATTTAGTAATACAGAACTGGCAAAGCCCCTGGAAAACCAATTGCATATAGCAGCCTCCAGCATTGCAGCTAGGGGGAAGGAATCTTACACTAACACCTTTAACTAGGTGGTAGTACAGTTTTATTATATCAGCCTGTCTGAAAAAAGATTAAACAACACCAGATGTGTAAGCTTTGCACCCCCATCTATTTTTAATTATTTTTCCATTCCAAGAAGTCAATGTGTACTCCATAAGACAGATTCTGTTCAGTTACTTTATAAATATCCTCCCTGGCAAACTGTTGTCTGTCTCAGAGCTGTGCAATATGGCCAAAGTCACATTTTTACAAATAACCACTTTTTTGCTTTTTACTAGCGGGAAAAAGGTTCATATTTTTACAGACCGACAGTGGAATGTATAATAGGATAACAAAATTTACTAGTGAGTTAATTAAAACTCAGTGCCAACTGCCCTCAGACCAGGGCTGGAGGAACGCGGCAAGCAAGGTGGGGTGGTGCCATGCCTGAGAGGCGCTCCGCCTGCTTTCCCCACTTGTCCAGTCCAACGGCCAAGTAAAAAAAATTCTTCCAGCTGCACTAATAATCGGTGGCAGCGCCCGGTGCCCTCCTCCCTCCTCCCTGCTCCCTTCTCACTGACTGTCGGGCGTGATGTGACCATGTCCAGACAATGTCAGGGAGGAGCCAGCTCACTGAATAAAAGACAGAAGAGAAAGAGAAGAATGACAGAAGAAAAGAAGGACACAGAAAGGTAAGTAAAGAACAGGGGGGCACAGTGTGATTACAAGGGTACAGTGTGATGAAAATCCAGCTAGTAATACTTTATTTTTCATCTTTCTAAAGGTCCATTGGTAGTGTTTATGCAAAAATAAATCAATAAACTGAACAAATGTGGCCACACTGGGGGCAGGTACACCTGACATAAATAGATATCCCTTGGAGATTAAACCCTCCCTTGATTTTTTAACAACCAGTTTCCATGCTGGATAAAATTGCAGAAGAAGAATGGAGGAACCAAAGATCTTGCATGTTTTGGAGCATAACTCATAGTGAAAGCCCCAACATTACTCTGGATTTGGCAATGTGTCTGTGCTCCCAGAGGGAGAAAATCTAGTGGGTGGAGCTGCTTCTACCAATGTTTGTGACCTCCCAAGTGAGTGCACGCTGGTGATCGAGGTCACTGATGACATAGAAACTGCTTCTAGTGTGTCATGTGCAGAATGGAAACCTTGAATCCAATGATGATTCTGGTGTGGAGGCCAGCATGCAAGGACCTTGCAGTTCCTGGATAAACCGACTTGGTTTGTCTTTGAAGGTTGTTCAAATTAACATTTTAATCTGCAGTGTGAGACAATTGTCACTTGTACTCTTCACCAAAACAATACCTGGAACTGCTACAAACATTTGGAGACCATGTACTCTTCACCTATTTGGAGAGCTTTCATGGCATGACATAGCAGAGATTCATGCTGAGTTGGGCATACACCTGTTTACAGTACAAATTTGTACTGTACATGCCCACATAAAAAGTGTATGCCCACATGCATATGCAGATCTGGTACTTGTGTCTCTTTACGCTTGGAGTGGCAAAATGTGGCAGGGCAAGGGCATGCAAGCGCAGACTGGGTACAGTAAGGACATGGTTGCATAATTTCAAATCTGAGGTAGATCCACATTGAGACACATATATGCCGGTCAGTAGCCACCATATCATTTGCAGATGCCTAGTGCTAAATACACTTTAATATTGGAGATGGTCGCCAGCACTGGTTAGCCTCTTCTGATTGATTGATTGCGGATTTACCTTTGAAGCTGACAGGTGCTTATATTATGTGATTTTGTGGGTGTATTTTAGAATTAATGATTTTCTACTTTAATTCATACACTACTAGATATATTATAATATTAAAAAAAAGATTCCTGTGCTTATGACCTGCAGTATATCTGGGTGTAGGTACACTTGATGTAAACCTGGCACATATCCGACTGGTACAGAGCTGGTTGCATCTTTAGATGCCTTTGGCTCAGAATATGGGCATAAATATGCAATTTTTACATGTGACTTTTTGGAGCTTATTTCTTTATGCATATGCATGCATATTGCGCATGATCATGAGCATGAACCCCTATTTGTTTTTACATATACTTTTCTCAGAGTGTTTGTACTTTTGTAGAGTTTTCTATTTTGTACTTAATTTGCCTGTCAGCCAATGACCTTTCTTGGCTAACCTGTCCCTTCTTCTTTCTAGCTTCCACCACATGCATTGAGTATTCTTGCTTGAATCTAAGGAGTTTCATGGTCTTTGTGTAATAACACATGACTGCAGATGAATACCAGAGGATACTCACAAACAAAAGGAAGACCATTATAAGTTACTTAGTTATGTAAGTAATGTTTAGAGAGGATGATAACAGTAAGATAAAGTTATGACAGATACACCTGACTGAGAATCTCTTGTATCAAATCTGAAGTTTGGGGACATTTTCATATGTTTCATGGGAAGTAGAAGAAGGAGAATAGAAAATGAATTTGCTAATCTGATGTTTGTGAGAAAAGGGATGATTACAAAATTATTTTTTTTTCAAAAAAAGAAGAGATGCATGATCATTCTTGGATGCTGGATGTGAATTGTTGGAAGAAGAATGCAAATGAGTATTACAGGCTTTTTTTACACTTTAAAACATAACTATCAGTGCAGGCTACAGTGTTGGGAATAGTCAATATATAAGATAGTGGTCAGGGCAGACTGCAGTCAAAGCAGTAGTCAATATCTCAGATAGTGGTCAGAAGCAGAAAGCTTGAGAAAACTTTAAGCAGGCATTTCAAAGAAACAGTGTGGCTGAACCTACCATCTGCAAAGAGCAACTGAGCTCCCTGCAGTTTCAGGAGCAGGGGGCCAATCAGAAGGCTGCTAGTGAGCTGGGCCATCCTGGTGGTGATGCGCTGCAGTGCAAATACATGATCACACTGCACTGACCCCGTTTGCTCAGAGGCATCCATAGCAGCTGTTTAAAATGGAGGAAGATCATGGTGAAGTGCATCTGTGACCAACACTCCTAATACATACTGGGAAGAGACCCCAAAAAGGTACTATTCTATTAAAGGGAGAGATTTGAAATATATATTTTCAAGTGGAAAACCTGTTTAATGGGCAATTCAGTCCACACAAGAAAATTCACCCCTATGCCTTAATGAGTAGAAACTTAATTTCTGAGTTACTATATTAAGATCAGACTTACCTTTTTAGTGGGGCCATTAAATTGAGAGTGGTATACTCAAGAGAAGCAGTTTATGACACAATTCCTCCTATAATTTCAACACAAATAGGAGTTCACAATCAGAAATGATTTCAACAGGCATGCGATGGAGACAGAAAATGTTTTTTTCATGAAATCTTGCACATCGGTTATTGTTTTTAGAGCATTGTAAATTCCTGTGGATTATGTCTGTAATCTTTTCAAATCCTTGTTCTATGGCTAAACCATGAAGACCATTTTTTTAGTTGTTAGGTTATCCAATAAATTGTATATATTATATATTTATGTTTCTAAGGTAATTAAACATTTGCGTAAAAAATATTTCAACGGAAAAATGTATTCAAGATTTGCTTTTAAAACTGTTTTTTGTGTGCTGAATGTTTGACTTTTACCATTATAAATATGTTATCTGGCACTAGATGGGGCTGTTGAACTGTCTGTGATGTCCATCAGGCAAGACAAGACACAAGGGTTGAACATGCTCTCGTTGCTGAGTGACATTCATTTCAAGGGAGAGGCAAGTCTTTATTCATTGTTGTTATCTTCTCCACTCATATAATGGATGCTGCTGCATTTCTTTATCTTAATCAGTTTTCTGACAGCTTGTTTACAATATCCTACACATCCACGGTAAAATATTCTGTTGAGTTATACTTTTCAGTGATTGTAATTACCGCTCTTTCTTCACTCGATATGGTAAATTGAAACACTGTCTAATGGTCAAGAGTATATTCTTGTTAGCATCACTGATCTGCCATGTTACACAAAAATATAGAAAAAATAAACAAAACAAAAATATTTGACTATTGTGACAAGTTGCAGAATGAAATGTTGGTGACAAGCCAAAGATTAAGGGGATGAAAAACCCCAGCTGAATTGCAATATTTATAGTGAGGGGGACTTGTAAGCAGCAGGGGGTGAACTTGGACAAAGAGGGCATCCCAGGATCGTGCATGAGCATCATAAGATTTGGCAGGCGTTTCTATCTTCTGTAAAATCTAAGTAATATATTTATATTCACTACTTTATTACACTATACCACCATTTGATATTTAAAATAGGGCAATTAAATACTTGTGTTAAAACATTTTCTTTATTTTCTGTGTCTATCCTGACAGTCAGACACAGCATGTGACTTTTCCAATGAAAGAATATAAGTCTTACAAGCAATATTAATTAAATGGATTAATAATAATAATAATAATAATAATAATAATAATAATAATATTAATAATAAGTCCATATAATAAAATACCTTAAGTAAGGTATAATAAATCTTGGGCATGCTCGTGCTGTAGGCTCTAACCTAGGCCAACCTTGTACAGTATGCAGACAATTTAGGAGTTGTCTAGTTGGATTACATCATTCTAATAGTCCCACTTTATTAATTGCTAGGTTTTAAAGATTATAATATCATGTCAAGTCTAATATTACGTTATTCGAGATGAGCAATATGTTCAAAACTGCTCCCTGGAATATTCGCTTCATTGCACATGTGTTTTGAAATTGTAACACTATCCGTTTTGTTCCATCTTTGTCTTCGCCCTTATTGTTTCTGTCACTTGACATATCACATTAAACTACTGCAAAACACACAATCGGGCATATTTACTAAACAAACCGATTCTTGACACTCTGCAGTAATCTTCTAAAATGGGAATTTTTTTAAAGACAAAGCCCATCAGGTTTTTTTGCATTTTGAACTGGAGTGTGGTTCCCATCCTTATCTCATAATGCTGTGTTGAATGTTGCACAACTTACTTGTCTCATTGTGGGAACTTCTGTAACTTCCTCATAATAATTTGTTCTAACTGCATTCAACCTTCTACCAATACTCTTCTGTCTTAGTTACCTTATCTCACCTGATGTGATCCTTTCTCAATGTGAGCTCTGCTACTAGTCTGCCAATTGCCATTTTATATGTTTTGCTTATTTAAATTAAACATCATAAGCAAATAAATGTTGTAGTACATTTCCAACAAATATGTCTGTTCATTTTAATTGGGCCTTCAAAATGGACAGCTATAAAAATGTGAAAAGTAACACTATGGTAAAGATCTATAAAAGACTGATCTTGACCAATCTATATTTTTTAGTGATTTACATAGAGGTGTGCAATTCATCTAATCTACTAAAGTCAAGTTGCAGTTTTTCAAACCTCCCCAAAAAACCACCATACATTTCACAGTCACAAAAAACATCTGTTTCTGCATTGTAAAGTGTAGAACTGTCACAAACTGTTTCAGCCTCGCTTTCATCTGAAGCCCAGATGCCTAGAGTAACATGCAATACAAGAGACTTGATAGGAATTATGATTCACAGACCTTTTCCAGATTGGCTGGGTTGGACCTAAAGAAATTCAGCAAGGGTTAAATTGATGTCTTGGTGAACATTAATGCCGTGCAGGTGCTGGAAAGCAACTGTGATTATAAGATCCAGTCAGTGCAAGAATCCCTTGCCAGATGATTGAGTCTCTCAGACCAGTGTTCAGCAATCCTGTTACCTTTATTCTGATCCTGTTCTGTATGGACTACTGCTCCTAGCTGCCTGCCTTCTGATTATGCTTTGTTTGACTATAATTTATTTCTTTGTAGTCTGTGTGCCCTTTTACATCTTGCTGCAACATCCTGCCAGGGGCAGGCTTGACTGGGGGGCATCTGACATCTAAGCTGGTTCCCTAGTGGGCTACCTTAGGCTGGGTTATCTGCATTTTTTTTTCTTTAAAATGTTCCTAATAGGCTGCTGAGTTGAGCCTTGCCCCCCAGACTAAAATTTGCCAGCCCTCCTCTGCATCCTGCTGTGCTGGTGTTATACTTCTGTGTATTGCCTAAGATTGAATCTTTTTCTTATTGAACTATTGGTGTGCTCAGTTCCTGTATTTGTTATGTTTGGTTCAATCTGCTGTTATATAGCAATATTATCTTGTATTGGCTATGTCCAGTTCAATCTCCTACTCTCTAGCATTGAACTATTACTGAGCTCCTTTCCTGTATTGGACATGTCTGGTTCTAACTGCTGCTCATTAGTACTAAACTATTGCACACCTGTCTCATAAAGATACGGTTACATAACCTCAACCCCTCAATTATTCAACACTATTTAAATTGCTGCCACCACAGCCAGATGCCAAATATTCATGTCTAGTGTGCTCCTTGTTACTCTGACATTTTGGCTTCCCTCCAGTGTATTCCTGGTATCTTCATCTCCAACATATTCCTGATATCTTCATCTCCAGTGTAGTCCTAATATTTTCATCTCCTATGTATTTCTGGTATCCATTCCAACATCTGTTCCTAGTACCTGTTCCAGCATCTGCTCTTGATGTGTTTCTGCAGTCCCAGTACCTATTTCAACATTCCTGCATTTGTTCCAACACAAGAACGTTCCATTTTCTGCACCACTAGCAAATCTCGCCTTTTGACTGCACAGAAGGTTGTGACTTGCATGGTGTTAGCAGGAAAGTCCATACATGGTGAAGACCTACTCTATGTTAGATTCTGCACCTCCATTGTAAGCTAGGCAGTTTGCTATGAATTCAGAAGTACCTTTCCTGATACTGATACTTGTGAGTACATGTAGTTACTCAAGCTCCAGGAATTGCTGAGACAAGTCCCCGCATGCCCTGGCAGTCAACTACAAGCACATAAATGCCATACCTACCCGGGTACCCTGGAATCGTTCTGGAATAGTATTACCTTGCTTTGCTGCCAACCCTGTTTGGCTGTAGATCAGCACCTGCTCAGCCAATCCCAAGCAGCCAGCATATATACATTGCTGGGGTTGTTGGAACGTCTCACGTTAATTTCTGTGGGCAATGCATTTCAGTGGGCTTAAAATCCATTGGCTATTCAAATAATGGGATTGTCTGAATTTAAAATAAAAACATTTTTAGTGGCTTGGAGAGTTTGGGGGAGTTAATTATTTATTTGTGTTTGTTTTGGGTATTTTAAGTTCTAAAAAATTTACCTTTGATAGATCTTCACCTAAACATTTGTTTAAGAATTTAAAACTGCAATGATTTTGATAAATGCCAGTTAACCTGCAGAACCAAATTTAGAATCCATCAATATTGTTTTGCAAATGTTGGCACAAGTCAAAATGAAACAAGGTTTCTGTGAAGTCATCAAGATCCATCATCACCAATTCTTGACTCAACTGGTTCAGACATATCCTCACATCCAGAAATACAATAACCGACCAATGTTAAGGCTACTGTATTTGTGAAACTACAATAGCATGTAGTGCATGTAGTTACTCAAGCCCCAGGAATTGCTGGGACAAGCCACCACGTGCCCTGGCAGTTAACGACAAGCATGGCAAATTTTTGGTTTACTTATAGAGACCTGAATAAGTCATCAGAGTTTTGTTACTAATACATTTGACAGATCTATTTGTTACTACAATAGTAGTTACTATTAAATGTATCTAGGCATAGATCCAATAGTGATATTTCGTATGGAATGGCAGACAGATTCCTGTAGGAAATCTCTTGTGACCTTCCATGTTGACCTCACTGGGATTTCCATTTGCAATATAGACGCTCTTCAGAGCTATTGCTTTTTAAAAACTGCTTTCAGTTTTGTGGGACCAGTAACTAAATTAAATGGTTTTCCACATTACTGCAATGGACAGCTGCCACTTTTGGAAACATAGGGGGGCGAGCTCCATCATTTAAAACATCAATCTGTAATATGTTGTATTTATTAATGTAAGAATTTATGCCCGTTGCTGCCTCCTACAGTTTGTAACCTAAGGTGACTTGTTTACCTCACCTCATGGTAGAAATGCTGTCTCCGTATAATGATTGATGACTGGTCATGGGTGATTGCAATGAATACTAATATTTAGTAAGATGGCATCAAGTGGGAATGTTTGTTAAAGTTAACAGAGGATGTTGCTTTTCAGGCTGAATGAAGCACTCCAGATTTGTGATGTTAGCCCTGAATATGCCAAATTCACCAGTGAAAAACTGGGGTCCAGGGCCATTAATCTGTGATCTGCTATGCCTATGCAGTCTCTATTGTTGCTATCAATATGTCTGCAAGATTTTTTTGTTTCTTTTTCTATGGGCACTTTACCCTACTTTTCTATAAAAAAATATTTTATTGTTTATTTATTATAACTGTAAATGTCATTTGTATTATTGCTATTCTTCTTATGGTATTATATTTTTTATAAAACCTACAAATAAAAAAGTTAAAAAGAATATATATGTCCCTGAATCTATTGTGGAGAGGCTGTTAAATTAAATGACACTTATTTCTTCTTCCTGTAATATGTTTCTATATTCCACCTCGCTCTGGCTGTCACTTCTGTCAGTGTTTATTGACCCATTGCCATTTTTAGCACATGCAGTGATTACAGTATGTAAAATAAAAAGAAGATGCTAGTTGAAACCAACAAGCAGACTTTGCAACATAATATTTAACCCCATGGCTGTCAATGCTATAAAATTTATATTGATAATTCACATCTAGAAGTTCATCATGTATAACTAGTTCACTGTGTATGCCCCTCTTCCCCTTCACAAGACCTTTACATACTTAACTACCTTATCTAAAAATAAAGACACATAGACATATATAAAGTAGCTAAAGAATGTCACAGGTTTATTAATTAAATTTGGTGGCAGAGAGAGCGCTGTGGGACAGCTACCAGACTGATACCAAAAACCAAGCTTGGATATGGCGAAACGTCGTCAATCCACTTAAAATGGAAATTGACCTTAAATGCCTGGCCGGTGCTAACCTGTCGTCAGAGTGCACCCCTCTAAACTCAAATGCCCTTCCCCACTGAGCCGGACAAGGACCCTCCCCACTGAAGGGCCAAGAGTTACTGTTGCTTCGAAGGGGACAGAGACCTGTGGCCAATCACGATAGTGCCATATGCATCAGCCACTGATCGCAGTGCCTTCCTACCACGCTGCTGCCCTACAGGCAAAGCAGCCCATCCGAACCAATCTGACTCCTCAACTCCGACAACATACTCTCCATTGAAATATCTAGCATCTCCTCCGATAGGTGCACTTCATCTTTTCTGTAAAGCTGTTCCCTGTCTGCTGTTATTGCTGGGTGATCTATGACAAAATCCCCTAGGGACCTCCTGACTTTCCTAATGGCACTATGGAGCTTTCTCACCATTCTTAGCACAGTTTTTAATGGAATTGCTGACCTCCAAACGAAGGTAAAAAACTTGAATAAAACCCTGGAGGCTCACCACTAATCAGGCCTTGATCCAGGGAAAATAACGTGAAAAATCCCTGCATGCCCTCGCTTAACGCGACTAGTGATGGAGCCTTGAGTAACTGGTGGAGGGGAGGGAATAGGGGGAGGAGAGGGGAGATTGGGGATTTGTAAAAGGCAGGCAAGGTGGATGAGTAAAGAAGATGAGCACCTGGAGGGAGATGACAACAAGCAACAACAACATGGCACTTATACATTAGGCCTAATGCATTTCCTGTAGGCTGTTGATTTCCATCAGCCTAACTCCTTAATGGTGTCTAGCGATGACCTGTTGGAGCCGGTAAATCCGCAGCCTCAATCCTGAAGGAATGGGTGCCGTATAGTGATGAGTCTAAACCCAAAATATTTTAAGTTCTTGAATGATGCTTAAAATTGATACCTTGTGATAGGTGAACTGGCTAAATGTACTAAAAAACAAGGGGAAATACCGAGATCTTGTCCCAATGCCCTGTTTCATTAGTGATAGAGGGCAAATATCAGTCTCTATGCATTTGCCCCATTTGGATCCAGCAACCTCTGCGTGGTCTGTTTTAGACTCGTTAATTCTACGTGTCCGCTGTATCTCTGTTGCTTCTTTGTGAAATAAACATGTGACAGCTCGTAGAGGACTGCTAGCTACCCAGTGTACGAAAGGCTGCCTATGGACGGATCAGCCAGAAGGAGGGATGTAGCCCTAGCTTCGTTACAAACATGGTATGTCAGGAACCTTTCAGTGTTATGTACAATCTGTGTGCTACTGAGTAGTATGTGCCTAGTGAGCAAACTGTACTAATTAATGTGTGCCGTCTGAGAGGCCTTGTATTTATCGGACTTTAATTGTAATTGTACAGGGCCCGAAGCCGCAGCGGTAGCTGCGCTACCTATATTTGAATGGGTACTGAATTTTTTGTGAGCTAAACAGAAAAACCATTGCTAGATGGTGAAAAGGTTGCTCCACTTGGATGTAGTCAAGGGGGGAAATAAAGTGTGTGTCACCCTTATTAACTGAAGACTCTATATTATGTGCAAAATCCACCGGACATATGGTCAAGTCTGCAGGTAAAATATGGCCACCGAAGCCCATTACCCAAATGGCACTTCAGAACTCTGACATGTGGTCACTGCTATTGTCCCTGCCATAGGGCCATTCAAGGGGACAATATATAAATGTATATGTACACAAGGGGGTACTTACATCTATTATGCAAGCAAAAGTTAAGAGATGTGTCGCCCTTCGGCGCACTAATAACAGCGTTTCAGCAAGAGTAAAGGAATAGTGTAAAGTGTAGGCTGTAACAAATAACCTGGAATGATCTTGCTGCTGCTATCTTACCAAATAAATTCAGGATGTGCCATGGTTTAAAATTAGTGCAGGAAGCGAGTGGTAAATAATGTTAACTAAACCATTGAAAGTGCTAGGTTCTCCGCTCAGTAAGACATGGGCGCCCTTCATCCCCATGAAGCCCATGCTACAATTAAAGTATTAACCAGTGACAAGTGTAGTTGCTGAAACCCTGTACTTGGACATGCTCACGCTGGTACAGCCTCATCCAAAATATAATTGCATAATATGCCCCCGAAGCTAGATTTAGTGTATCGAGGATTTATAACAGAGTTAAGACCTCTGTACTTACTGAACAAAGAGTTGACATAATACTTGTAATCACAAGGCCATTGAAAACGAGAGTCCGTAGATTGGTAGACACAAATTTCAGAAAACAGACCTAGCTAATTATAAATAGGGTGGGCCAATAGGAAGACATTAATGGTGACAATGATGCGGTGGTAATCGTATTAACAATTACCACTGCTCCGACACCCACTTGCTCTACAAAAAAAAAGGCGAAAGTGTTAAAAAACTATGTGACTATTGATAGACTTACCTTTACAGCGACTCCGCAGCTAAGCGATGCACCACAATGCTAACCGCAAGTCATTTCTAATGAAGAGGTACAGTAGTACAGTTTCTTGTCATCGTGACTTGGATTCCTTTAAATTTAAAGCGCCAATGTCAAGTCACTGTTACAACTCACCTGTCCTCGCTCCAGCGCCGCAATCCTCTCTTCCTTTCGGGTCGCGGCGGCGCTGTCACATGACAGTCGGGGCGGGGAATTCAAATCTGTAGACTATTAAAGTTCTGCTCTGACGCCTGGACAGCGTCAGAGCAACTTCCTATGTACCCTGACTAGGAGCTTCTCGTGTGTCTCCCGTGTACCAGCTCCTTACAGGCTTTTTAGTCATTAACTCCTCGTGTACCAGACCCAGGCTTGCTGACTACGAATTATCTTCACTCCAAGTGTACCAGCCCCGGCTTGCTGACTACGTATTATCTCCACTCCAAGGGTACCAGCCCCGGCTTGCTGACTACGTATTATCTCCACTCCAAGTGTACCAGACCCTGGCCTGCTGACTACGAATTATCTCCATGCCAAGTATACCAGACCTCGGCTATCCTGATCCTACCTTCCAGTTCCAGTGTTATCGTGGGCTACCTCCTAAACCCTTACCTCTAGAGGCAGACAAGTGGACCGCGACCTGCGATCCTCCGCAGCAAAGCCCATCCCGCCTTGCGGTGGTTCTTGGTGAACACCAGGGGGTTCGTTAGACTCTGCACCACCGGCCGGCCAGCGCTAATCTAGAGTAAGGCAAGTACTCCATATTCATTACTTACATTGCTATATAATTGTTACAGTTTGCTCTGACCAAAAATATGGATACTTCAGGAGACCCCTCCCCTAGGGATTTGTTCCAACACCTATTAGGAAGAGTAGAGAAACAGGAATCCAATCAGGATCAATTACTAAAATTTTTACAGGGACTATCAGCCCGAATGGATACCTTACAAACAACTTTAGCGGCATCTGGGATGGCATCAGCTCCCGTTCAGGCTCCTCCAGCCGCTCCTTCACCTGCGGGTGCAGCATCATCTTTGCGTATTCCTAACCCACCTAAGTTTGACGGGGAACCTAATTTATGTAGGGGATTTTTAAACCAATGCGCTATACAATTTGAGCTTCTTCCTGGAAAATTCCCTTCTGATAAAGAAAAAGCATATATAATATCCCTTTTGTCTGGTCAGGCCCTAGCCTGGGCATCGCCACTTTGGGAGAGAGATGATCCCTTATTACATAATTACTCTAATTTTCTTTCTACCTTCAAGAAGGTTTTTGATGAGCCTGGACGAGTCGCTAACGCAGCTACCAGTATTCTTCGGCTCCGGCAAGGAAGCCTTTCTGTAGGTCAATACACTGGGCAGTTTAGAACAATGGCCTCAGAGCTCTGATGGAATAACGAAGCTTTAATAGCTGCTTTTTGGCAAGGTCTTACAGACCGAATTAAGGACGAATTGATTTCCCAAGAACTCCCTACTTCTTTGGATGACTTAATCTCCTTATGCATTAAAATTGATCTTCGCTTCAAGAAGCGAGCCTTAGAAAAAGAACAATCCCGGCATGGTCCCTTTCGTCTCGCTCCTAGTTTCCAGACTCCTGTTCAGCCTCTGGAAGAACCCATGCAGCTTGGAAGAACCCGCCTCTCAGCTGAGGAGAGAGAGAGAAGGTTCAGGAACTGGTTGTGTTTGTACTGTGGCGAGGGGAGTCATCTTTTAGGTACCTGTCCTAAGTGTCCGGGAAACGACAGAACCTAACGTTAAATAGGGAGGTTTCGTTAGGCTCTTCTGTTCAAATCCTCTCTTCTTTCCACAACAAAGATTGTCTTATTATTCCCTGTGAAGTAGTGGTAGGTTCCAAGGTCCACCCTGTTTCTGCATTATTGGATTCCGGAGCAGCAAGCAATTTTATTTCTTCTACGGCCATCTCTCAATTAGGCATTCCTACCCAGCCCTTAGAGAGGCCCATCTCCCTGACCGCCATTGACGGAGGTACCATTTCTGGAGGACATATTCTATTCAGGATCATACCTTTAACTTTCAGAGTTGGAGCACTTCATGTCGAGACCATTTCTTTTTTAGTAATTCCTAAGGCTATTAACTCCTTGATCCTTGGCCTGCCATGGCTTCGTCATCACTCTCTTGGAATAGACTGGCATACCGGTGAGATTCTTTCCTGGAGTCCGGTCTGTCACAACAATTGTTTGACTAAGGTAACCCCTGTTTTTTCCAAGATCAGTGCTCAACTCGGCAACCCCCAACTATTGCCAAGTCATTACCAAAGTTTTTCAGATGTCTTCTGTGAACAGGAAGCTACTGAACTTCCACCTCATAGGAGTTGGGACTGTGCTATTAATCTTCAACCTGGTAAACCTATTCCCCACGGACGCATTTTTCCCTTGTCTGTTCCCGAAACCAATGCAGTATCTGAATACAGTCAAGAAAATCTGAAGAGAGGATTCATATGGAAATCATCATCTCCAGCAGGGGCAGGTCTTTTCTTTGTAAAGAAGAAGGATGGGGGCCTTCGCCCTTGTATTGATTACCGTGCCATCAATTCCATCACAGTGAAAAACAGATATCCACTGCCCTTGATCTCTGAGCTCTTTGATCAAATAAAGGGGGCCTCTATTTTTTCTAAGTTGGACCTAAGAGGTGCATACAACCTAATTAGAATAAAGGAAGAGGATGAATGTAAAACAGCTTTTAATACACGGGATGGACACTTTGAATACTTGGTAATGCCCTTTGGGCTGTGTAATGCTCCTGCTGTTTTCCAAAACTTTATGAATGAGATCTTCCAAGATTTACTCTACCAATTTGTAGTTATCTACCTAGATGACATCCTTATATTTTCCCCAGACCTCACATCTCATCGCAGACATGTAAGAGAAGTATTGAGCAGGCTTCGGAGATATCAATTATTTTGCAAACTCGAAAAGTGTGTGTTTGAACAAAAGAATCTTCCCTTCCTAGGGTATATTATATCCAAGACTGGCCTTCAAATGGACCCATCTAAGCTTAAAGCCATCCTGGATTGGCCACAACCATCAGGCCTTAAAGCTACTCAGCGATTTCTAGGGTTCTCTAATTATTATCAACAGTTTATTAAGGGTTATTCTTCATTAGTAGCTCCCCTTACAGCCCTCACTTGTAAATCCGCCAATCCTAAGATCTGGACTTCTGAAGCAGTGCAAGCCTTTAAGGACCTCAAGACCTTATTTTCCACAGCTCCCATTCTCTTTCAACCAGACTGTCAACGGCCCTTTTTTGTAGAGGTGGACGCATCCTCCGTAGGGGTCAGAGCGGTATTATCCCAGAAAGATTCAGGTGGCAAATATCATCCTTGTGGATTCTTTTCGGTTTCTGCCTGCAGAGAAGAATTATGGAATCGGTGATGAGGAGCTCTTGGCAATCAAATTGGCCCTCTCTGAGTGGAGACATTTACTGGAGGGTGCTCAGTTTCCGGTAACAGTATACACCGATCATAAGAATTTACTTTATCTACGGTCTGCACATTGTCTAAACCCTCGTCAAGCCAGATGGGCTCTCTTCTTTTCACGCTTCAATATCAATATTACCTTCCGCCCAGGCTCAAAAAATGTTAAAGCGGATGCCCTTTCTCGCTCATTCGATGCTACCGATACCGAAGTTTCAGAGAGAGACAAACCAATCTTGGATACCAACTGTATATTGGCCTTGTCCCCATTGACCGAGAGGAGTTGTCCTCCAGGGGGAACCTTTGTAACCCCACCCCTCCGTGTTAAATTGCTACATTGGGCTCACTCTTCTCTTTTTTCTGGACATGCGGGGATGCGGAAGACCTGGGAATTAGTCTCCCGAAAATATTGGTGGCCTACCATATGCAGGGATGTTAAGTCTTTTGTCTCTGCCTGTTCGAGATGTGCCCAGCATAAGATTCCCAGACAGAGACCAACCGGTCCACTCATGCCTATACCTGTTCCCGATATTCCATGATCTCATATTTCAATGGATTTTATTACGGACCTGCCAAGTGCTAAGGGACATACTGTCATCTGGGTCGTCACTGACCGATTTTCTAAGGTAGCACATTTTGCTCCCTTGAAGAAACTCCCTTCGTCTCCTGTGTTAGCGGATCTTTTTATTAAAGAGAGTTTTCGACTTCATGGCTGTCAAAAATTAGGAACCAAACTGGATCTTTCATCTGCATATCATCCCCAGACTAATGGGTTGACTGAGAGGACTAATCAAGAATTGGAGAAGTTTCTAAGGTTTTACATCTCTGCCAATCAAGATAATTGGGTTGACCTCCTTCCTTGGGCAGAGTTCGCTCACAACTACCATTTCCATGAAGCAGCCTCCAATTCCCCCTTCTTTATCTTGTATGGTTGTCATCCCAGGCTACCAGCCTTCTCTTCTCTTCCTCACTCAGAGGTACCAGCGGTGGATTCTCTCTTTCGCAGGTTTTCTGACATCTGGGATCTAGTAAAAACCAGTCTGAGGAGATCCGCGATCCGCGCTAAGAAGGCGTATGACAAGAAGAATAGGGTAGCTCCTCAATTCATCCCAGGTGACAAAGTGTGGTTATCCACCCGTAACATCCATTTGAAGGTTCCTAGCAAAAAATTGGCTCCTAGATTCATTGGTCTTTTTGAAATATCCAAGGTTATCAATCCGGTGGCTTTTAATTTAAAGCTTCCTTCGTCATTACGTATTCCTAGTGTCTTCCATGTGTTTCTCTTTAAACCTGTAATTAACAATCAATTCTCTACTGAAGAGAGGCCTCCACCTCCTGTGGTCATTCAAGAACAGTCTGAGTTTGAGGTCAAACAAATTTTGGATTCCCGTCGGTCAAGAGAAGTTCTGCAATTTCTAGTGGACTGGAAAGGATACGGCCCCGAAGAACGTTCATGGGTTCCTACTGCTGATGTGCATGCTCCACGGCTTCTACGAGCCTTTCATAAGAAATTCCCCACCAAGCCGGTATAGGTGTCCGGAGTCCACCTTTTTTGGAGGGGGGTACTGTTACAACTCACCTGTCCTCGCTCCAGCGCCGCGATCCTCTCTTCCTTCCGGGTCGCGGCGGCGCTGTCACATGACAGTCGGGGTGGGGAATTCAAATCTGTAGACTACTAAAGTCCTGCTCTGACGCCTGGACAGTGCAAGAGCAACTTCCTATGTACCCTGACTAGGTGCTTCTCGTGTGTCTCCCGTGTACCAGCTCCTTACAGGCTTTTCAGTCATTAACTCCTCGTGTACCAGACCCAGGCTTGCTGACTACGTATTATCTTCACTCCAAGTGTACCAGACCCGGCTTGCTGACTATGTATTATCTCCACTCCAAGTGTACCAGACTCCGGCCTGCTGACTATGAATTATCTCCACGCCAAGTGTACCAGACCTCGGCTATCCTGATCCTACCTTCCAGTTCCAGTGTTATCGTGGGCTTCCTCCTAAACCCTTACCTCTAGAGGCAGACCAGTGGACCGCGACCTGCGATCCTCTGCAGCAAAGCCCATCCCGCCTTGCGGCGGTTCTTGGCAAACACCAGGGGGTTCGTTAGACTCTGCACCACCGGCCGGCCAGCGCTAATCTAGAGTAAGGCAAGTACTCCATATTCATTACTTACATTGCTATATAATTGTTACAACCGCAGGTTAAGTGTTTAAACACTTAACTCGACATTGCCACTTTTATTTATTTATTTTATATTATATTATTTTTATTTAATTTTTTTAGTTCTTTTTATTTTTTAAATTTATGTTTAACATTTTCCCTGAGGGATATTATATCTGCTGGTGTGGGGAGATGAGGGGGCATGCCTGCAGGGTGAGGGGATGGGAAGCTCCCCTTCGCCGCGCACACCCTGGAGAGGAGAGAGCTGAATAGTCCCCGGGAGCTGAGCAGTGAAGCTGTACGCTCCGGGGACCTGTGGTTTAGAGGAAGTGGCGGCGTGGGAGGTGGCGGTTGCTAGTGTTTATCTCATGGCCGCACCAGCAAGAAGAGGAAGAGAAGCGACAGAGATAAAATGATAAGGGGGGGGATATATACCAAATTCACAGATGAGAATAGAGGAGGGAGGGCAGAGAAAACTACAGATGAAAAGAGGGGGGGGGGGGGGGGTGAAATGGGAACTGAGCAGGGGACATGAAGGATGCAAAGAGGGTATGGTGGTGAAGATGGGGGGGTTTAAGAGGGAAAAAACTGAGTATAAAGAGGGAAAAAAAGAGGGGACTAAGAATGTTATAAAGAAAAAGAGTGCTAACTGTCTGGGAAAGAGCAGCACACAGAACACAGGGGCTGGGGGTGGGGGGCAGAGAAAATTAAAATAAACTAAATTAAGGGACAGGAAGAGAACAGACAGGGGCATATGGAGGGAGAAAACTAACTGATTGAATCTACAAAACAAATGACTATAAGGTGTGCAGAGATACAGGGAGAAGAAGATGGGAGAACCTGGAGTATATAGGAAAGGGAGAAGGAAAGGAGCAAAGGATGAAAGACACCGAAGGAAAGAAAATGAGAGAGAAAGATAAGAATATAAATTAAACAAAACAAGAAGTAAAAATTAAAAGTGGAGTGAATGATACTGCGCCTTATTTCTGTTACAGCTCTTCAGAATCTTGCAAAGTAGAATGAGACACCCAGAAAAAGTACCTATAAAGAAACCAAAGACCCTCCCATGAGACATTCATTGGTCCGGCCTGCAACCACAGTTAACACCTTAAAGGTTAGTGTAAGCTTGAATGCAAACATTGTCACTATTTATTTGCGTTCGTCTATAGGGACTCTCTTGTACAAAACAGTAGTTAAGCTTAAGTCCCCAGGGGCCCAGCACAAAAAATGAAGTCTCTTGTACACCTTCTTGCTATTAATAACACCAACTACACATACAACCCATCCCCCTTCCCTCTCACATCTACTTTGTCTGCCTTGCCTGCCTCTCTTGGGACTGCACAAAATCTGTTCCCTCTCATGTTTGTCACCCCTCTCTCTTGAAAGATCCCTCATGCCTGTCAGCCTTGTCTCTTGCCCCTGTGGAATTCACCTTTGCCTTTTGCCTATCCCCATATGTCTTCCATGTGTGCAATATATATATATATATATATATATATATATATATATATATATATAAAAATTAATAACAGTGAAATTAATACAACTAAGCATAATAATGCCTCCATGGATGGTCATGAACTAGCATGAGGTAGCAGAGGTTTCAGTTAAAGCCATGGCAACAACAAGGTAATATGAGAGACACATACATGAGTTATTAGGAGGAGAGGATGTACAAGAACTGAACATCTCATCTCTTCCTCTCTTATTATCATCTCTGCAACCGTGCCTATATTTTTTTTTTAAAAAAAAAAATGTTATAGGACTTTGTTACTTGCTTAATCTGTGTTTAGTTGCTGCTCATTGAACCAATTGTATTACTCTGGCCTGGCTCTCATATAGTCTGAGTAAGCTCAATAGTCCCCCCCCCTTCTCTTCTCTGATCAGCTTTCCAATTAGCACACATGAATTTTATTTTGAAATCAGCCTCACTATAACTTACCATTTAGTCTGGGGGAAATGTATATGGGGCAGACGTGGTTTTCTCACAAAGAGTTCAGAAAATACAGTTATACAAGACAGTTGAACATTTAACAACTATTGAAGACCTCTAAAAATAATCTACATCTGCTGCATCTTTACTCTGCTACTTCTGATTGCACAGGACATTACAACTAGGTAATTCTTTCAATTCCCATCCATTGTTTGCAAAATTATTTTTCTTGCTTTCGTTTCATGGCATTATCTTTAGAACTATATCCTCCTTCACCCTGCAACACACACCTCTATCCACATTGCTTCTTCATTACTTCACTCACCTATAGTTAACACTCATGCACTGTTGTTCTATTTAAATTCAATAGTTATAACAGCCTCATCCTGTCACCAGAAACTAAAAGGACATACATCTTATAATCATCTTTCCTATCATTCTTCCTCCCTGCTTCTATTAACTGGTGATATAGCACCTAATCCAGGTACCCAAACATATATCTGAGCGCTACCGAAATCCAGCAAACCTCAAACAAATCACCTATCTCCCCTCTCTTCCAAAGTCCTTTAAATGTGCTCAATGGAATGCACGCTCTGTTTTTAACAACTTGCCTCCATACATGATCTTCCTCTCAAACAACCTCAACCTTATGACAACAGAAACATGACTTATGCAATCAGACACTGTATACACCTGAAGCCCTTTCACATGGTGGCCTCCATTTCACCTACAACCCCAGACCTGAAGGATGACAAAAAGGTGGACCTGGACTACTTCTCTCCCCACAGTGCACATTCACAGTTCTACTAAATGTCCCATCGCTCACGTTCACATCTTTTGAAGTATGTACTGTTAGGATTTTTAACCCATTCTCTATGCGTATTGCTGTGATCTATCGCCTCCTGGACCCCACCAACAATTTCTTGAACATTTCTCTGCATGGCTACCTCACTTATCTTCTGACATCCCCACCATCATCATGGGTAATTTCAACATCCCTTTTGCTAATCCACGTTCCAATGCTGCTTCAAAGCTGCTCTCTAACCTCCTTACTTGACCTCTCCCAGTGGATTGAATTCGCTACTCATCAGGATGGCCACTGTCTTGATTATGTTTTCTCTAGACTATACTCAGTTTTTAATTTCCATAAAATTCCTTTCCCCCTCTCAGATCTTGATCTTATTAGTTACTTGCTCACTCCCAGTTCTTTAATCTCCCTGCTGTCAAACTCTTCAAAGCCTCCTCATACTTGCAGGAATATTAATTCCATTGATTTTCAACAGTTTTCCACCTCTCTCCAACACCTTCTCTCCCCAGTTTCTATATTCTCCTCCCCTGATATTGCAGTTCCTCATTTTCACCATACCCTAGCAACTGCCCTTGACCAAGTAGCTCCAGTAGCTTCATACTCCACATAGACTTCGTTGTCAACCATGGCATACTAAAGTAACACGAAATCTACAAAAACTCTCTCGTAAGGCTGAAAGTCACTGGTGGAAATCTTGTACCTCTAATGATTTTAACGCATATACTGCTATCTACCACTCCTATCGAAATGATCTGGACACTGCTAAACAAGCATACTTCCAATCTCATCTATGCTAAGGCTTCTAACCCCCTTTTTCTAAAGCCTTTTTAACACATTTAAATTTCTTCTCAGTCCTCCTGCCTCAAACCCGCAGACTACCATCAGTGTCCAGGATCTTGCTTCCTATTTCAAGGACAAGATTGATAAGATCAGACTTGAAATGGTATCAACTCCCTCGACAAGCTATCCATGACTCGCAACTATCCTTTGTTCACAAACATCAACTCTATATTTATATCATGCTGCATACATCTAAAAAAACATTTCCAGAATATGTACATATCTCACACAAGACTCTGCAAAAAGTTTAATTTATGCACTCATCATCTCCCGTATCGACTAATGTAATTCCCTCCTTAATGGTCTTCCCAAAATCAGAGTCGAGCCCCTACAATCTATTTTGCACGCAGTGGCTAGATTGATTTTGCTTGAAAAATGTTTCAGTCTCTACATTGATTGGTTGCCTGTTTTCCAAAGAATCTAATAGAATTGTTCTACTACAACATACAAGGCCATCAACAAAATTGCACCGACAAACATCTCCTCACTTGTCTCAAACCATCTCCCAACTCAACACCTCTGTTATGCACAAGATTTGCATTTCTTTTCCACTCTCTTCACTTCCTCCCATTCTCTAGTACAGAACTTTTACGGCTGCACCCACTTTTGGAATTCACTGCCTCGCACCACAAGACTTCCCTCTAGTCTTCAAACCTTCAAGCGTTCTCTGAAAACCCACCTTTTCAGACAAGCTTATAAAATTCCTCTACCACCCTCTTAATCTCCCTAGGTTACCCTATTACCACCCTCTACACAGCTAACACAAGTCACCAACCCTCTGACCAACATAGTTGTGTGACTAAGCATTCGTCCCACTAAATACTTTGTAACCTTTGCTTTTTAGCTAGACAAATATTCAATATTATGTAGTACTTACCCTTGTGTATCAAACCATTGTCCCATAGATTGTAAGTTTGCGAGCAGGGCTCTCTTACCTCTCTGTGTATATGTATTACCCAGTTTTGTTTTATTACTGTTTGTTCCCAATTGTAAAGCGCTAAGGAATTTACTGGCATTATATAAATAAATGATTATGATGGCGTTGAGGAGAGGACCTTACCCGTAACCTTGCATTCTAGAGAGAGGGGGTAATGACAGACAGTAGGTGTATATGGGGCAAGAGTGAATGTGGAGAATGGAAAAGAGAATTTATGGTGTAAGGTAGACAAAAATTAATGGGGAGAGTTTTTAGGGATTGTTTGAAGAATTGAATGTTCAAGGAGAGTCTGGTAGAACAGGGCAAGGAGTTCCATATGTGGAAACAGCACGTGAGAAGTCTTGGGAGCGGGAGGAGGTAATGATGGAGAAAAGAGATGAATGTTTGAGGTGGAGTGGAGTGGATGTGCTGCGAGTATTCCTATTAAGGAAATAATAGTCAGGTCATAAGACCCCTAGAATAGTTTCACAGACTCTTCTCCTATAGCAGCCCCCTTTCGTGTAGGGCACTATATGTTTGCAAATACTCAGTTGTCCATAGGACTTAACCTGTAGTAGTAGAGGCTTAATAACTTTGGGGTATTTGAGGCAATGGATAGCACAAGATAGGAGACCATCAGGGTGCAGAGTAGTAACAGTAATAAGGTGGTAACACTGAGCTACTTGGTGCAGGAGGCCAAGTAGAGAGTACAGGAAAGATCCAGGCACAAGGTTAGTCAGGCAACGGTCACAGGCTGGCAACATTCCAGACTGAATCGTAAAGTAGGCAGAAGTCAGGGGAAGATAGCAGTCACAGGAAGAATCCAAACAACAAGCATAGGGTCAAAAGGCAGGCGGCACACAAGGGTAATGTCCAATAAAGAATCTGGATCATGAGAGAGAAGGAGGCATGTTTCGGCAATGTTGTGATGTTTGAGACAACAGGACTGTAAGTGGAACTGAATAGGAGTGCACACAACTTTAGGTGGGGAGGGTGGTGGGGGTAGGTAGTGGGAGAAGGAGAGGAGATTGTGATCAGAGGGAGTGAAGACTGAGTTGGAGAAGTTGGAGATGTACCTAGGCGGAAGAAGACTTAGTCGAGGGAGCAGGAAGAGGCCGTAGGACCAGGTGAGCATGAGAAGTTTAGAAAGAGGTTGTGTAAGCACTAGAATGGCTGTTTAGTGGATATAGCAAGTGTTCTAGTTCTGAATTGTAATCCACAAAGTTATCTTTAACTGCTAAATATTCTGAGCTGGTGTGTCTTACCTCTCAAATAAGTAACATTGATAGGGATGTGGGAGTTTGACATTCAGGGTTCCTGCGTTTGGCTGTGGGTATTTCTACTGCTCCAACTATTACTGCACCACTGCACGTATATCATCAACATTTATTTATATAGCGCCAGCAAATTCTGTAGCGCTTTGCAATTGGGGACAAACACAGTAATAAACAAACTGGGTAAAACAGACAAAGAGGTGAGAAGGCCCTGCTCGCAAGCTTACAATCTATGGGACAATGGGAGTTGGATACATGAGGTTGTCAATATTTATCTTTTTCTACATAAATACTGTTAGGTAGCTGCTGCAATGACCATAATTGAACATGTCAGAGTCAGAAGAAATATATGGCTAATATAGGATGTGTTCATGCATCATAATCAGATAGCTTCCTCATCGCAGACACCCCACCTGTGTTAGGTAGGAACAGAATTGAAAACTAATGGAATATAGTATTTTTTAAATGTTGCTTGTTTTTTCTTGTATAATGTGTATCAATACAAAAGCCATCTGTAAAACCAATTTCACTTCTATTTATCTCAAAAAAGGTACAAATTTGTTAGTTATGGTAAAAATAAATAGTTATTTCCTGCAAAACCAGTGTAGCGCAAAAAGTTTAATATAAGCAAGAGAGGCTGAATCATGGCCACATATATATTATGTGATACCACTGTTTTTTCCCATTGACTAACAATTCAAATAAATATATCATGGGAATGAACAAGTGTTTCATATCTGTGCACACACTGTACAATTAATAAAAAAATCAGTGGACACTTTCCTTGTAATCCAACATTCTATTATTCTTTATTGCACTTGAAAAGTAAACCTCAATTCTAGCTTTTTCTCTAATGTCTGTTTTCACTTCCTTTTTAGCTTATTTGCCTTTCCGAACGCTATCATAAATCTATTATCTCAATATATTGTTTAGTTTGTGTAGTGGATTTATTTAGAAACATGATGTTTTGTTTTCGATTTTTTTTTAAAATTTGTTTTATGTGAATCAGATTTTATGTTGCACTGTATAACCATTGCAAATTTTATTAATGTTAATTTAATAAAACTTGATTTGGACCTATACATATAGGCAGTAAGGGTAATTTACGAATGGCATAATATTCAGATCTGCACTGCTCCTTTATTTGAACAAGTGCTTTACAGTACTCACCTGACTGGCACAGTCACAGGCGTGCAGAGTCCTAATAAGGCTCATGGTGGACAACTGAAATTGTCACTCCAAAGTCCAAACTACTAACAGTTTAGGACTACCCCCTTTATTCATTTAAAGTTAAACCGACCAGTTTTTTTTTATACAAAAACTGAAACATTTATGTCTGAAATTATTAGGGAACATTGACACTGCCTTATTACATGTCGCTTGGAGGCTTTTATTACATTGGGCGTGGTAGAGAATTCCATAAGTGTTAGTAGTAATTGCACAAGTTGTATTACCCTATTTTTACACAATACAATGTAATGTAATGAAGTGTCCTAAACACAGAAAATAGTGTCTTAATAGTGTTATTAATAAATGTGAAAGGGACATTTACCATGCAGAATATAATTAAATGAAAACACAAATGCAAAATAAATTAAAATAAGTGAAATTAAACTAAATACAAACATTGTTATAGCACCAGAATTTGAATTGGGACTATCTATACATACTTTTTTGGGGGTGTACAATTGGAATGATCAATTAATATTTACATACTTTTTATTACTTTTTCATGCCTCAACGCTCTGTAAAAAAATTCTAATAGCCTCCATGCTCCCGAAACATTATAAAACATTTAAATGGCACAGGGTCTGAATTGATTATGAAAATAATTATACAGTTATCAATTTGCTGTGGAAAGTTTGCTCATCAAATTACTATGGAAAAGTTATAAATAAGCCATAACATGTATTGGAACAGTTCAGAGCACCCACAAGACTGTCACAAAACACAGGGTATGGGATTACTTGACAAGTCACATTTCTGGTTGTTTACAGTGACTTATGTTTGTTTTGGGTGACCTATCCAGCTTTATCATTTGCACCTGACCTCTAGCAGGTGCAAAAAATACAGCTCCTAGGAAGTGTATATGTGCCTCAGAGCTGCTCTGACTAAGCTGCATTTGCGTGAACACGCCCCTACTTTACTCGGTCTATATTACAGTGCCCCTTCCCTCCCCAGTAGGCGCAAGTGTCAGATGTGTGCAACTGTACATGCGTATGTATGTGTGCGCTGTCTTTCTGGGCATGCCCCATGTCCAACTTAGCATTAGGGCCTTTATTTGGTTTCGCTCTGTAACTATAATGAGCCACAGCAATCCACGGCTCGCTTCCTCTATCTGTGTCTCGGCTGTCATGGCAATAGCCAGGGCGTCACTTTCCTCTGCTCTGTCCCGGCCGTCACCAAGGCGATGGTCGGGACGCATTCACTGTCATCGCCACGCCACGCCCCTGCATCTGTGGCCGCCGGGTCTGTGCGCAAAATCAATTGATTATTCATTCCACTCCTGGGGGACTAATTAGGCATATTAGATGCCTACGTTTTGAGTCGGGGAGGGCTTAGCCTCCCTGCCGGTTATAGCGTTCTGTGCCCTGCATTAGTGCTGACCTGCTCTGAATTAACCCTTGTCATACATGTGGATTCTCTGCTTTGGACCTTATACCTGTTGTGACCCTTGGCTTGTTGAAGAACCTGTTTGATCTGTTGTCCCTGACCTCTGCCTGTTTCTGGATTACCATCCGCTCATATCTTGGCTACCGCTTCCTAACCACTAGCTGCGGTATAGTATATAAGCCTCCACTACATAAGAGCTTAAGACCTGGGGGCATTAAAGTATCTGTGAGAACATAAAGCTCTACTGGAAAGGCGGCTTCTATAGGCGAAGACCTCTGTCTAGTGTTCTGGAGGTTCATTACTGCTAGCCGTAAAACAATAAGGTTGCTTTTTTTCAAATGTTTTCTCTGTTTTTTCATCATTTATAGAATAAATTCCAAGCTGACCAATTTCCAATGTTCTACTGACATTTTCCCATTTATTTTCTCATTGCAGTAACCTGAGCTGAATTAAGCAGTTAATTTTAAGGACTCATTCAGACTTCTCCTATTGTAATGTACAATACTTTGAAGATGCAGGTGGATTTAAGATGACTGCAATATCATTGCAGCTTCGTTCACATTTTAGGTAGCATGTTCATATATTACATGCAAATTTGGACTTTAAAGGCTAAATTCACCAGTATGGAATTTTTTTTCGGTTATACGTCCAAATATAACCCTACACCTTTATCTAACTGTTTGTTAGATCCATTCTATAGTACAGATGATCTAATACTTAACCTGCTTTCCATTTTGCAGGTTCGGGGCATATGCAATATTCTCCATCTGCCAGGTCCACATTGCTATCACATAGCCAACATTGTTGGCTTAGAATTGAGTACCGCAAATAGCGCTCAATTATTAAAGCTTCTGCATTCTCAATGCACTGTGCATGTGTGTAGCACTATTTTATTTATTTTGTAATAATCTGTTAGTTGATTCATGTCAGGGTAATTAAATTAGGCCAATCTGAGTGAGAAAAGGACTACACATTTTGTAGAATCTAACACAATTTGTTATATAGGAAGATTTAATATCATTATATTTTATATCATTTCTACCTTCTCGTTTGCAAACTACATACTCAGTTATAATAGAAACATGACAAACATGAACCACAAAGCGAAACCTGAAAGTGATGACTGAATTCAGCAGAAAGACAAACTGACTATAGGTGGCAGCAGAGTAATGCTGGAGGAAAAGCCATGAAAATCCAGGGAGGAAAAACATGAATACAGACAAAAATTATTTCACAGAACAAAAAGAACAAGTTTATTTTGTACTTTAATAAATCAATTCCAACATTGTTCTTTCCAGTCCAATAATAATATTGGGTCACACATTCAATATTTTTCCAATTTACAGAATTGTATTGCTTTAATTTAAGATATTTTTTTCAGTATGAAAAAAAGATTTTAAGTCCTGTAATAAATATTCTCCGTGACATTTGGCATAAATGTAGAAAAAGTGACATAAACCCAGTAAGATCCATAATCTACTTTTGCCTTGGCTGTCTGTTTTCTTTTTTACTGTATAATAATTCTCATGTCCTTAACTTTCTTTGCCTCTGTAGTGTGTTTGCCAACAATCTCATCTACTGTAGAACAGATCTTTACTTTGTGTAATTTGCCACCGCTACAGGCAATTCCTGATATGTACTAATTTGACTGTTTATTATCTTCTCAAAGGAAAACACCAACTTTAGGATAATTCCAAAAATAAGACTTTACTTGTAGACGTAGGATGTAAAGATAAAAGAATATACAAAATTTTACTAAACTTCGGTCTGGGATTACTGCAATGTGGCAGGGCTCCCTAAATGTTCCAATAGTCCAATGCAGTCATCTTTTCCCTTCTAAGTCAGGCCTTTTTACATAATTAACAATGGTATTGCCAATGTTCCTCCCCTTGTGCTTTCCACTGTTCAAGGGCTAGCAGGAGAGAGGATCATAGTGCTGGACCATTAAAGCTTTTAAAATAAGCTGGAGAGAGAGGATCATAGTGTTGGACCATTAAAGCTTTTAAGGCAAGCAGGAGAGAGAGGATCATAGTGCTGGACCATTAATGATTTTTAAGGCATCACATTTGGTCAATAAATTGTAACACCTTGAATAGACCATGAAATAAATAGGAGAAATGTATTAGTAAAACTACTAGAATGTCTGTTACAAAATTCTATGCACTAACCAAAGGCAATTTTCTTGGTAAAATAGTAGTTAACTAAATGCAATTTTTATAGGGATGGCAGATATTATTTGCAGGTATCAAACTGCATCCACATGTAAAGAAGAATCTAGACTAAAATCTTTATACTGAAGGCTTCAAGAATAGATAACAGGCCAGAATATTACAAGATTTGCACCTTCTTTACCTCTGAACTTTTCACTTCTATCTAGGTGACATTTCTACTGACATATTTCTGTCCTCCTGCTAAATGATACTATTCTCACATAACAATGAATGAGTTAATCTGCTGTACACCAGAATTGACATAATTTCTGCAGAGGACTTGCATACTGACAAGTACCACTGGAGGAAATCTCGTTCCAACATTGACTTCCTTCACTATAAAGTCATTCTTTCATCTTACAACACTGCCCTTTCACTTGCCCAACAAACCTACAGTCATGGCCAAAAGTTTTGAGAATTATAGAAATATTTTTCACAAAGTCTGCTGCCTCAGTTTTTATGATGCCAATTTGCATATACTCTAGAATGTCATGAAGAGTGATCAGATGAATTGCAATTAATTAATTTCAAAGTCCCAAAAACAACATTTCCACTGCATTTCAGCCCTGCCACAAAAGGACCAGCTGACATCAGGTCAGCGATTCTCTCGTTAACACAGGTGAGAGTGTTGACGAGGTCAAGGTTGGCGATCACTCTGTCAAGGTCATTAGGTTAGATTAACAGACTGGAAGCTTTAAAAGGAGGGTGGTGCTTGAAGTATTTGTTCCACCTCTGTTAACCATGGAAGGAAACACGTGCAGTAATCATTGCTTTGCACAAAAAGGACTTCACAGGCAATGATATTGCTGCTAGTAAGATTGCACCTAAATTAATCATTTTCAGATTATCAAGAACTTCAAGGAGAAAAGTTCAATAGTTGTAAAGAAGGCTTCAGGGTGCCCAAGAACATCTAACAAGTGCCAGAATGGTCTCCTAAACCTGATTCAGCTGGGGGATCAGGGCATCACCAGTGCAGAGCTTGTTTAGGAATGGCAGCAGGCAGATGTGAGTGCATATGCACGCACAGTGAGGCGAAAACCTTTGGAGAATGGCCTAGTGTCAAGAAGGCCAACAAAGAAGATACTTCTCTACAGGAAAAACATTTGGGAAGACTGATATTCTGCAAAATATAAAGGGATTGGACGGCTGAGGACTGGGGTAAGTCATTTTCTCTGATGAATCCCCTTTCAGATTGTTTGGGTTATCTGAAAAAAAGCTTGTCTGGAGAAGGAAAGGTGAACGCTACCATCAGTCCTGTGCCATGCCAACAGTAAAGCATCCGGAGACCATTCATGTGTGGGGTTGTTTCTCAGCCAAGGGAGCAGGCTCACTCACAATTTTGCTTAAAAACACAGTCATGAATAAAGAATGGCACTGTCAGACACCGTCTCCGCATCACGACTATAGAACGGGGACGTCTGCCTAACACTTCTGGCTCTGTTGCTAGGCTGCAGAGAAGCAGCCTCCATTGGCTGTCTGAACGCCACCTGAGCAGGTGCAGTAGCGCGCCCCGTTGCTAGGCAACAGGACGCTATTCTGGCATTCCGTTGGCGGTCTGTGATGTCACTGACCAATCAATTACTGTGCACCTCTATTTAAACCTGACTGACACCATTAGGATGCTAGAGTATCAGGTCTTTTCCTGCCTCCAGTGTTCCATGTGTTGTCCTTCTACTATTGACCTCCTGTTTGACTCAGCTTGTTCTGTGACCATTCTTCTGGATCCTGATTCGGTTTGCTTGATCTCCTGGTTTGACTTTGGCTATTCTGACCATTCATTTGGATCTCCCTCGGTACTGCATTGTGCTAATGGCTTGACCCGAAGTGACCTGATCACCCTCATCACTACTACACTGGTAACTGTCCTGGAGAACCGCAAACTATGTACCCTTTGCAGCAAAGTTTAAACCTCCTTGTGGGGGTCCCTGGTGAATACCGGGGGTGTGTTAGGCTCTGCATCTCCTTGTACAGTTGTGCAAATACCAGTTAGTAGCTCCATCCAATTCCCAGTCCTGAGAGGTACCAAAATATCCACCAAAACCAACTTCTCGAAACCATCCAAAAACAATTTGGTGACGAACAATGCCTTTTCCAGCATGATGGAGCACCATGCCATAAGACAAAAGTGATAACTAAGTGGCTCGGGGATGAAACATTGAGATTTTGGGTCCATGGCTAGGAAACTCCACAGACTTTAATCCCATTGAGAACTTGTGGTAAATCCTCAAGAGGTGGGTGGACAAACAAAAACCCACAAATTCTGACAAACTCCAAACATTGATTAGACAAGAATGAACAGCCATCAGTCAGTATGTGGCCCAGAAGTTGATTGACAGCATTGCAGAAGTCTTCAAAAAGAAGGGTCAACACTGCAAATATTGACTCTTTGCATAAACTTAATGTAATTATCAATAAAAGCCTTTGACACTTATGAAATGCTTGTAATTTTACTTCAGTATACCATAGCAATATCTGACAAAAAGGTCTAAAAATACTGAAGCAGCAACTTTGTGAAAACCAATACTTATATCATTCTCAAACTTTTGACCATGACTGTACTTCACTTCTATTCATCCAGTTGCTTCTTTGCCACCTTAACCTTACTGCCCTGCAAAATCTTCCCCTTCCTCATGATCCATAACTTTGCCATGTAGAGCAAAGAAAAAATTAACATCATTATCTTCTCCTATACTCCCAAATCCCCACTCAGTTCTTTCTCCCTCTATTCCTTCCCAACTTCTCCGCTCTCTGTCCCTCACTGCATGCCCACCTCTAGTTCACTGCTTCAACATGTCCATCTCCACTGCCACATTTCTATCCTTTAAACATGTGCTAATCTTGCCACTCTTTAAGCCACCATCTCATGACCCAGCTTCTGCAAATATCACCTGATCTCTCTCCTCACCTTTGCCTTCAAACTATTTGCGTGTACAACCACCTATATTGCTTTCTCTCCTCATTCTCTTCATATTTCTCTGCATTTGGGCTGCTGTCTGTCACGAGCTGTGTGAACTAGCAGCCGGGCGTGTACTTTAGTTTCTGTGCTCTGTTTTTATCCTTGTGGCATAGATGTTAGAGGGTGTAGGGACATCCTCCAACACCAGGGGGAGCTCCATATGATTTAAACTGGTTCACTTATATTTTTTTATACATGCTTCCTGGTTATGTTATTACCCATGCTAGTTCTAGCTAATAATTAATTAGCTGCCTCCTGAGGCTGATTGTCAGCCCTATCCTCCTCTGTCCTGATTGGCTCTTAGGACTTTTTAAGGCAGTGAGATCTGGGCCTCACTGCCGGTTATAGTATCCAGTTTGCCTGTCAGCCTAACCTGCTCCTGCTCCTGCTCCTGCTCCTGCTCCTGCTCCTGCTCCTGCTCCTGCTCCTGCTCCTGCTCCTGCATTGTATTAGTGAATCCTGTTGGACTGATTGCCTGTGTATGACCCCTTGCCTGGATTTGGACCCTGCCTGTGTTTCTTGTGACCCCGATCTCTGGCGTGTTTACCGACCTTCTTGTTTGCTCGTGACCCTTGACCTCGGCCTGTTTACTGGGTCTGCTGCCAGCCCTTGACCCTTGCTTGGACTCCACTTCGTTTGCCTGGGTTCTCCCTAGTCGTTACACACTTCACGACCCTCTGTCAGTCTGCAGCCAAGTCTGTCCCCACCACTAGGGGCTCCAGTGAACACCTGACTGGCGGAGCAGACTCTGGGTTGTGCTGTATCGGCTAGAGGGGTTCCTAACATTATAACCGGCCAAAACAGAAATTCCGGAGACAAATTCAATGGAGGAAAGCGGAAGCAAATCGTCTCCATTTCAAGTTCTGGCTGGCCATGTTGACACCGTGTATCAAATGATCCAGGGATTGGCCCAGCATTTGTCAGCTCAAGAAGAGCCTCCAGAGACCCGCAACCTCAGGAAGCCTCCTCTGGCATATCTCCAGAGCCAAAGTTAAATTTGCCTGATAGGTTCTCAGGAAACAGGTCAGTTTTTCGCAACTTTAAAGAGGGTTGCAAGTTATATTTCCGTCTGAGACCACGCTCTTCTGGTTCCGAACAGCAAAAAGTAGGAATTGTTATCTCCCTACTCCAGGGCGACCCTCAGTCTTGGGCTTTCTCCCTTTCACCAACAAGTCCAGCCTTACAAACCGTGGATGCCTTCTTCCAGGCCTTGGGGTTGCTATACGACGACCCAGACAGAGTGGCCTCAGCTGAATCTCATCTCCAGGCATTAAGGCAAGGACTTCGTTCGGCTGAGGAATATTGTGCGGAATGCTGGCGTTGGTCTACTGATTGTGCCTGGAATGATCCGGCACTGCGGAGTCAATTCCGTTTGGGCCTTACCGAGCAAATTAAGGACTCTCTTGTTCAGTATCCTGTAACCACCTCACTTGAAGATTTGATGCAGCTTGTCATTAAAATTGACCGTCAAATTAGAGAGCGGAAAGCTGAACGTGAGTCATCAATTCCTCCTGGCTCATCACCCAGTTCCAGTTCCCCTTTGCTGGAGACCCCTGAACCCATGCTGCCAGGTGTTTGTCACCTGCCTCCGGAGGAACGCTCCAGAAGACGCTCACTAGGCCTTTGCTTGTATTGTGGCCAATCAGGTCACCTAGTGCGTTCCTGTCCTAGCAAGGCGGGAAAACGCCTAGACTCAAGTGCTGGAGAAGAGGTGCATTTGGGTCTCCAAGTAATCTCTTCGGAAAACTCTCTGCTAGTCCCTGCACGCTTAGCCTTCGGACATCGTTCCACTGACTTGTCGGCCTTCCTTGATAGCGGTGCAGCAGGTAACTTTCTGGATATTCTGTTGGCTCAAACCCTTGGAATTCCCGAAGTCAAATTGGATTCGAGCATCACTGCCTGCAGTTTGGATGGGAATCCCCTGGTTGGGGGCCGAATACTTGCCAAGACTCCATTGGTCCGCTTATCTGTAGGCGCTCTCCATACTGAAGAAATTACATTCTTCCTGATCACTTGTCCCTCCGCTCCTTTGATTCTGGGGTAGCCATGGCTGCAAAGTCATAATCCCCTTATTGATTGGAAAAGAGGGGAGATCATCCGTTGGAGTCCAGAGTGCTCTATCTCTTGCTTGATCGTGCCTCTCAGAACTCTGCAGCCTAGTCCGGAACTGTTGCCTGCACCCTACCAAGACTTCAGTGATGTGTTCTGTAAACAGAAGGCTGACTCTCTCCCGCCTCACCGGGACTATGACTGCGCTATCAAGCTTGTGCCGGGTTCAAAATTGCCCAAAGGGCGTCTGTATTCTTTGTCTGCCCCTGAAACGCAAGCCATGGAACAGTACGTGAAGGAGAACCTAAAGAAAGGATTCATCCGCCCCTCCAAATCTCCTGTAGGTGCTGGATGTTTCTTCGTGGCCAAAAAGGACGGCAGTCTGAGACCCTGCATCGACTACCGTGGGCTGAATGAAATCACAACTAAAAATACTTATCCGCTGCCCTTGATTTCTGTTCTGTTTGACCAGCTCAAGTCTGCCACCATCTTCTCTAATATTGACCTGCGGGGCGCTTATAATCTCATCCGCATCCGACAGGGAGACGAATGGAAGACGGCCTTTAATACCCTCTCTGGGCATTATGAATATTTGGTGATGCCATTTGGATTGTGTAACGCCCCAGCAGTCTTCCAAGATCTAATCAATGACATCTTACGAGAATTCTTGGGTAAGACCGTGGTGGTGTATTTAGATGATATTTTAATTTATTCTCAGTCCTTATCCCAGCACCGCCAACACGTTCGGGAAGTTCTGGAGAAGTTACGTCAACACCATCTTTACGCAAAATTGGAGAAGTGGGAGTTCGAAGTCCCCAGGGTGGCCTTCTTAGGCTACATCATTTCTTCTTCTGGTTTCTCCATGGACCCCAGTAAAGTCCAAGCAATTCAGGACTGGGTTCTTCCTACTAACCTCAATCCAAAGGTTCCTTGGCTTCGCCAACTATTACCAAAGGTTTATACGTTCTTTTTCTTCTTTGGTGGCTCCTATTACTGCCCTCACCCGGAAGGGCACAGACCCAGCTAATTGGTCTACAGAGGCGTTGAACTAGCAGCCGGGCGTGTACTTTAGTTTCTGTGCTCTGTTTTTATCCTTGTGGCATAGATGTTAGAGGGTGTAGGGACATCCTCCAACACCAGGGGGAGCTCCATATGATTTAAACTGGTTCACTTATATTTTTATACATGCTTCCTGGTTATGTTATTACCTATGCTAGTTCTAGCTAGTAATTAATTAGCTGCCTCCTGAGGCTGATTGTCAGCCCTATCCTTCTCTGTCCTGATTGGCTCTTAGGACTATTTAAGGCAGTGAGATCTGGGCCTCACTGCTGGTTATAGTGTCCAGTTTGCCTGTCAGCCTAACCTGCTCCCGCTCCCGCTCCCGCTCCCGCTCCTGCTCCTGCTCCTGCTCCTGCTCCTGCTCCTGCTCCTGCATTGTATTAGTGAATCCTGTTGGACCGATTGCCTATGTATGACCCCTTGCCTGGATTTGGACCCTGCCTGTGTTTCTTGTGACCCCGATCTCTGGCGTGTTTACCGACCTTCTTGTTTGCTCATGACCCTTGACCTTAGCCTGTTTACTGGATCTGCTGCCAGCCCTTGACCCTTGCTTGGACTCCACTTTGCTTGCCTGGGTTCTCCCTAGTCGTTACACACTTCATGACCCTCTGTCAGTCTGCAGCCAAGTCTGTCCCCACCACTAGGGGCTCCAGTGAACACCTGACTGGCGGAGCAGACTCCGGGTTGTGCTGTATCGGCTAGAGGGGTTCCTAACACTGACCTCAACATTCCACTGAGAATGTTTTCACAAAAAATACAGCAAAATACTCAGAGCAAACTGTAAGTTCCACTTCTCCATACTGATTCTTCTGCACATCTCTACCACTTTAAACACCATTGATCACCCTCTTCTCTTTCTTCATTCATGGTTCACTTCCCACCTATCAAACTGCTTCTTCAGTGACTCAGCCCTCTGCTTTTCTTACTATAAATCTTTTGGTAAACTAATTCAATCATTTCACCTCTAGTACTACCTGTGCGCTTAAGATGCCCAAATCTACCATTCCTTCCTTTCTCTACTATCTCATGTGACCAACTCTCTGTCTACTAAATCCATATAGATGTACCAATGCTATCTAGAGCTTTGTTCCTCTCGTGTTTGAAATGAGAACCCGCACTCTTTGAAAAATATTAAAGAACAAAATATTGTTAATTTTCATTAAAAGACTATACAAGAAATGGGTCACCAAAATAGGTCAGATTGAGGAGACATGCCTTTGTTCCCTTCACCGTTAATTTAAAATGTTACAGCAGTCAAGTTTTAATATCAATTATTAAATAGCAGTAATGAGCAGGAGTCTATTTCACTTAAATATGCATTGCAGTGAAATGAACACAAAAATTATCAGTTAGCAAGAAAAATTTATTTTTTTCTGACACATATTGGTATTTTTTAATCTAAGAGTTATGGGGCAACACGGAAACCTTACTTATTACAGGTAATCTTGTAAGTATTCTCTATACACACATAAATATGTAAATCCCATGCCTTATTGAATAGTATTTCTATTCTTCACATGAAGTATAACTACAAGCAGTCATCAAAAGTATTAAATGAGTGAATTACAGGGATTGCACTTTAGTGGGAGTTTTCCTTTGGAATCCCCACCATTATCTTAGTCTTGCACATTTCTAATATATGTTATGTATGAAAATATACATTCAACATTGATTGTTAAAGTTTAATGTTTATTACAATAATTACCAGTAGGTACCACTGACAATTCATTATTTGTAATAGTTTGAACACAAGACAGATTAATTGAAATTCAACTTTTTTCGTGTTGATCCAAAGGAAGGCAAATAAATCCCCCCAGTGAGAAAGCTGCTAATTAATTGTGACAGTTCTTGTCAGTTGTGCAAACTAGGTAGGAGAGCTTCATTAGTCAGTTCTTTGTATTGGTCTAGAATATATTTGTGTGTCAATTAGGTTACCTCTAATGGTGTTCATGTGTGTTATGATGTAGTCAGTAGACATAACTTGTGAATGGCAGCCAATTTGCCCACACATGTTGATGATGAAATAGGACACATTAGGTCCTGTGGTGAGAGAGCTGATAAATGGATCTCAAAGGTCCATTAGATGACAGGATTTGCTGCTTGGACCGATACAAATCCCATATTACCTGATATCTTGTGGATTGGATGAAGACTTTGTACACTCATACATCGGTTTTGGTCTTGTCTAAATCGATCAAAAGAGCCATCAAAATCCATCGCCATATATTTGGGTAGCTAAGAACACCTTTTATTTTTTGGGCTGAGGTCTCTCTAGTGCACCTTTGTTTTTCTTTTAGACAAGTGATCAAAAATGTATCCTACATGTAAGGTGCAATCTAACCAATGACTTATAAAATGATAAAAGTATGTTTGCTCCTTGTGCAGGATTAAATTAGTCCTTGCCTGGTTCTAGTATTTGTAAATTCTTTTTCACAACTGTTACTGTAATGTTGTGACCTTCCTGGATAATATTCACCACACCAGTTGTTGTGAAATCAACTTTTTTTTTTTATAATAAAAAAGAAATAATCAATTTCATTAACACAGGAAACAATCTCTCCAAATGCAGTGCATTTTTCACAACACCGCTTATCTCTTTAAACCAGGGGCTAATTCACTGTCACTTTGTTTCTTAAAATTGGTCAGCTTAAGGTACACCTTGTACATAGTCTAACTTTCTAGATATCTGTTATCTGGTTGCAAAGCCACTGTTTTATAAAAGACCGACATTAACCTCTAACAGAAATAAAAATTTAAAGTATCACATACTACTAGCAAAGTTTCTATACTCATCTGCCTATCTGTCCGCCCCCTCAAATCTTTCTGTAGATTGTGAACTAATGCCAGTTGGCAAGCAATCTAGTCTAAGATGACTATTACCAGAGATTCCACATCTCTGCTGAGGCAGAGTGAATACATTAAGCCCTCTCCTCAAACTCATCTGTAGTTAAAGAAAATATAAATAAATACAATAAAACAACTTAATACGGGGCTACTGCCTAGACTAAGAGACCAAAAGGTCATTCCCAAATGAAAGTATTGCGAAAACATGAATGTGAGTCTTTGCAGGAAGGGACAATATCACCTCCTGTGTGATTAAACATAAATTTAAATTATGCACAAGTTTGATGATAATGCTCTTTGAAAATTACTTTGATTAGAGTCAATGCCCTATAATTTGGACTCATTTACTAATATTGTGTTTAGGTGCAACATTTGCACTGTACCAGATCACCCAGTCAGCAATTTGCTTGTATCTATCTAGTGAGAATTAGACTATTAAAGGAAATTATTGTTTGTTAACATTTGGAGCAAATTTTACATCTAAATGCAGTGTTAATAGATGAGACCTACTGGAAGGTACATATGTTTACTGTTCTAAAGAAGTTAAGGCTGGTTTATTAATGGCAAAATACAAACCTGCACTGTTTTTTATTTGTGAAGAATGTTTACTTACTAGTCCACCTACAGGGGGATATGTCTACTTTTGGGGCTGCACCTAAAAATATGAATGTGGGAACAGGAAAAATGTTAGTTCAAAGTCCAACATGAGTTGGACCACCCCCATGTGCCATTAAAAGTAAAGGATTTATATCCAATTGCTGTCACCTTAGAATATGTGGGGAAATCAAGTGATTTTGCAGGAAGAACAATTGTGTGTGTCCTCCTTGAAAATAAGAAATACTGCTATATATGCTACTTATCCAACCCTTTATGCAATTTAAAAAATCTCATTCTGCAGTACGAAATCTACTTATTACAATGCGGGTGCATATGTAGGTACAAGCAAAGCACATTTGTGATTGGTCCCTCTCCTCGTATTGCAAGTGGCTAATCTTTGCAGCCCCACTGACACTGCCAGCTTGACCCACAAATCCCCAGCATCACAAAACAACACTTATACTGAACTTTTGAACATTCAAAATTTATTAAAGTTTCATAAATGAGCATTCTTATCAGTTTATGTTATGCTTGTGTATAGTATAAATGAGTATATATTTCAAAAGAGTTCAATCGACTCTTCATCTCATTGCTCATTTAGCTGCTGAGTTTCGCATGTTTCTCATCAAAGCTTTACCTGCGAATATGCATATACATCCAAATAATTCCATTATTTCACTACAACTCTACTCTTCGAACCGTATTCATCAAGGCACGTATCTGGCGATTTTGAGAGTATTGTATGCAAAATCACACTGTGCACGCCCAGAACCAGATCATACGCCAGTAATCGCAGCTCTGTCCATCCCGTTTACGTACGCAATGGACACTTATTACAGCCTATGTTTTCGGTGAGGGAACAGGACATTCAACCGTATAACGGCAATAACGGCGTACCAAACTCAAGCACACGCAGCCATGTCTGACTGAATCTCTGGGCATTGCAAACTCACTTATTTTTCTGCCGTATCTCTTGCTCCAGCTACAGGGCTAGTCTAAGTCCTGATCACTAGTGATGACAGTCTCGTATGCACGCTATAACATGTGCTTGCAATCAGGAGCAACTGTAAAAATTTATTTATATACAGTAGACATGAAGAACACCCTAATAAATATATTTCCTGGACATAAAATCAAAAAGCAACTTTTCTTGTTGCTGTTATATCATTAATACCTAGATTATTAACAGGTGACACTTATTCAATATTTTTTTTTCTTTGCGAATTTATAATCCACATAGGTATTGGCCGTACCCCCTAGTGTCTTGTGTAGTCGAGCACAGCAGACCTACACCCAAATTCATCAGCACACGTATCTTCAGATTCATTCCTTGCTGAATACGGAAGTACGTAGAGCAGATTTACGCACATTTTAAAACAAACACATGTTGCAATCATTATGTGTGCCTTAATGAATCAGGCCCTTCTTTAGCGTATTGTATAACTAAAATGTACAGTGTAGTTTTTTCCTGCTGGCGGAGAACATTTTTACCCTGCGCAGAGCAAAATGATTAGTATTTCTTTAACAGCAGCAGATGTGAAAACTCTTTAAAATACATAATTGTTAAAGATTTGTCTTATGAAAAAAAGGGAGTGACATTCATGGCAGAGCATTGGGATAGTGAAGATTTCATGCAGGGCTGACTGATTTACCAAGAAATAAGATCTTCCTTTAATTGTTGTATTTGCATCTAGTTTCTCTCATCTGCTTTTCTAAGTGTCAGCCAGGAACAGCTGTGCATACTTCACTATTAATTCCAGCAACAGAAGAACCTTATACATTTCCTGCTAAATTTTCTCACAGGCAAGCTTATCATTAGCAGTTTTTTTTGTCTAAGAACAGATGAAATTAGATGCTAGTCATGTAAACATATGTGTTGTGTTCTTCAAGATTATGAAAGACTTGTGTTCTTCAAGATTATAAAAGACTGACTTTTGATTTTAAAGTCTTAATTGTATTGAAAAAGTATGTATATATAATGAAAGCAAGATAAGATGCATTATAGACACATGAATTTAGTTTACAACAGTTTAATATGTCACTGGTATTGAAAATAATAAATTATTATTGGATTTATATAGTCCAGTGTTTTGCTTATTGTGACTGTCACATATGTTCTACAAACATTCAGTGCTCAAAGGGTGAACAGGTCTTTGGGCAAAAGGAGAAGAGCCCTCTTTAATCCCACAAGCAGGGCACTGATTATATCCAATATTTTCGGACCTAGTCAGAACTGTTGCGGAAGGGCTGGGAAAGAGTTAGGTAATTAATCAGTATACTGTTTGGTTTGGTGGTAAGGGGATTGCCTTTCTTCAGGCAAAGTTTGTCTGCCTGCACTGTGTGATCTTCACATGCCTCGTCAAATACCCCTCTCTCTTCTGCGAATCTGAGTGGAAAGGTTTTGTACTCGCAAACCCAAGGGGTATATTTACTAAACTGTGGGTTTGAAAAAGTGGAGATGTGGCCTGTAGCAACCAATCAGATTCTAGCTGTCCTTTATTTAGTACATTCTACAAAATGCCAGCTCGAATCTGATTGGTTGCTATAGGCAATATCTCCACTTTTTCAAATCCACAGTTTAGTAAATATACCCCCAAGAATTTTGTTCCTACAGAAGTCTTAATACCCTTTGCGTGTTCATACAGAACATAGCTATATATAATCTTGTTAACATGCATCTCTTGTCAGCCCACTGCAGTTCCTTTCAATTAGTCAGGTCAAACCCTAATCACAGAAGGCACAATTATAGTCCATGGGATCCTGTGTCATCCAAACTTCAGTCTTTGAGTCTCTAACTAATATTTCCATTAACCTTTCAAAATGATCTTTTCTCTTCTTTGCAAGCATTTATTTTTTATCTAGCCTAAGAAGAGAATCCTGTTCTCAGTAACTGATTATACCCAATTGGGGTTGCAACTCCTAAATATAACTTTCATCTCCTTACCTACTTTTTTGGTTCTTCCCTTTATTAGGCAGCCCTTTAAGTGTATAAAGTCAATAGTTGACCATGGGACTTGGACTCTTTGAAGTTGGTAACCTCCCTGTTGGGGAAATCCATTTAAAGTAAATGTTAAGCACCTCCAGTGTTGTTAGATTGTTTAATTACAGATTATATTAAAATGCATAAGATGAAATTTGAGCTGCCTCTGGGGTTTGTACACCTATATTACAATGGGCAGAGAGGTTTTATAGGAAACAAATCTTACACTAAGATTACATTTAATGGGGGCGTGGCCTGGACGAGCATGGAGTAGCAAGCACAGTTACGAGCTCTCCATCCCAGATATCCTGTTGATCTCCGTTATAGTGGAATAAAGAAACTTTTGGACCCAAAACTGTGCATCCGAATAGTTGCTGTACATAGTGTACCTGTTTTGATAGTGCTCTTGCCATTTTACCCGAGACTGGGAGAGAAAGAGTTGAGCATCTGGGTAGAGGAATACTACAGGCAGTCTGTGGCAGTTTGTGGCAGTTGATGACTGCTGGGACATAGCGCCTCTGTAATACCACATACTGGCCTAGGTGAACACAGCCTGTGATATCCATCTGATACAGGTACATTTATATCCTTGTACAAGTGAGGAGTAACTGAATTGGGCTCTGGACTTATTTGATTATCATTATCAGTGTTGTTGGAGGAGATATACCTTTCTCTGTGAAGATAACTGGCTGCAATGCACTGCTAGCAATACAATATGAGCTGTACACCTATATGTAATTAAAGCTATACAGGTTACAGGGTTGCATATAAGCTTATAGGATAAATATCATCCCATCTTTCCTGTGAAATTATGGACAAACATAACCAGTCCACCGCAGCGGGAAAATTGGACCGCTTTGCTCGCTCCTCCACTACAGCCTCTGGTTCAGGAGATGCATCACATCCCGTTACCCCCCCTTTGTCGGCTCCACTGGCGGACCCTGAAGTTACATTACAGCAGGTCCTGCAGGCCATTGGGGCATCTGAAAAGCGTGTTACGGATAAAATAGGAGAGGTGCAGGTGGACCTCTCTCTTCTCCGACAAGACGTGCAAAAAATCAGGGAGAGAGTGGGTGAAGTGGAGACACGTGTGTCTACATTGGAGGACACTTCTGCACCAGTTGTGGGCCGGTTGGAGAGTCTGGAGTCGCAAGCCTCTCTGTTTAAACAAAAGCAAACGGATATGGAGGGGCGTTTGCATCGCAGCAACATTCGGTTGGTTGGATTGCCCGAGAAGGCAGAAGGTGTCTCCCCAGAATCCTTCTTGGAAAAATGGTTAATCCAATTGTTTGGTACAGATTCATTTACAGCCCAATTCGCAGTGGAGCGGGCCCACCGTATTCCAACTCAAGCACCCCCTCCTGGAGCCCCCCCACGCACCTTCATAGCCAAATTGTTGCACTATCGTGACCGAGATACCATTCTACGCTTGGCTAGGCAGAAAGGTTCGGTGGAATACAATGGTCAGCGAGTAGCAATGTATCCTGATTTCGCTCTGGATGTACAAAAGAACAGGGCTCAATTCATTCCGGTGAAGAGAAGATTGAGAGATTTACAGATCCCATATGCCATGATTTTCCCTGCCCGCTTAAGAGTGGTTTCGCAGGGCCGTAAATCCTTTTTTGATACTCCCCAAGAGGCTGCAATTTGGTTGGACTGCCTAGCTGCTGCTGGACGCTGATGCTGGATGAGTAATTTTTTATGTCTCTCCTGATAGTCCTTTGGACATTGCTGATTTGTCATTGATATTATGCATGGTATTTGCTATACATAATGTAATTTCTCTTCTGTGGTACAAAAAAAAAAATGTATTTGTGGGGTCTGTGAGTTTCAAACTAATATTGAAAGGTCCACTGTAAAAAAAAAAATAAAAAAAAATATGTAATGGGCTGGAGAGCCCATGGCTTTAAGGCCGTTCTTTACCTTTCTTGTCTCAATTCGCCCCTTTTCCTTCCTTCCTTTTCCTTCCTCTATCTTCTGGTATTTTGCGGGTTGGCGGGTGACCTTTTTTGGTAGTGTGCTGGCCTGCTCAATATCTTAAGGTAATTTTAGTTAGGGTTTAAGGTATACTTAAGTTGGGTGAAGTATACAGGGTGGGGGTATGGGTTTAGTATTAAAGTTATTTAAGTTGTGGGTAGTTTTAATGTTATCGCAAATATATAGACAAGGATTATATGTGCTTATAAGTATGTCAATGTATGCTCTGCAGGGGTGTGGGATGCGGGGTAATGAGATAAGAGGGACTACTATTATATGTATTCTGGTACATCTGATAAGGAGCTGAAAATTCTCTCCTGGAATGTGCGGGGCCTAAATAATGCTGTGAAACGTTCTCTTGTACTAAGACAAATTAGAAAAAATGATCCTGATATTGTTTGTCTATTGGAGACTCACTTACACGGTGATAGAATACTCGCCCTTAAAAAAGCATGGGTAGGTAGGGCATACCACTCTACATACACGACTAATTCTCGAGGGGTCTCTATATTGGTACATAAACGTCTCTGCTTCTCCTTGGAAAAAATTCAAGTGGATGCAGGGGGAAGGTTTATACTGATGAAGACTGTCATTAATTGGGTTCCGGTGATTCTGTTAGCTATATATATACCCCCACCGTATAATGGTGAGGTGTTAAGGAAATGTGGAGAATTCATGGCATTGTTCCCAGATGTTCCAGCCATTTGTATAGGGGATTTTAATAATGTGATAAATGGAGAGGTGGACAGATGGCGAGAGAAAAATGCTGTAGTTGGCAACTCTAAGTCGGCTTTTTCTGCTCTGGTTGAGGAAATGGGGTTAGTAGATGTATGGCGTTTGAGGCACTCAGAAGATGTCCAATTCTTCTGCTTTTCTACATCACATAATGCATTTTCAAGAATTGATCTGGCTCTGCTGTCACACTCTCTAGTACCGCTGGTGAGGAGCGTGGAATATAGGGCTAGGGGAATCTCTGACCACTCGCCCCTCTGCCTATCTATTGATTTTGCAATTGATAGAGGACAGTCCTTTTGGAAATTAAATCCCTTCTGGCTCTCCTTGATGGGTACAGGAGCGACCTTGGTGACACAGTGGGAAGGCTTCTTTGAAGATAATCTGGTAACAGCAAGGCCACCTATAGTTTGGGACGCTTTTAAGGCTTTCCTAAGGGGGACATTAATTGCTGGCATAGCTGAAATTAAAAAGTCGTCCAGACAAAAAGAACAGATATTAGAGAAAAAGTGTAAATCTTTAGAAGCACAATACATTGCGGACAAAACTGAGGTTGCAAGGGGAACATGGCAGTTGGCCCAGAGAGAGTGGGTAGAGTATGTATTTGAGAAATCCAAACGTAAATTTCTGTTTTCTAAGCATGTACGATATGCAGAGGACGATAGAAATGGTAGCTTCCTGGCTTATCTGACAAGGGCGGAGAGGGCAGATGCAGCAGTACCGGTTATCTGTGATGACAGAGGGGTTAAGAAGTATCTGATGCCTGATATTGTTGAGGTATTTCATAAATATTACACAAATACATATAAGTCACAGGTCAGATATGACATGGATACGTTACAGCAGTATTTGAATGGTATCTCCCTTCCTGTCCTCTCCGATGATAGCAGGGAGTTTTTGGACTCATCCTTTACTCTTGAAGAGATTGATATAGCTATTATGTCATTCCCTAATGGTAAAGCCCCTGGAGTAGATGGAATCCCAATTGAATTATATAAAAAACACTTTTTTGTGTCTAGGTTGTTGGATACATTCAGCGAGCTGGGTGAGATTGGCGCTCTTTCCCCTTCAATGGCAGAGGCAATAGTGGTGGTGCTGCCTAAGTCAGGGAAAGATTTGTTGTACCCTGAGTCCTACCGCCCGATTTCACTTTTGTCAAATGATGTTAAGATTCTAGCAAAATTACTGGCTTACTGAGGTTAAGTAGAGTGGTGCTGGAATTAATTCATCCGGATCAGACGGGATTTATGCCGGGCAAGTCCACGTCTATCAATCTTAGAAGGCTGTATACTCTCCTGCAGGTGCGGTCACCCTCTTCTGAGAGCGAAGTTGTGGTGTCCTTGGACGCAGCCAAGGCGTTTGACTCGGTGGAGTGGCCATATGTCACGGACTTACCTGATCCCCGCCGCTCCGTCCAGCCGCACTTCCGCATTCAGGACCATGTGACCGCACCCGGAGGCGGTCACATGACCACAACCCTAGAGGCGGGGATTTTGAATCCCCTTCAGTATAAAAACCTCACTCTGACACTCGCTGAGTGTCAGAGCAACACTTACCTGTTCCTGGCTCCTGCTCTTCGTGGATTGCAGTGTCTTCCAGTTTCCAGTGTCTTCCTGTGTGCTGATCTCTGCCTGTTTGACTTCCCTGGCTCTCCTTTCCCTGTGTACCGACCCGGCTTGCTGACCATTCTCCTATTCTTGTGACCCGTGTACCGAACCTGGCTTGTTGACTCCGAGTTGCCTTCTGATTCTGCCTGACTCCATTCCTGTGTACCGAACCGGCTTGTTTGACTCCGCTACCACCGCTTCACTCCGCTGTACTACATCTTGAGGCGATCCTGGGGACCACGACCTGCGACTCCTGGCAGCGAAGCTCACCCCGCCTTGCGGCGGTTCTTGGTGAACACCGGGGAGATCGTTAGACTCCGCACCTCAGGTAAGCCAGCGCTAATCAAGATTAGTAATATAGTATCCAGAATCTGTTACACCATACCTGTGGGAGGTATTGTCCCGATTTGGAGTGGGCCCGGAATTTATAAAATGGGTTAAACTTTTGTATTCACATCCAGTGGCGCGGGTTTGTGTCAATGGGCATCTTTCTCAACAATTTCAATTAGAGCGGGGTACTAGACAGGGATGCCCGTTGTCTCCGGCCCTGTTTGCATTAGCAATAGAGCCGCTGGCCTGTAAGATCCGGCATGATAGAGAAATTGTGGGACTTAGATCAGAGCACAGAGAGGATAAGGTGGCATTATATGCAGATGATATGCTGTTGTTCCTTTCAGATCACGACACTTCCCTAAAACATTTGCTGCGGGTGGTTGATGGATTTGGTTTTTTTTCCAGCCTAAAAATTAATTGGGATAAATCTAGCGTGCTCCCTCTGGGATGGGAGTGTCCCGTGACAATGTCAGAAGGCTTACAGTTAAAATGGGCATCGAAATTCAAATACTTGGGAATATGGATCTCTAATACCCCCGCTGAATATGTAGAACTTAATTTGCGGCCCCAGATCAAATACATTAAAGAAAAAACTCATGTATGGAAGAAGCTCCCACTTTCTGTCTCCGGTAGGATAAATTTAATTAAGATGATGGTGCAGCCAAAGTTTTTATATATACTCCAGCAGTCACCTGTATATATTCCACCCTCCATTTTCCGATGCATTGATAGCTATTTGATTTCATTGGTTTGGGGAGGGGGAAGGGCTAAGGTCAAGCTCAGCTCGCTGTATAGATCCAGATCTTCTGGTGGATTTGCACTTCCTAACTTGAAATTATATTATTTTGCCTCTCAATTGGTCCACCTTAAGGCATGGGTTTCGGACCCCGATTACCATGAGCTACATTGGGTGTTGGTACACCAATTTAATTCTAATCACACTCCCTTACAGTCACTGCTGGCGGGGCGGCTTGGTATGCGGGCTCCTCCGCTCCTGATTCAGGCAGTTAAGATTTGGACAATCTGTAATAAAATAATGAAACAAACTGACATTGATCCATATACTCCTATCTGGGGGGCAAAGAAATTTAAGAAGTTGAATACAGTGAAGAGGGCCAGGGAGTGGTCTTCTTTGGGTGTGGTGTCGGTAGGTCAGCTTTATGATACAAATGTATTTAAATCCTTCGAACAGTTGGTTGGGGAATTCTCTGTACACAGAACAATGTTTTATTCTTACCTTCAGTTACGACACGCCCTAGACACACAATTTAAAGGGGAGACTTTGGTGTTTGGGGTGGATCGACTGAGGAAACAATTACAGGCCTTGGGTTATAGAGGTCTGATCTCTCGAATGTATTCATGTCTTCTGTATGAATCCACTGCAGATGATTTGGATGGTTTGAGGAATCAGTGGGAAATAGATATTGGCCCTTTATCAGACAAGGAGTGGGAAATGGTTACAGACAGTACTAAAGGTTATACTTCATCATTAAAATTTCAACAAATACAGGTGTTTATCTTACACAGGGCCTACTTTACCCCTATTAGATTGGCAAAATTTCGCCCGGATGCTACCCCTAACTGTCCGAAATGCAATTTGATCAATGCTAACTTTTGGCACCTTCTATGGGAGTGTTCATGTATACAAATCTTCTGGCGAAGGATCAGGAGATGTATTCAGGTTACTGGAATTGAAGTGTCTCTTAGTTCACCGGCCACTTGTCTCTTTGGGCTCCGATTGAAGGGGAAAGTTAATAAACTGACAAAAATGTACATTTCACAGTTATTGATGTTGGCTAAGGTCTGTATAGCGAGGCTGTGGTTGGCCCGACAAGTCCCACGGTTAAAAATTGGAAAGCACTGGTCAATACCACCATAAGGCACGAGAGATTTGTTTATACTAGCAGACAGGCTCTGAAGGAATTTGAGAATATCTGGTACAGATGGTTAGAGTCTCCATTCTATCCTATGTCATCTAGTACAGATGCTCTATATACTTAAATGTATGGCTACCGCAGTTCTAAGTATCTGAGTCCATGTAATAAACCCTGCATGTGTAACATACTTATGTATAAGCATTTACGATGTATGATCCTGAATGAATATAGCACATTTATTACTATTATGCTTTAATGTAATCTTGTAAATTCCGTCATTTAATTCTGATATGTATGCGATTGTTTTTCTTTTCTTTTTGTTGTTTAGTATGTTTATATCTTAAAAAATTTCAATAAAAATACTGGATTTAAAAAAAAAGATTACATTTAATAAAAATAAAACACGTACCATTTCATATTCAAATATATTGGTCAAATGCTGTTTCTCTCTTCAAAAACATACCTTCTGACCTTCTACTACATACAGAAAAACCATCTTACATACACAATTACCATGTGCACAGCTTCTAAAGCATAGAGTCTCCATCACTAAGAAACCTCCTCTTAGAAACAGGCTTCACCTGTTTCTACTTTTCTCACAAAAGTCTAGCACCAAAAAGTTCAAAGGAGAGGGTGACAAACCTTGACAACATTTCATGGATTTAACTGCTTGCACTATTATAATGTAAACTTCAATTGAGAGAACTGGAAAATAATTCTTTACATTTTCCAACATACAAAAACTCTCCATAGTACATAAAAATACATGTAGAACCTTCTCTAAACCACTCAGCATTGGCTTTCCACTGTGCATTACTCCAAAAGGGTTGTTTGCTCTGTGGAGACTTTCTAATATTTGTAAATGTAAAGGTATCATCAAGGGAAAACTGATTACAGTTTGTAATTAGGTAAACCGGTGCTAATTCAACATTACACATGCGTTTTTTACCCATGCCTGCCATCCACTGTTAACAGATTTTATCTTTGGTTTTAGTGGATTGTAGGCCAATTGACCATACACTCGTTTTAGTTTTAGTATTATTCTGTTTAGCTGAACTCGTAAATTGCTTTCTCCGCCACCCAAATTCACAGCAGTGTCCATGTGTCACGGAATTGCAGAGATGGCCGCTAACCGGTATTAACGCAACTGAACATGGAGGTGTGGAGTCTAACATACCCCCGGTATTCACCAGGGACCCCCGCAAGAGAGTTTGGGCTTAGCTGCAGAGGGTACGCAGATCGCAGTTCTCCAAGAGAGTCACCGGTGTAGCGACAGTAGTAGACAGGCGTAGTCAGGCAGTCCAGGTCAAAGCCAAACGAGTGATGCGGTATACGGGGAGGATCCAGAGAGAAGTCAGGTCAAGCTAAATAGAGAAACCAGCCGAGCAGCGAAGTACAAAAACGTAACACCGGAGAATGGTAACAGGAGCCGAGTCAGAACTGCAGAACACAGGATCAGAAGTTCAGGAAGCACTGGAGTAGGAGTGAACCAATACTCTGGCACCTGACAGATTTCAGAGGGCGTTATATAAACCATAAGGTGCACCCACATTGGGTGATGGAGATTCAGCTGTCAGTCAAGCTGACCGCCAACAGGTGTATAGAGAAAGCTTCCCACTTCCTAGCAACAGGACGTGACTGAAGGGAGCATGCACAGGCAGAGGAACAAGGAAGTGTCCCGCTGCTAAGTAACGGGATGCGGCTGGCGAGAGGGTGCAGGCGTCCGTCTCCTGCACTAAGTGTCAGTGCGGTGACGGCGCCTGACACCATGTCTTATTTTCAATATTAGAGTGATATGTTATGCAAAAGAGGGAAGCATCAACATTATGCAGTTTATGAATCCCCCAGATCTACATAGATGATTGGTACCCCATGATAGATCTGTTTAACATTTTATTATTCAGGCACCTGAAATAGGGCCATTGTCCCTACTGGGCCAATTCACATAGAGGAGAAGATAAAGATTACATGTAGCAGGGTTCTACAGGAACAAGTTCAAATATAGTTCCAGACCAAGTTGTTATATTCACTCTTTCAACAGACTAGACCCATTCAATTCATTTAATGTGTGTTCATCATACGAGCATAACCCATACTACTTTTTTTTCACCTGCATGCAGATAGAGCAGGGTAGGGTTTTTGGGGGGCTTTGGAGTGGTAAAGAGCACCCCAAGAGGTGACCTGGCATTGCTGAGCCCCCTCATCTCCAGGCTCTTTATCCACTGCACCCCTTGTTACGCCCCTGGCTGTGAAGAAAATATTGGGATGATCTGATATGAAAAGAATATGACAATTAAAATTAGAAAGGGGAAGAAGCACTGGATTTAATAGTTAGAGAGCTAATAAAGGAACAAAATTAGACTTATTTGGCAAAATTTTTTGGGGCAGCCGTGTTTTATTGGCATATTTCTTGTGAGTTCAAATGCAAGTTACTCTATGAGTCCTACACTAGTTTCTAAGCAAGAAAGGTATACAGTTCACAGATCACATCACTTGCAGTATACCAGACCTTGATGTGTTGAACAGTCAGTCTGTTTGACTGATGTTTTGAGAACTTTACTGTTTGACCTTGTTTAAAAATAGTCATGACTGAGGGCATTACTGCTCAGAAAAAAAGCATTATTTTATATAGTATATTTTCCACTAATCCCCCTACAAAATAAAAATGTGTTTATTTATTTTAGAAAACATATTCAATTTAGCAAATCACCATAGCATCTTTGTTTGGTTGTATTTGTCAGAAACCTACAATGCATCATGTTCAGTATTTAGAATCTTTGAATATCTTAAGCAATGTTTTAAGTACAAATAATACTTTTCAATGTTCCTTAACCAGACTGACATTTTTAACCATTGCATGTAACAGTCAGAGGTCAATGGTAAGGCATTGGTATATTTGCTAGGGGTCTCATATCACATGGATCTATATGCTTTTGTAAATACCATATTTCAGTTGTGAACTTTCTTTTGGATGTTCTGTATTTTTGTAATAAACATGTATATTGAAAATATAGCAAAATGTGAAAATTTTACAGGCTCTAAGTACTTTGAAAGGTATCGTACTATCCCATTTATAAAATAATTTCAGTTTACTTCATTTCATAACTACCTTTCTTGTATTTTTATTGAACTTCTACTATGCTTGGTCTAATCAATCCTTCAATCTGTATATTTTTACTCAGATTGAAGGAACAAGTTACACCCAGGTTAATTTCATGGTTCTACATTAATGCTTCAAAAAAGAAGCGTTAAACTGAATCAAATACACAAAAATCACTTATATATGATAAATGGCAAGTACAGCACTTCTAACATGCTTTATTGTTTTGGAAACAAAGGAGGACAAAATGTTTTTTGAACACACCCATAAAAGTGGTGCTGCAATACAGCAAATTGATTTGGTTTCTACTTTGTGATACTGAAAGCCTGCAAAGCTGGCATATCAAACAATTTGTGCTGCTATGCCAAATTCTATATACATAAGCCATTGCTAAATAAGGGTCTAAATTAAAACTGTCATCCCAGCTCATAAATAACAGATGTCCTACCTTTTTAATTATGTATGGTCTTGAATCTTTCAAAAATGAAAATGACTGTACACATTTTTAATGTAGTTCTTGGTAATTTGCTGCTTGAATGATAAGGTTCCAGATAATCCCAACACGCAAGCTTGAAAACTAAAACATTGACAGACTTGTTTATCTTGTGTGACTGCTTCGTTTATCCCTTGTGACAATTTTAAAATTAAAACGTACGTAAAATCCAATCACCAAAATGATCATATAGTGCTGTTAATAATGCATCTTTCAAAAAATCTTAGTGCATGAAAGTGTATTAAATATTAATCAATGTAAGTCTGTAAAGTAAGGATTTTTTAAAACGTTAAATGGAATAAGTGTTTAAATGATCACAAATTTAATCAGTTGATTGACAATAGGTAAACTTGAATTGTAAAACTACAAGTATATATATATATATATATATATATATATATATATATATATATATATATTATATTATACAGACATATATTATATACACACACACAGAGAGAGAGAGAATATATATACAGTCAGGTCCATAAATATTGGGACATCGACACAATTCTCATATTTTGGGCTCTATACACCACCACAATGGATTTGAAAAAGTGGGAGGCACATATAGAAACCGTTGTAATTCCTACACTGGTCACCTGATTTGGATGTAAATTCCCTCAAATTAAAGCTGAAAGTCTGCAGTTACAGCACATCTCGTTAGTTTCATTTCAAATCTATTGTGGTGGTGTATAGAGCCTAAAATATGAGAATTGTGTCGATGTCCCAATATTTATGGACCTGACTGTATATATTAAAGATGTAAGCATATCTGAGAAAAGGCTTTGAGTGTTTGACACTAAAAAAACCCCAAACATTTCAGATTATTCAGTGTTATGCTGTCATGCCACAATAGGACGCTAGAGCTAAGTTTAAATATTGGTGCAGGATCTTGTACAGTTTTGTGGGGAACAGGTCTTTAAGGAAAAGTTGGCTGGAGTGATGTTATCAAATTCAGGGAGAAAGTTCATTTGAAAACCCAGGTTAGTTCAGACATGTGTATGACCTTTGCCTGTTTCTGGACCTTGAACCACTGCTTCTGACCCGACCTATTGCTTTAACCTGGATTCTTACGCCTGTCTCTGGACTCAGAACCTGTGCCTGTGACCCCTGACCTTGGTTCATTCCTTGTCTGCTGTATACCATAGCATTCTCTACCTGGGTTCTCCTTGGCCAGTACACATCTCACAACCCTCTGTTTGTCTGCAGCCAAGTCTGTCCCCACCACTAGGGGCTCCAGTGAACACCAGACTTCAGAGCAGACTCCGGGTTTTGCTGTACTGGCTGGAGGGGTTCCTAACATTATAACCGGCCGACATACTTGGGATTTACTCCCATGGATCCTACTCCTCCTTCCCTTGCACAAGTGCTGGCTAATCAACGGCAGGCTCAATTTCAGATTGTTCAAGACATTTCTACCAGATTGTGCCTACAGGAACAAGCCTCCAGGATTACCTCTTCTCAGGAAGTTGAAGTTCAAGAACCCAAGCTTCATATGCCAGACAGATTTTCTGGCAACCGAAGGGATTTCCACAACTTTAGGGAAAGTTGCAAATTATATTTGAAGCTTCGTCCACTGTCTTCTGGTTCGGAACAGCAGCGAGTGGGTATTATTATATCACTGTTGCAAGGAGATCCACAAACCTGGGCATTTGGAATGTGCCCTGACAGTCCGGAATTGTTATCTGTAGATTCCTTTTTCCAAGCCTTGGGTCTCCTTTATGACGATCCTGACAAGGTCACTACTGCTGAGTCTAAACTTAGATCTTTGAAACAGGGGCGTCGTTCTGCTGAAGAATATTGTACTGAATTTCGCAGGTGGGCCTCAGATTGCGAATGGAATAATCCAGCTCTCTGCAGTCAGTTTCGGTTGGGCCTTACAGAACTAATAAAAGACATATTGGTGCAATATCCAGCTCCTGATTCTCTGGAGTCCTTTATGTGTTTGGCAATTCGCATTGATCAGCGAATAAATGAAAGAAGCCTGGAAAAGGAATTTCATCCGCAGAAGTTTTTCCCTATCTCCATCTCAGTTAATACCGGGGATACTAGAAAAGTTCATCTAGACGTTTACCTTGTACAGAATAAAAATTCGCTCCAGTTACATGCCCAGATTTCCCTGGTCTCTGGGAGTGTTGATGTACTAGCTTTCGTGGACAGCGGAGCAGCTGGAAATTTTCTGGATATTTCTCTGGCCCGGCGGTTTGCAGTTCCTACCCAACCATTAAAAGTTCCAGTATCTGTTTGTGGTTTGGATGGCCACCTAATTAAGGGCGGAAGTGTGCTAGAGAGTACCAGCTCTCTTACCCTGACAGTGGGAGCACTCCATAAGGTAATGCTGTCATTCTACCTTATCCATTCGCCCACATACCCTGTGGTTCTGGGGTACCCTTGGCTTAGCAAGCACAACCCAGTCCTTGATTGGTCCACAGGAGAACTGGTGGCATGGGGGAAAAACTGCCAAGGGACATGCCTAGCAACACCTGTTAAGGTTGCTACTGCTTCAGTCAAATTAGGTCTCACACTCCCGCTGCAATATCAAGATTTTGCTGATGTTTTCTCCAAGCAAAGTTGCAGATACATTACCACCACATCGCCCGTATGATTGCACTATTGATATTCAGCCTGGGAGTAAATTTCCTAAGACTCGTTTATATTCTCTTTCCGTGGAAGAGACCAAAGCCATGGAGAACTATATTTCTGAGGACCTGAAAAAAGGGTTCATTAGACCTTCTCGTTCACCCCTGGGTGCCGGATTTTTCTTTGTTAAAAAGAAAGACGGAGATTTACGACCTTGCATTGATTACAGAGGTCTGAATCAGATCACCATTAAAAACAAATATCCTTTGCCACTGATTTCTCAGTTGTTCGACCAGTTAAGAGGTGCTTCGGTATTTTCTAAAATTGATTTTCGTGGAGCGTACAATTTGATACCCATACGGAAGGGCGATGAATGGAAGATCGCTTTCAACACTCATTCTGGACATTACGAGTATTGTGTTATGCCGTTTGTTCTTTCTAATGCGCTAGCCGTGTTCCAGGATTTGATCAATGATGTACTACGAGATTATCTGGGTAAATTTGTCATTGTGTATATGGATGACATCTTAATCTATTCCTCGTCCTTGCCCCAACACCGGGAACAAGTCTGTTTGGTACTACAGAAACTTAGAGACAATCATCTATTTGCCAAATTAGGGAAATGCGAGTTTGAAGTCTCCACTGTGGCATTCTTGGGCTATTTCATTTCTACCAACGGATTTATGATGGATCCAGCCAAAGTCAGAGCCATCACTGATTGGAGCCTTCCCAGTAACCTAAAAGCCATCCAAAGGTTTCTTGGGTTTGCTAATTACTACAGAAGATTCATTCGCAATTTCTCGGTAATTGTGGCACCTATCACTCAATTAACTAAGAAAGGAAGTGATCCAGCGGTATGGCTGCCAGAAGCTGTCAAAACATTTGATACCCTAAAAAAGGCCTTTGTTTCTGCTCCTATCCTCAAACATCCTGATACAGAGCTACCTTTCATTGTTTAAGTGGATGCTTCTGAGGTTGGGGTGGGGGCAGTTCTGTCACAAGTGTCCAGTTCTGATGAAAAGTTACACCCATGCGCATTCTTTTCTAAGAAATTCTCAGCAGCAGAGATAAATTATGATGTGGGAAATCGGGAGTTACTGGCCATTAAATGGGCATTCGAAGAATGGAGACATTGGCTGGAGGGCACTAAGCATAACATCATGGTGTACATGGATCACAAAAATCTCCAATACATTGAGACTGCTAAGAGGTTGAATCCCAGACAGGCGCGCTGGGCTCTTTTCTTCTCTCGATTTAATTTTGTGATCACATATCGCCCTGGTTCTAAGAATTTGAAGGCGGATGCCTTATCCAGAAGTTTTTTACAGAAACATGAGGGTCCCCTTTATAACACTCCTATCATACCTTCTCAAACCATTGTTTCAGGGCTAACTCAGGGTTTGGCAACCCAGTTACAGGCAGATCAGGATCAGGCACCAGCTTCCATGTCTCCCAATTTGTTTTTTGTGCCAGCTGGTCTGAGACAGTCTGTCTTGTCTGAGGTCCATGACAGCAAAATATCTGGACATCCAGGTATCACCAAGACTATCAAATTACTCTCTCGTTCTGTTTGGTGGCCTTCTATGAAGAAAGACGTTAGAGACTTTGTATAGTCCTGCGAGATTTGTTCCAGGGTAAAAACACCCAGAGATTTGCCCATGGGACAGATGATGCCTTTACCCGTGCCCAGTGTTCCATGGACCCACATCTCCATGGATTTTATTACGGATTTGCCTTTGTCTAAAGGGTGTAATTGCATTTGGGTGATAGTCGATCGCTTTAGTAAGATGGCTCATTTTGTTCCTTTACCTAAGCTACCATCTGCTAAGTCTTTGGCTCCTCTGTTCATTCAAAATGTTTTCAGACTACATGGAATACCCACTAATATTGTATCAGATAGAGGTACTCAATTTGTGGCACAGTTCTGGAAATCATTTTGTGCCTTGCTTGACATTCAACTAAGTTTTTCATCAGCCTATCACCCACAAACTAATGGATAGACGGAAAGGGTAAACCAGTCTTTGGAACAGTATTTAAGATGCTACATTTCTGAATTACATGACAACTGGGTAGAATACTTGCCATGAGCGGAATTTGCCTACAATAATTCACCACACTCTTCCTCTGGTTAAGCCCCATTTTTCTGCATTTATGGGAGACATCCCAAGTCTGTTTCATTTTCTGACATCATCCCACCCACCCACCCTGAGATCGGACACATTGCTCATTCTCTGAAGAGAATTTGGAAAAAGATAAACTTATCTTTGAAGCAAGCTGCGTCTCGAGCCAAGTTATTTAAGGATCGCTTTAGACGTCCTTGTAAGTTCAAGGAGGGGGATAGAGTATGGCTCTCCACTAAGAACATCAAGCTCCGCCAGCCTTCCTTTAAGTTCGGACCAAGATACATTGGTCTATTTAAGATCATCAGGAAGATTAACCCTGTTGCTTTTCAGTTGGAACTGCCCAACTCTTTAAGGATACCCCGTACATTCCATGCATACTTATTGAAGCCAGCTCTTACTTCCCAGGAACCAGCCAAGCAAACCTGCCCCAGTGATAGTGGATGGTCACACGGAATTTGTGATCGAAAAGATTCTTGATTCCAAATGGGTACAACGCCAACTCCACTATTTGGTTCACTGGAAGGGGTATGGCCCTGAAGAAAGATCATGGTTACCTGCCAGGAACGTGCATGCCAATGAGTTAAGAAGAGCTTTTCATCAGAAGTTTCCAGATAAGCCTAGATTAAGGGGATCCTTAACCCCTCCTCAAGTGGGGGGTACTGTCACGAGCCGCGGCGGTACGCCACATCCTGGCGTGATCTAGCAGCCGGGCGCGTGCTCTATTTCTATGCTCTGTTTTTATTCTTTGGGATTATCCTTGTTGCATAGATGCAGGATGGTGTAGTGACATCCTCCAACTCCAGGGGGAGCTCTCATATTATTTAAACTGGTTCATTTGTATTTTTATACATGCTTCCTGGTTATGTTATTACCTATGCCAGTTCTAGCTAGTGATTAATTATCAGCCTCCTGAGGCTGATTGTCAGCCCTGTTCTCCTCTGTCCTGATTGGCTCTCAGTACTATTTAAGGCAGTGAGGTCAGAGCTTCATTGCCGGTTATAGCTTCCAGTTCCCTGTCTGCTAACCTGCTCCTGTGCTATTTGGTGTAAGCCTTCTGGATTGAACTACTGTGTATGACCTTTGCCTGTTTCTGGACCTTGAACCACTGCTTCTGACCCTGACGTATGGCTTGAACCTGTATTTTGAACCTCTGCTTGTGACCCCGATCTTACGCCTGTCTCTGGACTCAGAACTTGTGCCTGTGACCCCTGACCTTGGTTCGTTCCTTGGATACGTTGTCTGCTGTATGCCATAGCATTCTCTACCTGGGTTCTCCTTGGCCAGTGCACATCTCACGACCCTCTGTTTGTCTGCAGCCAAGTCTGTCCCCACCACTAGGGGCTCCAGTGAACACCAGACTTCAGAGCAGACTCCGGGTTTTGCTGTACTGGCTGGAGGGGTTCCTAACAGTATCACTACATTTTGGCGACTATGCATGATCCTAGGTTTAAGAGCTATGTATTCTCTTTATTTCCCACTGTCCTAGATCACAAGAGATGCAATGAGCTCCTGATGAGCAAGTTGACAGCTCAACTGGTACCTAACACGACGGCGTCCCCTACTTCAGTTTCTCAGGCTACTGCTGCTAGGTAAAAACTAAGCTTTTCTAAGAGACCCAAGGAGGATGCGGATGATTCAGTAGAACATTTTGACATTTGGTCTGGTCTAAAAGAATTGCCCAAAAATTGTGACAGCTTTGTCATAAAATGAACTACAAATTCCATGAGGAGGCCTTTACTGGCATTTAGATCAAAGTACAGAGACTTCTGTAATGGTGGAATCCAGTCAGGATTAATTAGTATTGAGTGATGATGATGATGTACACTGATGAGGGTGAGGATGATGACAATGTAGATTGCGGCTGCTGGGCTCTAGCTGAAAGAAGGAAGCTAGCTGATGCTAGAATGCTTGTTAATATTTGGGTAAAATGACATTTTGGCAATTTTATGTTTTTCTACAGCAAAGTTTCACCTTTATTAAAGATATGGTTTTTTTCCTTTAAAAAGGTAAAAGCTTTTTTTTACATTTTTGTTTTTGACATTTATTTTACAGAGACTTCTGCAATGGTGGTTTCCTGCGTGGTTAAATTAATGTTGTAATAGGATGAAGTTTGTTTCCAATCATCCTTTCAATTGCTTCGCTCTCGTACATGTGACCACATACTTTCTTTTTCACTGGGTTCCCCATCTCCAACCTGCAGGGCCACCCCGGATTGGTCTTCGTCTGATAAATAAACGCATCCAGGGGGGTCAGCACTCATTGTCATGTATTAACTGTAGAATTAACACAGTTATCCAAGTATAGGGTGGAGCGAACAAAGGAACGATAAGTGATTTAATGAGCCATTTTCAGTTTTAATGTACCAGCCGTGGGTTCTGGGTGACGGAAATCTCCTCGTCTTCATCTTCCAAATCTTCGTCTGCAGTGGCCGGTGACACAGCCATTTGTTTTCTCGGGTCTCTTAGCTGTTCTTTAAACTGGACATATTTATCATCCTTCCTCTGTTGGGCTAAAGGCAGCTAAGCTATTGGTAGGTTGCTTTGTTGGGGGCCTGACCAAACCAAGCACTTCAGCCACAAAAGTGGTACTCCTTGTCATTGGAGTGCTTGGTTTGTTAAACCGTACATGTCCTTTTCAATATCTTACATAATGGTGGGTGGGAGGTCAATTCTTGCACCACTTTTTTTTTCTGCCACTGCTGTATGGAAATGTTTCCTAGATGTTCTGTGAACTGTTATGTGTTTGTGCTCACTGCAGTCTTTGTCCGAAAGTGTGTGAAGATAATATTGTGACCTGTGAGGTGGTCAATGACTACAAATTAGTGTTATTGAGGTTAATAATATAGGAACGAAAAATAAGCAAAATGATGTGATTTTAGATCCAAAACCAAAACAATCAGTGAGCATCCCTATAATAAACTAATTTGCACCCCTTGCATTGTAACATGGTTTGTCATGAGAAAATTCACTCCTTTTTTTGCCCTACTCTCCTTAATGAATCAGATCCACTCTGTCTCTCTATAGGATTTAGTAAACAGAAATTTAAAAGCTCACAATGTTTTTAGCCTTATGTATCGTACCCCCCACCCCCCTCCAGAACAGTATGTGCTCTGGGACTACTTGGAACGTGAAGTACTGGCAAGAGTGAACTGACTTTTATTAGGTTTATATATTTTAACAAGAAACAAACATCTTATTACTGCATGAATAATTAGAGACTATAAACAGTAGATATGATATTTACCAGGAATAATTAGATTCATTTGAAAGTGTTTTTTGCAAAGTGTAAGATTTTAATTCTAGCAAAAATAATAGTATTATCCTGTGTAAATATATACTACAGTATGGTATGCTATAATCTAAACAGTTTTATTTTACAGGATATTTTTTCAGTACATACAAATAATATCAAAAAAAATGACAAACTGAAAAAATGAAGAAAACTACAAGTAATTTATGTACAAGATGTGATTTATTAAAATCAAAGTTAATTTAGGCACAAATACACTTAAAAGGATTAAAGGAAGAAATACATCTTTAATATATTTACTAAACAATACACAATGTTAGCAATAAAACAAATGCAAAGATTATTCTGCAGTGAAAAAAAAATATTTGCGCTACATACCATTAAAATGGAGTGTAAATATTTATAAATATTAAAATATCTGGTTGTTATTTTACATTGACATTCCTATTTGCTACATTGTGTTTTTCAATATATTCTATTCTATTCTGAAGGGCTTGCCAAAGGTAGAGGGAGAAAAATAGCTTGAATGCCATATAGAATATGATGTTCATTTGGTGGAACGTGATCAGTTTCCTAAGAATAAAGCAGGTGGACCGAAGCTGTGGCAAATTGTGTATTCCAGTATGCAGGTAACTGATTGAAACAATCACACATTGAGTCATACCCAGATTAATGTACAGCAAAAACAAAAAAATAAAAACACATGGTGTTTTCTTTTAAGAAAACCTTTACATCAAATCTCAATTTCTTTGTTGCAAATTAAATTTCTTATCCCGGACAGACGATTATTTGTCCCAGTCAAGTCGATTCTGAATGATGTCCACACTTTGCTGGCCAAGTACAATACAGCACCTGAATTGATTTTGAGATTGCCCTCCCTGCACATATGTAATCTCTTAACTACTGTAAAGCAGTAGAGCATCAAAGGAGAGGTCTGTGAAGAGCGGGTTCTGCATTCTTGTCACATTCTATTTGCTGCAAACGTTTTCAATCATTTGGACATTTCATTTAAATACAATGGAGAAGATGTTTAATATCCATGTACATGACAAATATTATTTGTTTGACTTTGAAATACCATTAGAACGCACTTTAATGCACAGTGACTAAAGTGGTAGGTGGTGTGCCTCTGAATATTCATGGCTTAACTAGCTCATGGAATAACAGGTTATGAAGTACGGAAAGGACTGACCTTATAAGGTACACACTCTACTGCCTGACAATGAATAATTTATTAGGATAAAATGTACTGAAATGCAGTTTATATGCAATATACTTTAAAGGGAATAATGTTTTAATGCACTTGCTTTTCAACATCAACCAATGCATACGATTGTACAATTGCATAAAGAGAAAAAACAATCAGATTGTGAAGCCAATTAAAGTTGTTCTTCAGCGTTTTTTGCATGTTCCATCTCCCCTTCAATATTACATAGTAGCTACATAGTTGTTGTTACCGTATAACTGGTATCTAGTTTGACCACTGTAGCTGCAAGGTCACCACTGCTGTCATCTGCTACGCTTACAGCATTTGATAGTGTTACAAGCTCTGGCTCCCTGTACTCTCCTGACATCTATAACGCATTGTAATGTACAATATTGTGATACGAAAATATAATATGAGATATATTGTTATGTCTTATCAGTGGTCAAAGCAGAAATTTAGACATTTATAAGTGGTGTTGTGGAGATTTAGAAGTGGTGGTATGGAAAATGTAAGTTAATGGAATTTGGCAGTTTTACAATCAAAGCAGCAGGAGAAGTTATGGTATGGCCATACCACTCTATACTGGCCCACTCTGACCACTGCTTATTATGATATAGTATTTGCACAGCATAGATGTCAGAGAATGCACAGTGAAGCTACAACCTGGGAAGTTTTATAGCCTACTACAACACTGGCAAGCAGTTCAGCCCCATGCAGCATTAGTGGTGACAACTGGACTGCACTAGTAAGGTAAGCATGGATAATGTCTAGCATTAAAATAAGCTTCTCTGGAATATCAGAGCAGATAGGTAAAAAAAAGTTGTGAACCCTTTCAAATATATACTTTAGTACATGGCTGAACAATTTTTGGGGGTCGCCTGATATAATTTTTTTATAACACATTCAATTAGCAACTTCTTTTACAGTTCACAAACAATGGCACATTGACCCATGGATTGTAAATTTGCGAGCAGGGCCCTCTTACCTCTATGTCTGTATGTATTACCCAGTATTGTTTTATTACTGTTTATTCCCAATTGTAAACCGCTACGGAATTTGCTGGCAATATATAAATACATGATGATGATAATGACACCTGAAGTCCCAAAACAATGGCATACTGACACCCGAGGTCCCAGAACAATGACATACTGACACCTGAGGTCCCAGAACAATGACATACTGACATCTGAGGTCACAGAACAATGGCATACTGACACCTGAGGTCACAGAACAATGGCATACTGACACCTGAGGTCACAGAACAATGGCATACTGACACCTGAGTTCCCAGAACAATGACATACTGACACCTGAGGTCCCAGAACAATGACATACTAACACCTGAGGTCACAGAACAATGGCATAATGACACCTGAGGTCCCAGAACAATGACATACTGACACCTGAGGTCCCAGAACAATGGCATACTGACACCTGAGGTCACAGAACAATGGCATACTGACACCTGAGGTCCCAGAACAATGACATACTGACACCTGAGGTCCCAGAACAATGACATACTGACACCTGAGGTCACAGAACAATGGCATACTGACACCTGAGGTCACAGATCAATGACATACTGACACCTGAGGTCCCAGAACAATGACATACTGACACCTGAGGTCACAGAACAATGGCATACTGACACCTGAGTTCCCAGAACAATGACATACTGACACCTGAGGTCCCAGAACAATGACATACTAACACCTGAGGTCACAGAACAATGGCATAATGACACCTGAGGTCCCAGAACAATGACATACTGACACCTGAGGTCCCAGAACAATGGCATACTGACACCTGAGGTCACAGAACAATGGCATACTGACACCTGAGGTCCCAGAACAATGACATACTGACACCTGAGGTCCCAGAACAATGACATACTGACACCTGAGGTCACAGAACAATGGCATACTGACACCTGAGGTCACAGATCAATGACATACTGACACCTGAGGTCCCAGAACAATGACATACTGACACCTGAGGTCACAGAACAATGGCATACTGACACCTGAGGTCCCAGAACAATGACATACTGACACCTGAGGTCCCAGAACAATGGCATACTGACACCTGAGGTCACAGAACAATGACATACTGACACCTGAGGTCCCAGAACAATGACATACTGACACCTGAGGTCACAGAACAATGGCATACTGACACCTGAGGTCACAGAACAATGGCATACTGACACCTGAGGTCACAGAACAATGGCATACTGACACCTGAGGTCCCAGAACAATGACATACTGACACCTGAGGTCACAGAACAATGGCATACTGACACCTGAGGTCCCAGAACAATGACATACTGACACCTGAGGTCCCAGAACAATGGCAAAATTACATTTGATATCTCAAAATAACGGTATACTGACATTTGAGTCTCGGCTGATAACCACTGCACTAGTAAGCATATATATGGTTACACCAAAATGCTACAATTCACATTTAAAAACAAGAAATTATTGACCACATTTCATATATCATGGAACTAAGAAGGAAAAAGACCTTACCACATTAATACATGATATCCGGATTGAACTAGTAACCATGCGCCACAGCGTTACCAGGAATGATGTCAGTACAGGGGGAGGGATCTCCCCTTTAAATAGCCAATCAAGCCTAACGCTCGGCTTGCCTTGACAAAGCTACTAGCGAAATGCGCGTCGGCGGACGCCGCGTTCACTGCTAGTGTTCCTACAAACAATTTATTTAATACTATGACCAGCAAATCCTCGTAGCTCGTTTTCAGACTTCTAACCCACTAGCCTAAATACACCATCTCCGTTAAGAGTATATAGCTCTCCATCTATTACGCTGTCACTTCAGTGAGAAATTTACAACTCATTGTGTCCATTGCAAGTGATCATGCTCACGATAAGGGGACTGAACATATGCAAATGAATATGAAGGGCTGAACTAGCGATAGTTACATTTATGCTAATCTTTGGGTAGTTTATCCACAAGACCTGAAATTCTCAATGTGGCTCATAATTAAATGATCTAAATTAGTCACACTTTGTCACTAAGGGCTTAAATAGTTCTGAATAACATCTTTTACATTTTGCCCAGAATCCATCTGTGTATCAACACATGCAAATGAGGTTGGCAGACTGATCTTATGTCTGCTTATTGATGCTTATGCTGCCTGTGTAAATGTGAACAGCTAAACAGTGTTTCCCTCAATTCAATTCAATGTAATAATACTCAATATTAATTTAATCCATTTTTATGAATGGGACCATTTGAGGATGATACACTCCTGCTGCATAAAGACCTTCACATGCTCATATGATCACCTTGATTAAATATTACATCGATTAGCAGATGTGTAAATGCATGAGTTATATGCTGCTTATGTATCATGAATAAACAGCATTTATTATCTCTATAGCTCATAAAGAGTATTTAGAATCCCTCAGTGAAGGGTCTATCATAGTGGATAATCAAAAGAAGGTATATTCCTAGTATACGAGGATTTCAATCCAAATAATTATATTGATTATTTATTATTGATTATTTAGGACACGTATTCATGACCTAATATATGGTACCGATATGATTCAAAGCGGCCTGACAATTCATATTGTCTATTTTATCAGTTTATTTTTTTCTTCAATTGCATTTCATCTACACTTTTTAATATTTCGCTATTAGAATTTTTATGACAAGTTTATTCAATAAAGATATATTTAACAGTAATTTTCAGATATTTTCTGGTCCATTTGAGTGCCCCATATGATCATTTCTGTTCTCTTTTGCTTTCTATTTGCACATTTCATATATGTCTAGTGTACTAGTAAATCTACAGCTTGCAGAAAATTAAGAGTCTAACCTTATAGATTTGTTGTAGGAAAAGATCCCTGTAGACTTCACCTAATTTCTATGAAGATGTTGGTAAGTTGCCCTCAAATATTGTGGGCCTGATTCATCAAGGAACACAAAAAGAACATACTGTGATTTGTTTTTAAAAAAAGTATTTCGATCATACACAGCTCAATATTCAACTACAGGCGGATCTGAAGCAATGTCTCTTGCTGACAATGGATGTTCTGCTTATACTGCAGACAGATACAACACTGCTGGATAAGTACAAAACATGTGGAAAATAAAGTCCCAGCAGAATGTACATAAACAAAAAATAATTCTGTTATTTTCACCTGTTAATTTAGTAATTAATGAAAATACATTAAAAATCCTATGAAACACATTTATTAGGATGTTAGTGGTGTCTACTGTACACAAAATGCATTTTTACAATTGCTCTTGATTGCATATTCCATCATACGTACGTGACCATCATCACTTACACTTGGTACTTATACCTGACCTGTAGCTGGTGCAGGTGATAAAACTGAAAAACTCATACCTGAGAGATGCCCAAAGCTTGAATCGGACGCTGTTGAGTGTGCTTGAGCTTGGCGCGCCTTTACTCTATATTGACTACGTGCATACGTCCATTACCCTCCCTGTTCCACCCACAAAATCGTATGGTGGTAGTAAGTGTCCTTTGCGTTTGAAGATGAACTGGATGCTCTTGCATTCACTGTAGTATAATTCGTTTCTGGGTATTCACAATGCAATTTAACGCAAAATATGGCACCTTCCCCCTCTTACGTTCCTTAATGATTCAGGATCTGTATCTTTTTGAATAATTTACTGTAAATCTTGCTGAAGTATTATAGCTTGGGGACATGGCCTAGTGACAAGGGTTTGTGTAGCATCTTTGTTGTAAAGAATGATACCATTAAAGTCAAAGACAAGACCAGAAAGTATTGATAATCTTACTGGGAGCAGGAAAAGCGGTAGCAGACAAAACTTACAGTCTATACAGTGACATAACATTAATTCATGTCTAACATATACATTCTCTGTGCTATGCATAATTGAGCAAATAAAAGTTTGTAAGTTACAGCTCCATCAATTATTACATAAAGATGTATTGGCCTCGTGTATTTATTATTATTATTATTAATTTTTATTTATAGGGCGCTACTAAGTGTCTGTAGCGCCGTACAAGGACAAACGAAATTACAATACCAGGAGAGACAGCACAGTACAGTAAACAATAAGCACAATAACTCTGAGAGCTCAAAGCACAACTAGGGGTGGGGGAGGGGAGAGGGGAAGGTCCGCATACGACGGAGCCCAAGAAGGAAGGCACGGATGACAGGGAGACCCCCAGGGGGGAGAGGAGGAAGTGAGAGGGCACAGGGGGGGAAGAGAGTCCAAGAGGAGGAGGGAAAGGTAGCTGATGAGCAGAGTTAAAAGTGGTGAAGACAGGAGGAGAGGGTGACCCTGCTCAAAGGAGCGTACAATCTAAGGGGTGGGGTAGGCAGACGAAGAGACACAGGGGAGAGAAGGAGGAACAGAGGATAAGGATAAGGGAAGGGGAATAGGCATAAGAAAGGTAGGTAATTAAGTGGGAGTGTAACGGATTAAGTGTAACGGATTAACTGGATTTGATACTAATCATGATTGGCACTGGCTTACCAGAGGCGCGGAGTCTAATGAACTCCCCGGTGTTCACCAAGAACCGCCGCAAGGCAGGATGGGTTAGCTGCCGGGAGTCGCAGGTTGTGGTCCTCTGGTTCGCCTCAAGATGTAGTATAGCGGGAGGAAGAGCAAGTAGAGAGAGCGTAGTCAGACAGCCGGGACTGGTGCACAATGAAGCAATGCAGTACAGAATCAGCAGACAAGCTCAGCGTGAGAAATATCCAGGTTCGGTACACAGGCTGGCAGCAGGGGTACTAGACAGAGGCGATGCAATGTCAGACAAGCTGGTTTAGGGTCACCATATATCAATAAGAGAGGTCAGCAAGCTGGGTCGGTACACAAGGGCAGGAGAGGAAGAATAGTCACACGGGCAGGCACTGGTACACAGGAGTCAAATAAGGGCTGGAAAGCACAGAGATCCATGGAGAGGACAGGAGCCAGGAAGCAGGCAAGTTGCTCTAACACTCACTGAGTGTCAGAGTGAAGTTTAAACATCCAGGTAAGTTTCAAATTCCCTAGCCCGAGTTGCGGTCCCGAACCCGGAAGCATGGCTTCTGACATGGGACAGAGCCGCGTTGGAACGGAGGAGTGGTAAGTCTGTAACACCTCGCCACCGCTATTTTGACAGTATGTGCACTGACCCAGGTGCAATGTGAGCAGTTTTCAAACACACACATAATGAGTCGAAAGTCACAGATCCTAGCAATAAATTGCCAATTGACACTTACAGAAATAAGAAGGCAGTTGCAAGAAGACTTGCCATATGTACAGCAAGACATGCAAACCATTAAAAGAAGAGCAATTGAGGTTGGTTGACTACAGGGTAGGTGTCTTTGTAGACAAATCCATAATAAATAAGTTGACACAAAATTGATGGGAAGCCACCCTTATTATAATATGCTAGATGACCTGGAAAAAAGACCATGCAGAAATATTAATGGTGGCTTTCCTGAGGATCTGAAAAGGAAGAAACCAGAGGAATCTCTCTTAGTGGACATATTTGACATATTTGAGGTCATCTCTGAGTCTTTTCTGGTTAAGAGACCTCAGAATCTTAAGTAAGCAAGGGACAATTCAAATCAACGTATTGCCCCTCAGATACAAGGACAGAGGTAAAAGTCAAATGCTGGCACAACAAAAAGCCCCTAGTTTAAATTGAACAGCAATATAGGTCATTTTTATTAGCAAAGAAGAAGCTGTATGATCTCCATGTCCCAAATGCCAGGATGTATGAAGCAAAACTTAAAGTTATGGAGACAAAACCTTCTTCATCACTTCCCCTAAGGAACTATACACCTGACTAAAACTGACAGTGACAATACAGAAATGGAAGTTGCTCAATCAATTTATAGATTCATAGCAGGTGCTTGAAAGGGTGGGTTATCCTGAAAGGAACAAACACTGAGAAAAATCCCCCAGCACACTGCTATAACCAGCAAGGAGCTGCCATTTCTACTTGTACAAAAAAATGCAGAAGTCTCAGTTGCACACATTTGCAAATTTATGGAAAGCTCAAATGTTACATTACTTACATGTCTAACTGGCATCCTAAAAATAATCTTCATTGTTAACTACATTAGGAAATTTAAACCAGAGATAATTATTCTGCAAGAAACTCATATAATGGGACAAAAAGTCTTATGGGTAGTTTTACTAAACTACGGGTTTGAAAAAGTGGAGATGTTGCCTATAGCAGCCAATCAGATTCTAGCTGTCATTTTGTAGAATGTACTAAATAAATGATAACTAGAATCTGGTTGGCATCTATAGGCAACATCTCAACTTTTTCAAACCTGCAGTTTAGTAAATATACCCCTTAGTCCTTAAAAAACTTGTGTTGACTATGATTATCGTTCTGCATATTCAACTAAAGCCACGGGGGTGTCGGTGTTAATTAGTAAAACAGTCTCTTTGTCTCCAATAAATAATGAATCGGGCCCTAAGGGCAAATAAATAATAAAATGCAATATTAATGGCATGGAATGTATATTAGCAAATGTATACTGGCTTACTCCATTTCAAATTACCTTTGTTAATGGACTAGTGCTTAAGATTAATAAAATGCGCCCAATAATTGATAATGGGTTTTTATAATGCTCTGAATACCACTCTGGGCAGATTGCATGGTAGACAGACAACGGGCCAGTAGTACTGAACTGAGCATATTATTAGCACACTTCAAATTATGAAAGCATAATTGCACCCCCAAAAAAGGGAATTTTCGTGACACGCTTAATTCTCCATTTTATATTTTAAAAAAAATTTTCATGTATCTAAAAATTTGGATAACCTCCTATATCTGGAATTAACAGTAAAATCCTACAAAACCCTATAAAACTCAGTAGCGTTAAGCAAACTCACTTCCTGACCTTTATAATTTTTAGCAACACAGCTGTAGCCTGTTTATCCCTGGTTTTATGACCTTTGGCCATTCTGTAAGTGCAAATAACAGGTTTACTGGATAACATGATATTAACCCTTTAATCTAACTGTAATGGTAAAAGCAGTACAGAACTTTTCAAAAATGTCTAGGAGCTTGAAGCTTTTGGAATATTTCACAGTTATCAATATCGGGCTCCACACATTATTCCCCACCCACACATTTATGGGATAGTCCTGATTTTCAACGACTATCCTCTTTATCCAATAAGCAAATGTGGAAAGATCATCTCATTAGGACCCTTGGGATGTTTATAAGTAGGGAGATTTGGGGACCATTGATAATGAGGCTTTGAAAAGGTTCTAGAAGTCCCTAATAAAATCACTATTAATATATGCAATAAAATGAAACAGCAAAAAATATTATCTGCCCTGCTCTGCTCTGTTATGTTGAAAGAATGCTGCAAATAGGGTTATTTGGGGAGAAAATGTCCAGGTTGTCCCAATAGAGTACAAACAAGGAAATAAACCCAAGGCTCAATTGTTAAATGGCAAGGAGAAAAGTCTGTATGTAAATACATAAAAAATGTACACTATCATTTATAACAAAAAAACACTGTGGAGTTGTTACACACTTTATAAATCAAAATAAATAATAGCAACATCTGAAATTTCATATTAAAGCAACAGAATACCAATACAAGTAAAATATAAATGTAGCAAAATGTTGCTACAGCATCAGCATCATTATTGTAATGGTCAGATAATACGGTTTAATGTCCTGAGGAGGTATTGTCCTTGAAGTGAGATGAATGTATTTTCACTCAACTGGGGAGATGGAGTTCTACTGTGTACATAAACGCTGGGTGAGTGATAAGAATATTTTACACTACAACATCCCTGATATTTGTGCTTTTGGACTTTGCTATTGTGACATTTTGGAATAACCTTTTTGATCTTTGCATGGTATTCTCCAAAAAATACTTTACTGATTTATTGCTTGAGTGCATACCTTGGGAATATTGAGGTTTTGTCATATACTGTGAATGTTTTGAAATATATTTTCTTTTTTATATTAATCTAGAAGCATTTTCTGTGTTTTTCTGCCATGTACATCAGATTTCCCTATTTTTATTTAATTTAATTTGATCTTTGTTACTTGCTGCTCTTTCTCCTTGTTTTATTGTATTCTTCTATTGAGAGGTATGGCACCTCCTCTTATAAGGAACAGACTTATAGCAATTAAGGATACAGATATAATTCAAACCATAGAAGCGCCTTGGAATATTGTTTACTTATTTTGTCAATATCTAAACCATGCAAACTATAGTAAAAGACTAGACGAACAAATGCGGAAACATATAATCTGATAAAAGCAAAATAATCAATGGTCAATAACATTATACATTATTGTTATTTAAATTTATGTGATTTTAAAATTAAATTTATACATCCAACTTGTTGAATTCTGTTACTGCTCTTGTGCCCATGGCACTTGCTGAGAAGCTGTTCTATAGGTTTATGAATGTGATGTTTAAGTGTACCAGATGCCTACAAATAGTAGAGGAGCCTATTAGCACTTTGTGTCTCAGCCCACAAAATAGCTGCCTCTACTTTGTGTAGGCAGTGGATGCATTATTATTATTACTATTATTTTTTTTTTTTAAAAAAACACCAACATATTACTCAGGGCCTCTACGTTGAGGGCTTTATGAAACAAATAACACACACTGAAATGAAACAGAAGGTAAAGATATACAATACACTGACAGGATGGACTGCTTATGCCACCCTGTCTGTTGTTGCTGTGAACCGGCTAGGCTTACTTTGCCACCATTCTCTTCCTTCGTCCCAAATGCGCCATCTAACCGCAGCAGGAGGGGCTTAAGTTGCTGCCACCACTGGACTCCTTTACAGCATCCAGAGCCGCGATCCTTCTGGGTAACTGTTGCTACTAGGGTACCCCCTTTCTGGTACACCTTTGCTGGTACCCCTGGCCTCTTCCTATAAATCAGGGTAAGCTGTGGATGAATCCCCCCTGGCCTATCACACTGGCCAGAGCTGCTGGGTAGTGGGTAGGGCGGTGGTACTGGAAAGCTGGGTCCAAACATCAGTACAGCTGGGAATGGATTAGAGTTTGGTCTAATCTGTAGGTCATAGGAATTTCAGCATAGAAGAAGATGTCAAAGCAGGTCTTTAAAGCAAGTGATGTTTATTTAGCTCCATTAGTCCTAACAAGGACAGTTCACACTGGTTGAAGATACCAGTGATCAAGAGGTCAGAAGAAACAAGATTGATTCATTACAGTACAAACCAGTGCTGTTTTATACAGTTTTGGACACAGCCTCGCACGGGGTAAGTCAGCCCCTGAAGTCTAAATTATTTTTAGTATCAGGATGCAATGTGTTTCCCCAAATATGGATTTAAATTAACTTTGTACTTAACAAAATTTGCAGTAATCTGTGATATCCCAAATAATATTGATCAGAGATTTCCTTGCACTTTAACCAGGATACTGATAACGGCTCCCTGCTGGGCCTCAAGGCCAGAGCAGACATTTGTCACTTCACATCAAAAGTTAGTTACCATTTCCTGCTATCAGCAAACCAGACTCCCTCCCCGCATATGCCTAATTGGAGTTTTCCTCTAGCAAAGTTCCAAAACCCCAAACAAGACATTTCCTATACCAAAATACACACACTATCAAGAATAAGTGCATTTGCAATTATATATAATAAGCGACATGTGCTAATTCCTTTAAATAAATTTATACCATAAGTTATTTATAAGTGATCCAGCCACAAATACATATTTGAGTGTTTTAGGAGAAACACTTGAAAAGCTCAGTTTAATTAAAGTTGTGTTCAAAATGTGTTAATGGAAAGCACAGTAGAATGAGGTGAGATTTTTACTGTTACAAACATTCTCTTTTTAGTTATGGACCAAAAATGCACAAAATGTAATGCAATTTATTTTCTCAAATTGACCATGAAAATTCTGAAAAGTGAGGACGTGCAACAGTATCAGAAAAACGCACCACACATCTGCATTTTTACAATTTATAAATGAACATATATGTGCTTGCCAGACATTATGTCATTACATGATTTGAATGTAACACCCCTGAATTAAGTGTATAATTTTATATAAAAATACACTATTATAGTGTGCACAATAAAATAACATAAAATTAACAAAAACATACAACATTTTGTGTATAACACCTAAAATAGATCCCTCTAATACAGTGCGCCGCAACCTTTTCTCACCCTCGGCACAGCTAAGCCTTTCCAGAATTCCGCTGCACACCAAAAGCAAAAATATGCAAAAAAAACCCAGGAATTACCAAGTGCATACAGAGAAATTACATGTAATTGTTATTTTTTTATGTGATAAATTTAACATTGCAGCTAATAACATTTTTTCTTCTTATAACTTATTTTAAATATGTTAACTTATAGCTGTAATTAATATTAAACTTTAACTACAACTAATGTAATACCTGTGCTTGTTTTAATGAACAGAATACTTTTATATTCGGCTCGATATTTGACAGAGTAACTCTAAGTTCTTAGTCAAGGCCCTTCAAGCATGACCACTTATCATTTTATATTAAAATTAGAGTTGAAAAACTTGAAAAATGTTTCTGAGCAAATTATTGTAATGATAAAAATCGATCATTTTTGAGCAATGAGCAAAGGTCATTACTAACACATCACGTGGAAACATACAGAACCCTGCGGCTAATTGAATCACCCCTTTAAAGTGAAAATTTTGTGTGCTGATCCAATATTCATGAGAGCAACCTATTAATTCACTAGGAACTAGTAAAATCACTAAAGCACATATAAACCCATTGAAAATACATGGCATGAAGTACCTACCGCCTGCTTCAGTAATATCACTATTTCCTAGTGAATTGACATGTTGAGACAACACGCAAAATGGCTACCTCCACTGTGTCTAGATGACAAGTCCACTACAATTAACTACTGAAATTAACATGTCACACAGCAAATTATTTTGGGCTTGTTGTGTGCAATTCATGCATTAAACTCCAAAAAACCTGGTTAAAAAAATGTAATTGCAAACTACAATACATGGTAAATATATTGAAAACACAAGACATTTGTGTCAATAGTTTTCATTAATTCCCAATACGTCCTCCAATGCATACTTCTGTATGTAGCCTACAGGTTTTGTATGGCTATTCATACGCAGTAATACCTGGAGACTCGCATGCAACAGGTAAGTGTGATTCAACTGATTGTCAATGACAATTGTTATACCATTGTCATGATTATATATATTTTTTTACAATTAAATGAGGTTATCTAAGCAAAATAACTTTCTAGTAAAAAGATTAAATAAAAAGACCCATGTTGAGATAGGTTACTATCTATAGCCTGTCTGACAGATAAGACATGAATGTTACATGCCCCAGTGGTTGCCATGTCTTCAGACATAAGTTCCTTGATTGTGGTACCATTAATTACACAAATGCATGAAAAATGTCATCATCATCATTTATTTATATAGCACCACTAATTACACAGCACTGTACAGAGAACACACACACATCAGTCCCTGCCCCAATAGAGCTTACAGACTAAATTTCCTAACACACAAACAGACAGACTAGGGTCAATTTGATAGCAGCCAATTAACCTACCAGTATGTTTTTGGAGTGTGGGAGGAAACCGGAGCACCCGGAGGAAACTCACGCAAACACGGGGAGTACATACAAACTCCACACAGATAAGGCCATGGTTGGGAATTGATCTCATGAGCCCAGTGCTGTGAGGCAGATGTGTTAACCACTAAGCCACCAGGCTGTGCCATGGATTTAATGATATTCTACAGCTAGCATGAATACAGTACAACTCTAATTAGCTGGACACCAGATTATTTGTGTAGTATAAAGTAAAAGACGTGGTTCCCAAAAGCAACAATGTTGATTATTTTAACAGTGCCTAAATGATGATGATGATTTTTGCGGTTATTTCAGGCTAATAAGTACACCATTTTCTTTGCACGATATAAAATGGTCTATAGGAAGTGATTGCAGACATCCCTGTTCTGAAGAGCTAGCACTTTAAGCCCGGGGACAGAGAGAGATGCTGCTTGCCGACGTTGTTGTGCTGTCAGTTTACAGTTAATGTAGAAGAGAAAGGAAAGGACTGCTGGAGGGAAAAGACGGTGGAGATCAATGGTTAAAAGAGAGAAAGTTATATGAACATAAAATCACCAAAATGGGATAACCACAGCAAGTTACTGGAAAGGGGCAGTGCTCTCTCATCACCACCGTATCCCTTGTTCAATACTGTTTCCTCGTCTCTCCTCCATGGTGGCTCTCAACTTCCAACTGCTGTTTCACCTGCTACTTCATCAGCTCCTCTTCCCCACTACATGCTGGGAGATGCTCTTCTCTGCAGGGGAGGTATCTAAAGCATATGTGTGGCCTGCTATGAGCGCCAGTGCTACATGAAGTTTATGGATTATTACAAGTTGTTTTAAAAAAGATGTGTAAAAGGTGGTAAAGGCTTACTAATCCTTATTTTCACAAAATATGCAAGCAAAAATTAGTTAGGATCAAAAAGACTGAGGAACTTTCTCTTTTACTTGTTGTATAACTGTTCATATGGAAAACATATCCCTTATGTTGTGTCAACAAAATTTGCTCTTGCCTCAGATCAAGGAAGATAAAGAGTGGAAAGGTCAGTGAATATTCAGCGGCCCTCCTGCCTCGGGTATGCCATGTGACCTCCCTATACTATGCAGTGAAGGTCACGTGATGAGGAAGTCTGCTGCCACCATTCTAATACAATTAGAGCCACCTTGTGGCTCCAATCGTATTAGAACTTGCAGAGCCTCCACTTGCCTCCACTTGCAGCCACCTTGTGGCTGCAAGTGGAGGTTTAGCAGTTGTCCACCGCTAGCGTAATGGCTTAAAAATGTAATTGATGCCATAGCAAATAAGTTTTATTGAAAGTATGTGAGTCTGTACTTAAATACTCCCCAGATCATATTCCAAATATTGTGAAGTAGACACTATGTAGTGTTTTCATTGCTTGGAGGAAGAGGGGTGTGAAGTTTTAGTGGCCTAATCTAGGCTGCGGATAGCCATTACAACTACCAACACAAAGGATGGTGTTGTGCTTATTATAGAGAACCATGTTTTTTCAACCAGGAAAATACAGTATCCAGAAGGAGGCTAGTTTAGAGATAGAGTCTGATTCATCAAGGAATGCAAAGTGAACGCAATTTGCTTTTTTAAAAATTGCACAGAAATTGCATGCAGATACGCCCATATTCATATTCAAGAGGATCTCAAGAAAAGTGTCCAGTAGAATACGGGTATAAGTAAATTACAGCACTTGCCATATGCAGACAGACAGAACAAACTGCAGGATACACACAATGCATACGTATATTTAAATTCCCATCAGAACGCACAGATCAAAAAATAATTATTATAATTATGTGCAGTCCAATTTTATGCAAAATATGGCATGTATCAAGATTTATGTTCTTTAATAAATTTTTAACATGTCCTTTAACTCCTTAAACTAGAAAAATAACAGTTAGAAATTAATTGGTTGTGTCACATTTGTGCACATTGTCCCATATGGCTAAATACGTTCCCATGTGTCGCAAAGCAAGTGTTCTGAAATTCTCCTATGACACCAGCCTTATAAATAGCCAAATAACATGCATTTCAATGTGATGGCCTGATACATATTGGAAAGCTGTTGGGATGTTTCATTTAATTAAAAAATACTTAGGAATGTAATAATGACCTTTGCTAAGATGTACTTTAGAAACATTTTACATTATTACCTTTATCTGATCTTTTTCTTTTTAATGACCAAAGCGGCTTCTTATGCAGTGAGCTCATTACATGGAATGAGCTGAATTCCTCTTAACATTGAAACAATTTCATTAACTATAATAGCAATAGACCTTCTATGATGCTTGGTTTTATTAATGTAGCAATTGTCACGCAAGATAAACTCCAGAAAAAAAACCTCTAAAACAAAAGAAAAACAGAAGGACATTTAAGATCAGGGAATGAGAAATTGTTCAATCATTTTCTGAAAGCGAAACCCTTTTTAAATGATCTCTTGCATATATTTTTTAAATGCTACATTTACATCAGTGAATAAGAGGAGACAGTTGTGTGATTTAGTAATAATAATATATATATTTTTTGAGTAACAATAAATTCTTATCTCCTGAAAATCAAAAATCAAACCATCATTTTAGTGGTTTGCTATATATATATATATTATATATATATATATATATAGATATATATATATATATATATATATATATATATATATATATATAAATATATATATATATATATATATATATATCTTTCTCTCTCTCTCTCTCTCTCTCTCTATATATATATATATATATATATACATATATATCTATATATATATATACACACATGTATATATATATATATATATATATATATATATATATATATATATTTCAAAGTGAACGCCTCCATTGTAGTGATAGTGAGTGCCAGATTAAGTGAATTAAATAAATTGCACATGTGTTCAATCCAATTACACATGTACACGAAATAAAGTTGTCCCATTACACCATCCATAGCAGCATGCATGTCAATACAGGAAAATCAGCAACCAGTTGTCTCAAACGGTAAGTTTTGCCTTGAAAGCGATTGCCGTTTTAAATTTCCTCTTCAAAGTCGCCGATATCCGGTGACTTGCAGAAACCACTACTTAATACATTTACCTCCTGGTCTTTTAACTCGTTTTTGGGTCATACTACAACCAGTTTCTGTAACTGGCCAGTCACGTTTCCATGGACCAAAATATATTACAATAATTTAAAACTACAATTCAGTACAAGTGTTTCAAGGGTTGGTCAAAATTGTATTCATACATTATTAAATAAGTATTATTATTAATATTAATTACCAATTAGTGCAATACCTATTAGAAAGATAGATAAATTCAATTGTTCATCTTAAAAAGTTACATTTTTCATAGTCATTAACCTAGTTTTTATTCAGATTTCGTTGACAGCCTAATCTCATTTGATTGGGAGCATTTCTAAATCTATGGTCACTGCCTCACTGGTTATGTGGATGTACCATATTAAATTCAGGGTAAAGTGAATAGTTCTTCATCATCAATACAGGTTATTTATTAAATATTTATGAATGTAACTTTTTAAATAAACAAATCAATCAATCTATATTAAATCTATACTAAGGCAATCTGTATTAAAGAACATTTGTTACTTATACTAAGACAATCTATAATTTAAACAAGTTTCACAAGTTTAGAATAGATACCATGACTTCAGAAATCATAAGGGGGGGATGTCAAATGCCCAATCTGACCCCCCCTTCCCCGGTTCCTGCGACCCTGCTCAGTTAACTATATATTATTTGAAGCCTATGAGACACATTACTATAATGCTACTATAAACATCTAAATAGAGCATATTACTCAATGGTCTACAAAGATTTCATTTTACAATAGTAAATCAACCATTGATGTCTGGCATTTCTGTACATTAACTAGTGGCCTGCTAGGGTTGGAATGAGGAGAGTCAGTGGAATGCGGAGATATGAACGATGAACCAGTCACTGTAGGAATGTCAAGACAATCAGATACAATCTTGCTTGCTGACTGGGGCTGTCATGATGACTTATCTCAAAAAAGATGGTACTGTGCTCTATATGCTAAAAATGAAGAACATTTTATGTTTAAAAGAGGTTTACTAACAAAAACTTCTACTACTTTATTTATACATTACTTCTGCTTAATTGATCCAAGTAAATGACTAAAAAAATTTGACTGTATGCACAAAGTACCTTTGAGTCTCCTGAGTAAACAAAGTTGTTTTGACAACCAAGAAAAGGGAAATTAGTATTTTTTTAGGGGTGACTTAGTTGTACTTTACAGTAAAACATCATACATGACTGATTTTCTACCTAGCCTTTTTTAAACATTTTAATTTTGGCTTAGTAATATAAAGCCTGATAGATTAATTTATGGAATTTCTTCCCACATGTTTCCAATTTTGACTTTTCTAATTTGAATAGCACATATTAGTTCAACAACATTTGCAATCTATCATTAAACAGCATGAACAAGAGTTATTTATTTTTCTAACCAAATATGGTCTGCAGTGGATCTCTGCTTACAGCCTGGCAAACCTTTCCCTACAAAATTAGGCACAAAATGAATGGATTTTATTGTCCTGATGAAAGTTTGTCTATAATTGGATACATTACGTCATGGGAATAAATTTATAAAGCTGTGAGTTTGAAAAAATGGAGATGTTGCCTGTCGCAACCAATCAGATTATAGCTTTCATTTATTTAGTACATTTCTACAAAATGACAGCTAGAATCTGATTGGTTGCTATAGGCAATATCTCTACTTTTTCAAACCCGCAGCTAGATAAATTTACCCCATGGGCTTTGTAACTGACAACAAAACATTGATGATGAGATGAGTTTTAACTAAATTCAGCATTAGTTTTACTAAAGTTTTTGGTAGCTAAAGTATTTAATCAACTCCATCTACTTCATGATTTACAGCCCTCAGTTAATTTGGGGACCTACAGCGGAAATTGCTCTATGAAGCTTATATGTAGCCCTTATCTTCACTGGAGAAACTCTAAATACATCTATTATGTTACATATTTTAAACATATTCATTTTTATTTTAAATATTGCAGGTAAATAGATACAAAATCAAACAACAATGTTACAACAAAAATGACCAAAACAACAGTCAGCTACAATTTTCCTGCAGTATTTTATAAGGTGCCATCCAGAACAAGATTTTTGGTAAAGCCAGGGCCGGACTGGCCATCTGGCCCTTCTGGCAAATGCCAGAGGGGCCGATGGCTGGATGGGCCGGCCCGACTCCTCCCGTCTTCTTGGTGGCTGGTTCCTTGGTGGCTGGTTCCTCCCCAGGAACCAGCCACCTCTGCTGCGCGCTCCTCCGCTCCCTCCCCCGTTATGCTGTGCGGGGGTGCCCCGATTTTTGGGGGGGTTGCCGCGAATTTTGGGGGTGCGCGGGGGTGCCGCTATTTTCCGGGGGGTCGCGGGGGTGCCGGGATTTTCGGAGGGGGGGGGGGTCGCGTGGGTGCCCTCATTCTCGCGCAGGGGGGGGTCAAGATTGTGGAAGAGCCATGGAGTGCTGGGAAAAGGGGGTGAGATAGCCAGGGGGTGCTGGGAGAGGGGGTGAGAGCCATGGGGTGCTGGGAGAGGGGGTGATAACCAGGGGGTGCTGGGAGAGGGGGTGAGATAGCCAGGGGGTGCTGGGAGAGGGGGTGAGAGTCATGGGGTGCTGGGAGAGGGGGTGAGATAGCCAGGGGGTGCTGGGAGAGGGGGTGAGATAGCCATGGGGTGCTGGGAGAGGGGGTGAGAGCCAGGGGGTACTGGGAGAGCGGGTGAGAGCCGAATGGGGTGCTTGGAGAGGGGGTGAGAGCCAGGGGGTGCTGGAAAAGGGGGTGAGATAGCCAGGGGGTGCTGGGAGAGGGGATGAGAGCCAGGGGGTGCTGGGAGAGGTGGTGAGAGCCGAAGGGGGTGCTGGGAAAGGGGGTGCTGGGAAAGGGGGTGAGAGACCCGAAGGGGGAAGAGGTGCTTTGAGAGGGGTGAGAGAGCCAGGGGGTGCTAGGATAAGGGGTAAGAGAGCCAGGGGGTGCTGGGAGAGGGGGTGAGTGCCAGGGGGTGCTGAGAGAGCCAAAGGGGAAGGGGGTGCTGGGAGAGGGGGTGAGAGAGCCAAAGGGGAAGCGGGTGCTGGGAGAGGGGGTGAGAGAGCCAAAGGGGATGGGAGCGCTGGGAGAGGGGGTAAGAGAGCCAAAGGGGAAGGGGGGCGCTGGGAGAGGGGGTGAGAGAGGCAGGGGGAAGGGGGCGGTGGGAGAGGGGGTGAGAGAGCTGGGGGGTGCTGGGAGAGGGGATGAGAGCCAGGGGGTGCTGGGAGAGGGGGTGAGAGCCGAAGGGGGTGCTGGGAAAGGGGATGCTGGGAAAGGGGGTGAGAGATCCGAAGGGGGAAGAGGTGCTTTGAGAGGGGTGAGAGAGCCAGGGGGTGCTAGGATAAGGGGTGAGTGCCAGGGGGTGCTGAGAGAGGGGGTGAGAGAGCCAAAGGGGAAGGGGGTGCTGGGAGAGGGGGTGAGAGAGCCAAAGGGGAAGCGGGTGCTGGGAGAGGGGGTGAGAGAGCCAAAGGGGAAGGGAGCGCTGGGAGAGGGGGTAAGAGAGCCAAAGGGGAGGGGGGGCGCTGGGAGAGGGGGTGAGAGAGGCAGGGGGAAGGGGGCAGTGGGAGAGGGGGTGAGAGAGCCGGGGGGTAGAGGGTGCAGGAAGACGTGTGAGAGAGCCAGGGGAGTAGGTGGTACAGGAAGATGTGTGAGAGCCAGTGGAGAAAGGAGAGAGGGACAAAGGAGAAGATGGTGCAGGGGCATAGGTAAAAGAAAGTGTAAAGGGAGAGACATCTTAAGAATTTGAATGTCAGGGATGCAGCTATCATAAAACACAAGTAATAATGAACAATGGAAATGCACAGAGGGGACAAATGTTAAAAAAAAGAAAAAATCAAACCTTCATACTCCATTCACTTATATTTTCTATACCCACACTCCTAAATTTCTGCTTCGACCACTGCCCTCTATTCCTGCTCCCGACTGCCTGTGTGAGCTGACAGCTGCTGATCCCTCCTCGCCCAGCACGCCCAGTAGAAAAACAGAACACAGGATGCCATAATCAGGTAAGTTCATATATTTTATCGTGTGCAATATGTTTTTAACCATCCTTTCTTGAACTGGGGACACTACAGCGTATCCAATAATGTTTAACACTATGTATTGCTCATTATTGCGCTGTAATGTTTTTTGCATATTTATCTGTACAGAGATTTTTAATTAAGAGGAAAAAACATTGCTTGTCATAAATTTTATCTGTAATTGTGTCAATATATCTATTTTTGTTTGCATTGTAATTGATGTATTAAGCTGCTCTTGGGACTCACACTCAGTATCTGATATGCTGTACCAATTTTTATTTGTGAATGAGTTTTTGTCTGAGCTTTACTAATGATTTGGGGGCACTACTATGACATAATGTTATTTTGGGGGTCACTATTGTGGCATAATATGATTTGGAGGCACTGTTGTGACATAATATGATTTGTGGGCACTACTGTATGGTATATGTTTTGAGGGCACTACTATGCCATAATATGATTTGTGGGCACTTCTGCATGACCAAATATGAATTGAGGGTAATACTATGTGGCATAATATGACCTTGTGGCACTACGATGGGGCATAATATGAACTGGGCACATTACGGTGTGGCATCATATGAACTTCTGCCAAAGGCAAGTCTTTCATTCTTGAATATGATGGGCGCCCAAAGAAGTTGCTGTATCGGGGCCCAAAATTCCTCTTGTCAGCCCTGCCTGTGAGTCAAGGGGGTAGACATCTCCAGGTAAATAATCTAAATGTTTCCTATCTAATCAAACTGATGGATCACATCCAATTATTTCTCACCCACCTCCTCTATCCCCCTTAATTTATATACTGTGTTATTTAAAATGAATAGAAAAGATGCATATCCAATTACTGTAGTAAAATAAAAATATTTTTCTCTGACATTTTGCTGTAGATGGAAATACTTTTAATGCGGCCGTGTGGGTTCAACTGATCATTCAATAGTTATGTTTTTTTTAGATATATGTTAGTTTTATTTCATGTGGAATGATTCATGAAAATTCTGCCATTACTGTTTAATTGAGGGAAAAGGGTACCTGTTACCTATATGTGTGTGTAAGTACTCGTTGTTGCTATTTTGTGGGAGATTTGAAAAAAGCAAAACATTGTTTCCTACAGTGGCGTCTGTATAATTGGTGGTATTGCTGTAGTATGGGGTGGCATGCTGGTGACAATGTTGTAGTGTGTTTGGTGCTTAGTATTGCTAATAAGTAGGAGAGGGTATTGCTATAATGTGGGGGGTGATGCTGGACGCTGTAATGTGGGGGGTGATGCTGGACGCTGTAATGTGGGGGGTCATGCTGGACGCTGTAATGTGGGGGGTGATGCTGGACGCTGTAATGTGGGGGGTGATGCTGGACGCTGTAATGTGGGGGATGATGCTGGACGCTGTAATGTGGGGGGTGATGCTGGACGCTGTAATGTGGGGGGTGATGCTGGATGCTGTAATGTGGGGGGAGATGCCGGTTGCTGTAATGTGGGGGGTGATGCTGGACGCTGTAATGTGGGGGGTGATGCTGGACGCTGTAATATGGGGGGTGATGCTGGACGCTGTAATGTGGGGGGTAATGCCGGTTGCTGTAATGTGGGGGGTGATGCCGGTTGCTGTAATGTGGGGGTGATTGATGTAGTATGAGTATGTGTGGGGGGTTATTTATTGCTGTAATTTGGGTGCTAATAATGTATTGTCATGGTATTTATTGATATAATTGGGGGGCTAATAATGTAATGTTGAGGGTCATTAGGAGAAATAAATACCCCCCCCCCCCACACACACACTCATACTACATCATGTTGTACTGCGCCAGCATCAGTGTGCAACAATATAGTGCATGGAGCCCACAACACGTGGGCCTGTGTGCTTTAAATGCCAGGGCTGATTTTTAGTCCCAGTCCGGCCCTGGGTAAAGCCATAGAGAACCAGATTAAGGCAATATGATTGCAGGCTGTCCCTTAAGTTCCAGGTAATTTGCAATACCTTTTGATCATTTTCTTTACTAAATTATATGTTTTTTTACTTCTACAGAGGTCTGACACATATGCATAACTGTATAAATATGTTATGATCTTTTTTGTTACTGGTAGAAAAAAAACTTTATTTATTTTATGTTGAAGGAGCATGGTGGAGATGAGGGACACGGACGTCTGCAGCAATGGGATTTGGTTGAGAGCAAAACCAACCTGGGGGCAAAGAAAAATTTGTTTTTGACTCCAACTATTTACATTTTTTACATCATTATCATTTATTGTAGTAGATGCAGCTTGTGATAGCTTTCACTATCATTACAATAGATAGTGAAAAACAGATCGTAGGTATTTTTCTGCAGAACATGAAGTGCATTGTACCATTGAAAATGGAAAAATTATTTGAAAAAGTCTTTCACTATTTTGTTACAAGCAATCTTATCCAATATACTATAACTAAAGTTTGTTACGTATCAACATACCGTATATGTTTGTGAATGTTAGAAAATTGCTGGCTAGCAAATACTGTAAATTTTTTTTTTTTTATATATAAATAAAAATAGTATGTTCTTCTCAACAAATAGTGGTTGATGCAGAACTGGCTACAAAATGGGCTTAATTTACATTTAAAATAGTCGAATGTAAAAATGACATATTTACGTCCATATGTTGAGCTGTAGGCATCTTAAGATCCATGCAGCTCCCCACCAGTAGCATATTCACCTGGTTTATGGCAGGCACGCATCACAGACACTATGCCACTTGTGCCCATGTTTTTAACCATTTGTTTCATGTGCAGCAAGTGCATTCTTCAGCGAAGGATCAGAAGTTCAATTTACCCAACAGATTTTCTGGTGGCCGGAAATCATTTAGAAATTTCAGAGACAGCTGCAAACTTTTTTTCAAACTCAGGCCAAACTCATTGGGTTCAGAGGAGCAGCGTGTGGATATTGTGATATCCCTATTACTAAAAGGCCCAAAAACCTAGGCCTTCGGTCTTGATGATAACAGTCCTTCATAATTATCTGTTGATGCCTCAGTCCCCTAGGGCTCCTATATTATGACCCCAATAGGGTAGCTACAACAAAATCCAGTCTTTGTGCCCTTAGACAAAGGTGTAAATCGGCAGAGGAATACTGCACTGAATTTCATAGGTGGTCTGTGGTATATGGTTGGAACAACCCAGCGTTCTGTAGCCAATTCAGATTCAGAGTGGGACTATCGACCATATTAAGGATGCTCTAGTTCAGTTTCCTGTTACAGATACACTGGAATCTTTTATGAATTTTTCTATTCGAAGAGACACAATGAATGCCGCCATCAGAAGTCATCTTCTGTTGTCACTCATTCTCTCTTTCCTCCCTCAAATAGGCACCCACTTGCATAGGATTAGGATTGTCCCTATCACATCTCTGCTGAAAAAGAAATCAGAAGATGGTCCCAAGGGTTATGTCTTTATTGCGGTGGTGAGGAAATTTAAGTATGAGAATGCCCAAAGAAACCAGGAAACTTCAGGGCCTAGGATGGGAAGCTTTTCCTAGGCAAAAGACAACTCTCAGGCTCCTACCTCTCTATCATCATCATCATCATCATCAACATTTATTTATATAGCACCAGCAGATTCCGTAGCGCTTTACAATTGGGAACAAACATTAATAAGACAATACTGGGTAATACATACAGACAGAGAGGTAATAGAACCCTGCTCGCAAGCTTACAATCTATAGGACAATGGGAGTTTGAAACACAAGGGCATGTGCTACATCGTACTGCACAATGGACTAGCTAAAATGCAAAGGTAAAAGTATTGAGTGGGCTGTGTGTGTGGCAGTGTTGGTCAGAGGGTTGTTGTCTTGCGTTAGCTGTGTAGAATGTAGTAATAGGGTAATCTAGGGAATTAAGATGGTGGTTGAGGAACATCATAACCTTGTCTGAAGAGGTGGGTTTTCAGTGAACGCTTGAAGGTTTGAAGACTAGAGGAAAGTCTTACTGTGCGAGGGAGGGAATTCCACAAAGTGGGTGCAGCCCATAAAAAATCCTGTAACCGAGAATGGGAGGATGTGATGAGAGTGGAAGAGAGACGTAGATCTTGTGCAGAACGGAGGTGTCGAGTAGGGAGATATTTTGAGACAAGTGAGGAAATGTATGTCGGTGCAATTTTGTTGATGGCTTTATATGTTAGTAGAAGAATATTATATTGGATTCGTTGAAACACAGACAGCCAATGTAGAGACTGACAGAGTGGCTCAGCAGAGGAATAACGGTTTGCAAGGAAAATCAATCTAGCCGCTGAGCGCAAAATAGATTGTAGGGGTTAAAGTCTGACTTTGGGAAGACCAGTAAGGAGGAATTGCAATAGTCAATGCAGGAGATGATGAGGGAATGAATTAATGTTTTTGCGGTGTCTTGTGTCAGATATGTGCATATTCTGGAAATGTTCTTTAGGTGTATGTAACATGATTTAGATATAGAGTTGATGTGGGGAATAAACGACAGTTTTGAGTCAAGGATTACACCTAGGAAACAAGCTTGCGGGATGGGATTTATGGTCATGTTATCAATAGAAATAGAAATGTCAGGCAGGAAAATTCTGTTTTTGGGTGGGAATATTATTAATTCATTTTTTGAAAGATTGAATTTGAGTTTGCGAGAAGATATCCAAGATGAAATGGCAGAAAGACAGTCAGTAACGTGAGACAACACAGATGGTGAAAGATCAGGAGAGGATAGATAGATTTGTGCATCATCTGCATAGAGATGATACTGAAATCCAAAGGAGTTTATTAGTTTTCCAAGAGAAGTGGTGTAGATAGAGAATAGCAGAGTGGTTTAGTGGCCTTCTATGAGGAAGAACACAATGGATTTATTCAAGTCTTTCATACTTGTACTCAAAACAAGAGCCTTAGAGGACCCCCCATGGGACCTCTCCTGACACTCCCTATTCTCAATAGGCCATGTACATCTACTTCAATGGATTTCACTGTTGAACTTAGTCCCTCAAAAGGGTTCACTAACATATGGATGGTAGTTGGCCACTTTAGTAAAATGGCCCTTTCTGTGCCTCTACCTGGGCTACCCTCAGCCAGAGATTTGGCTTCGTTATTCATACAGAACATCTTTAAATTACATAGGATCCCTACTAATATTATCTCTGACAGGGTTTAACAGTTTATAGCTAGACTCTAGAGATCATTCTGCTCAAGCTTAGATGTGGAATTGAACTATTTCGTCCGCTTATCATGCTCAGACTAATGGACAAACCAAGATGGTTAATCAAGTTCTCATTCAATATCTTAGATGCTATGATTCCCACCTTCACAACAACTGGGCCAAGGCATTACCATGGACAGAGTTCGCTTATAATAACAGTCCCCATTCATCATCTGGCAGATCTCAGTTTTCCTGTATCTACGTTCATTATCCTAAAACGTGCTCTTTCTCTGATTCCACGCTTGCTGATATTTGGGACACCAGGACATCCATAAGGAAGCTTAAAAATATGTGGAGAGAAGTTCAGGTGTCTCTTTCTCGCGTTGCGACACAGTTTAAATTATTCTTTAATAAACATCACAGGAAATTAAACTTCAAAGCAGGTGACAGAGTATGGCTGTCCACTAAAAATATTCAACTAAAGCAGCTTTCTATTATATTTAGACCCAAGGTCATTGGTCCATTTAAGATTACCAGGAAGATAAATCCTGTAAGCTACCAATTGTATCTTCTTCCTTATCTAAGGATTCCTAGGACCTTCCATTGCTCACTGTTTAAGCCTGTTTTCAAGACTAAAAACTTAAACCCAGTATCAAGGTTAAGCCAACTCCAGTATTAGTAGATGGCTAAGCTTTCGAGATAGAGAAAAACCTGGGTGTGAGGAAGGTCGAGAAACAGCTTCATAATTTTGTCCACTGGAAGGATATGGTCCAGAAGAAAGATTCTGGCTCCCAGCCAGGGATCTTTATGCTATAAAAAGTAGTGGTTGACTTTCATAAAATAAACCATCGGAAACCTAGGCATTGGGGTTCTTTGACCGATCCTCAGGAGGGCAGAGGGTAATGTTAAGAAATAGGAACTCTCCTCTTTGTTTGATCTATCATCTGTGCAATTACTGCTACTACTATGTGCAGGATCATTTGTGCAGTTCACTGATTAGCTGGCTGCTAGGAAAATAGTAACACGCTTCATTCAGCTCTTAGTCTGGCTGCCTCAGGTGTGCAATCACCTACCACACTCATGCAGTTAATTATCCTGCAGTTCTGATTGGTGCTGCTGCCTTTATAAACCTCCTCCAGGCAGCATACCAATGCTGATGATAGTTCCTGCTTGACCTAGTGTGCCTTGTATCCTGACCTGTTCTGCTATCAGTGTTTGACCCAGATTGTATAAAGGGATAGCTGTCTACTCCACTCCTGACTCCTTGCTTTGTTAAACAGATTTGCTTTCATATCTCTAACTGCCCTGATCCCTGGCTTGTTTGACGCATTCCGCTGTCTTCTCAACTCTTGATCCCTTCCTGTCTGACTCTGAGCTCTTAATAGGATGGTTGTTTTACACCGCACCAGGTAGACCATTAATACTCTTGTGTAATATATAGTGGATAATTCTATATTGCCTATAGTAGAGGGTGCACTCACACACAATATGAGGATCAATTATGGAGGACAAGGAGAGAGAAAAAGTGTGTCTATAGAGGCACTCTAATGGTCAAGAATTAAAACCTAAATTTTATTAATATGTATTAAAATACTCAATGTATTGAGTCCATAAAGGACCTATAGCGAAAATATTAAAATAAGAGAAATGGACTGAATGACTAGAAGGATTATTGTTAAGATAGGTAGTAACAAGGAACTACCAAGCCACACTGCTGCTGAAATAACTCTTTATATATCTAAAATATTTATTAATATAATGATACTGATATAAATAGGTCTGACCATATAGAAGGGTCAGTAATGAGGGTCAGCAAATATCTCCCAATATATATAATGAAGAAAATCCCTGTATAGTTTAAGGGATTATTATATTCCCTACGTATTCCTAATTTTCCACTGTATTTATTTATTATATGATCATGTATTGAGGGAAAGTGTGCTGGCTCATAACTTAGTTGTTTATACATACATAGGACTATAACGTTATAGCAAGGTCATATTCTGAGCGTCACGTTGATAAGGCTCTGAATACGAGCATAATTACATTGACTCATATCACCTGCTATTAATGTTTATATAAAACTGATATAATGTAGATATGGTTTTCCGTACAACAGACCCTAAAGTTGGATCACAATATGGATTGATCTCTGCCCTGTATTTAATAATATGAGAGCAAAGTTGGTGTGCCGGAACTTTGATTTATATCGAACGTCCCCTGCTATATGAGATGTTTTAAACAGGGGAGGTATTACCAAGTCACACTATGTTCTGAATATAACCATTGAGCTCTAACTTCGGATCTTTTCTTATATTGAGCAGATAGCTAACTCACGGCGAGTCTAAATATAAATAGAAGATATATAATGTGCCTAAGTATGTATGAATCATTACTGATCGATTTAATATAACAGGTCAGAGAAGCAGCGAGTGCGGCGTCCGCCGACGCGCGTTTCGCTATGAGGCTTTTTCAAGGCAAGCCGAGCTGGGGTCTTGATTGGTCTTTTAAAGGGGAGAGACCTTCCACTAAAAATTATGTCACATAGCAACGTTGTTGGCAACCCTATTAGTCACATGATCGGGTCTGCCATTAATCTGCATTGTTCACAAGGGAAAAAACATGACCTGTAAGTATTATCAAAAAGTGGTTGCAATGGTTTAAGCTGACGGAATAAAACAGATAGACTATTATGTTCTAGGATGAATATTACAGGATCAATCATAAACGATTTAAATTATTAAATAATCTTAATGTTAGTAACCCTGATAATCACATGATCGAGTTCTGCCATTGATCTACACTGTTAACAAGGAGGACCATAACTTGTAAGTATTGTCAAGGGGAAATTGCAATGATTTAAACTAATAAAAGAACTATTATGTTCTAAGATGACGAAGGAAGTAGAAAATAATAAAGGGTAGGAATAGAGAGTAATAGGTAAATAGTCAGATATAGACTCAATTATTGCATAATTTTAGCGTAGGATCATAGATCCTTATGTTTATTTATGTAAATAAATGATGTGTCATTAAAGTGTGTGATAGGTAAATATTGCAGATATCATAATCTCATATGTTAATAATATATAAATTATACTCAAAGATTGCAAAGGTTACCAAACTGTGATACGGGTGATATATAACTTAAGATATTTACATTTGACAGTATTCTTTATTAATATAATAATCATTAATTGAATATACCATTCATGTAGGGTGTTTACTAGCAGATGTATTCGTGGCTGTTGAAGATGGTTACATATAGTGTCCCAAGACTCCCAATCTTTGGTACATTTCAATGATATGATATATAACTGTTCTATAACTTTTATAACAATCTTAATCGATCAAAAATTGATCATAAAGATATTGAGATATCATAGTACATTACTGGGATGTAAGGGATATAGTTATTGTCACGGGCACTAGGAGTCTTTACCCAGGGATCACCAGGTGGTAGGCTTACCAGAGCAATGTAGATGGTAATAGGGTACTCTGGTAGCTGGGTGATCACGGAACAGGAAATGGTAACTGATGAGATGCTCAGGAAAGTCTATGACTAGCAGCACTGGTAATATGGAGGTAATAATACACGAGGAACTGTATGGACAAGGGCACGTGAAGGTAGTCAGTGGTCTGCGATAGCAAGTTGTACCACTGCTATGGTGAGGAGGAATGTCCAACAGAGACAAAGGGGTGATGAGAGTCAGCGGTCTGCGGATAGCAAGTTGCAGCGCTGTCTGAGTGAAGGAATGGAATCCAAGTGGAGGTATCCGGGTAGTCAGTGGTCTGCGGTAGCAAGTTGTACCACTGCTATGTGAGGGGGTACTGGAACAGGTGATACCGGAAACAGGGATCAGTGGTCTGTCATGAGCAAGTTGTACCACTGAATATATATGTGAGGAGGTGCACGGGGAGAGACTGCAACACAGGATATACACAGGCACCTTATACACGATCCACAGTAACATGCACAATATATATAAATGACTGAACAGATCTGCAAATATAGGAAGTCTCTTGAAGTAGTCCAGCACAAGTTAACACAGTCAATGATGGCAATAGACTCAGCGGATAGCAGACTCCAGAGGAGAACCAACACAGTCCAGCAAGATATGCAATACACCAGCACAGTCAATGAGAAGTATGCATACCGTGGTTCAGAAGCAGGCAGTCAGATAGGAGTGCAGCGATACCTGAGCGGCAGGAGGCCGGCTGGATGAGAAGTCCCTGGATGGGTGAGGCAGCGGTCTAGTAGGTGCAGCGCACAGGTAAGTAGACCAACAGGGACACGAATCCACAGGAATCAGTAACACGTGGAACTGGACTCATGGAGGACCCAGGAGAATGGAGATGATCCAGCAGAGGAGTAGTTGATGAGATACGAATCCAATGCTGACAGGAGGGTAGAGACCAGCGGGACACGTGAAGGCGTGGAGAGCGGATCAGCAGGAGATGGACGATAGCGCAGACAGCAGCAGCAGGACTCTGCGCCCACGGAGGTAACCAGGGGCAACCAACAGGACCCACAGTGATGGAACACGGGATGGCAGAGTAGACCAGGAGCTGTAGATCCAAGAGTGTAGCGGATGGCAACGTGAGCAGTAGACTGGAAACACAGGAGAGCTGAGATGAGGCGGCAATGCACAGGGGCAGCGGATAGGAATCAGCTAACAGTCACAATGATGAACACAGGCGAGTTGCAAGCTGGAGACTGTAGTGCACGGAAGCAGCGGATAGGAATCAGCTAACAGTCACGGTGATGAACACAGGCGAGTTGCAAGCTGGAGGCTGTAGTGCACGGAGGCAGCGGATAGGAATCAGCTAACAGTCATGATGATGAACACAGACGAGTTGCAAGCTGGAGACTGTAGTGCACGGAAGCAGCGGATAGGAATCAGCTCAGGAACTTGATGATGATCAGGTGAGTGGATGTGAAGTGAAGGCTGGAGTGCACGGAGGCAGCAGATAGGAATCAGCAAACAGCCACAATGATAATAATAGCGTTGAAGTGATTTAGAAGACTGTAGTGCACGGAGGCAGCGGATAGGAATCAGCAAACAGTCACGATGATACAGTTGATGGTAGAAGTGGTATGGGAACCACAGGAGTAGAAGTGGTTTGGAAACCACAGAGGTAGAAGTGGTTTGGAAACCACAGGAATCAGCAGGGCTGAATACACGAGGAATACAGGAACACCTTCAGAGACTCATGGGGAATGAGACTCCAAGATCAGGCAACGTGGTGTTGACCACAGGTGCTTAATATAGGGAGTGTTGCCTGATCTGCCAATTGAGTTAAAGGAACATACACTGAAATATAGGAAAGGGCTGCGCATGCGCAGACCCTCAGGATGGCGGACGGCCACGGTTCCTAAATGTCCGAGAAGAGGCACTCACGGTCCGGTGAGTGACAGTACCCCCCCTTTTAAAGGTGGGCACAGAACGCCTGGAACCGGGCTTGTCCGGATTTTTGGCATAAAACTTCTTCAAAAGGGCAGGAGCATTAAGATCTTCAGCCTTGATCCAAGAGCGCTCCTCAGGACCAAAGCCCTTCCAATGAACGAGGAAATGAAGACCTCCTCGCGAAATTTTTGCGTCTAACACCTCAGTGATCTCGAAATCCTCCTCCTGATGGACTTGAACTGGCTGCGGAGCTGAGGGAGGAGTTGAGAAACGGTTGATAATCAGAGGTTTGAGCAAGGATACGTGGAAGGCATTAGAAATCCGAAGATTCTTAGGAAGAAGAAGTTTCACACATACTGGATTGATTACTTGAATGATCCTATATGGACCAATAAAACGGGGGGCGAATTTCATGGATGGAACCTTCAAACGAATATTTTTGGTGGATAACCAGACACGATCTCCAATTTTTAGTGGGGGAATAGCCCGCCTCTTCTTATCTGCGAAAGATTTATATTTGATAGATGTCTTCTTTAAACAGGTTTTGACCTGAGACCAGATATTTTTAAAGGTCTGACAAACAGTTTCCACCGCAGGAACTTGGGTGGGCGGGAGGGCAGGAAATTCCGTAAAAGACGGATGGTGACCGTAGACCACAAAAAATGGAGTTTTGGATGATGACTCATGATACATGTTGTTATGGGCGAATTCAGCCCAAGGAAGCAACTCTACCCAGTTGTCTTGATTGGCTGATGAAAACATTCTTATAAAAGTCTCAAGATCTTGATTGACACGTTCAGTTTGTCCGTTAGATTGCGGATGGTAAGAAGATGAGAGTGCTAATCGTATGCCCAAGGTTTTACAAAGGGCTCGCCAGAATCTGGAAACGAATTGTACTCCTCTATCAGACACAATCTCAGACGGACATCCATGGATACGGAAGATCTCTTTAATGAAATGTTCAGCCAGGATGGACGAGGAAGGTAAACCAGGCAGAGGGATGAAATGAGCCATCTTCGAAAATCTGTCCACCACCACCCAAATAGTGTTATGATTCTTACTATGTGGTAAGTCAGTAACGAAATCCATACTAATATGGGTCCATGGTTTGGACGGAATGGGTAGTGGTCGTAGCAACCCTGCTGGAGTTCTACGGGAGGATTTGAACTGAGAGCATAGTTCACAGGAAGCAATGAACTCTTTGACGTCTCTCCTCATTGAAGGCCACCAGTAACTTCGAGAGAGGATCTCAAAAGTCTTGTGTTCACCGGCGTGTCCAGAAAAACGAGAGGCATGGAACCACGAAAGGATTTTCCACCTTAGAGTAGGAGGCACGAGGGTCTTCCCAAATGGTAGCGTTTTGGTGGATGAAGCAGCCAGTGAAATACATTTGGGATCTAGAATGGTATGGTTGGAACCCTCTTCTATATCAGAGGACGTCACAAAGGCTCTAGATAAAGCATCAGCTTTTTTGTTCTTGGCAGCTGGTTTGAAGGTAATTATTAATTCAAAACGGGAAAAGAAAAGAGACCATCTTGCTTGACGAGGGTTCAAGCATTGGGCAGACTGAAGATATGACAAGTTCTTATGATCCGTGAAGATCGTCACCGGATGGCGAGCTCCCTCCAATAAGTATCTCCATTCCTCTAATGCGGCTTTGATAGCCAGTAATTCCTTGTCCCCGATGGTATAATTCTTCTCTGCGGGCAGGAGACCCCGAGAATAGAAGGCACAAGGATGGAACTTTTGCTGTTCAGAGCGTTGGGAGAGAATAGCTCCTAAGCCCACATTAGAGGCATCTACTTCTAGGAAGAAGGGGAGTGTCACATCAGGCTGTCGAAGGATTGGAGCCGAAGAGAAGGACTCTTTTAGTGTTTGAAAGGCTTGAAGAGCCTCAGGTGACCATTGCTTAGGATTAGCCCCTTTTCGAGTCAGGGCCACAATAGGATATGCAATGGAGGAAAAGTCTTGAATGAAGCGTCTATAGTAATTGGCAAAACCTAAAAAACGCTGGATAGCACGAAGAGTAGTTGGCTGGGGCCAATGTAGTACAGCACTCACTTTGTCTGGATCCATCTTCAGGCCAACTCCGGAAACTATATACCCCAAGAATGGAATCTGGGGTAATTCGAATGAACATTTTTCTAATTTACAGAACAATGAATTTTTCCGTAGTCTGGAGAGGACTTCTGCCACATGTAGGTGGTGAGAAGGCAGGTCCTGTGAAAAAATCAGTATGTCGTCCAGGTAGACGACGACACATACATATAATAAGTCCCGAAAGATCTCATTGATGAAACCTTGAAAAACAGCGGGGGCATTACACAGCCCGAAAGGCATTACCAGATATTCGTAATGCCCGTCTCTGGTGTTAAACGCTGTCTTCCATTCGTCACCGGAACGAATTCTGATTAAATTATAGGCACCACGAAGATCCAACTTAGTAAAGATACGGGCTCCCTTGATGCGATCGAATAGCTCAGTGATCAACGGAATGGGATACCGATTCTTGATGGTAATGGCATTGAGTCCACGAAAATCTATGCAAGGGCGTAATGATCCATCCTTCTTTTTGACGAAGAAGAACCCAGCTCCAGCGGGCGAGGTGGAAGGTCGAATGAACCCACGCTGGAGGTTCTCCTGTATATACTCAGAAGTAGCTTGAGTCTCAGGTAACGAGAGTGGATAGACCCGGCCCCTGGGGGGAGTCTTGCCAGGAAGAAGGTCGATCGGACAATCCCAAGAACGATGAGGAGGAAGACGTTCAGACTGAGCTTTATCAAAAACATCGGTAAATGAAGCATATTGAGGAGGGAGTCCCGATGAGGTAGATGATATGGAAGATTGCTGTACTTTGAGAGGAATGACCTGGGAAAGGCAATGATGGTGACATTCAGACCCCCAAGACGTGACTTGAGGGGTGCGCCAGTCAATCTGGGGAGAGTGACACTGAAGCCATGGAAGGCCTAAGACAATCGGACTTGTTGTAACAGGAAGGATTAAAAACGATATTTCTTCATGATGCAGGGCACCAATCTGAAGGGTTACTGGAGACGTACTCTGGGTGATGAGACCGTTGATGAGACGTGATCCATCGATAGCCGTCACAGTAATGGGTGTTTTTAAGGTAATCACTGGTAGAGACCATTGCTTTACTAATGATTTGGAAATGAAATTTCCTGCTGCTCCGGAATCAATCAATGCCTGTGACTCAAAGGTTTTAGTAGCAAAGGAAATTGTAACATCAAAAGCGCAGATTTTCGATTTCATAGAAGATGGAGAGGACTCCAGGGACCCTAACTTCACCTCTCCAGAACTAGTTAGGGCCTGGCATTTCCCGATCTCTTAGGGCAGGAGCTCAGAACATGAGTGGAATCAGCACAATAGATACAGAGTCTATTCTTGACTCTTCGTTTCCTCTCCTCAGAAGATAACTTGGAACGTCCTATCTCCATAGGAATCACAGTGGGTGACACAGGACGAAATTGAGGGTTAGAACGAAGAGGTGCTTTAGCAGAAGTCGTTTTCTCAGCCTCTCTTTCACGAAATCTCATATCAACACGATGGCATAGAGAGATCAAATCCTCAAGTGACGAAGGAAGCTCCTGAGTAGTCAGTGCATCTTTAATTTTATCGGAGAGCCCCTGCCAGAAGGCGGCAACTAGGGCTTCAGTGTTCCACTGAAGTTCAGAGGCTAAGATCCTAAATTGAATGACGTACTGACCTACTGTATGAGATCCTTGTCGCAGACGGAGGATGCTGGAAGCAGCGGAGGTCACACGACCTGGTTCATCGAACACACTTCGGAATGTAGAAATGAATTTGGCACTATCTTGTAGTATTGGATCGTTTCTCTCCCACAGAGGGGAGGCCCAAGCCAGGGCTTGTCCTGAAAACAAAGAGATAAGATAGGCCACTCTGGAACGATGGGTAGAAAAATTTTGAGGTTGGAGCTCAAAATGGACTGAACATTGGTTGAGGAAACCCCTACAAGTTTTGGGGTCTCCATCGTACTTTGACGGAGTAGGCAGGTGAAGCGTGGAAGCTGTAGACACCTGGGATGGCAATGGGGAAACGGAGGAAAGCACAGAAGCCTCAGTAGTAGCTGTCACAGTCTGTCCAGATGTTCCTTGGGAGGTTAATGACTGATAACACTGAAGTAACAGCTGTTGGCGGGCATCCTGTTGCTCCACACGGCTAACCAGATGCTGCAGCATCTCTTTGGCAGTAGGTTCCGTATCTGGGTCTGTCATGGCCTGATCTTACTGTCACGGGCACTAGGAGTCTTTACCCAGGGATCACCAGGTGGTAGGCTTACCAGAGCAATGTAGATGGTAATAGGGAACTCTGGTAGCTGGGTGATCACGGAACAGGAAATGGTAACTGATGAGATGCTCAGGAAAGTCTATGACTAGCAGCACTGGTAATATGGAGGTAATAATACACGAGGAACTGTATGGACAAGGGCACGTGAAGGTAGTCAGTGGTCTGCGATAGCAAGTTGTACCACTGCTATGGTGAGGAGGAATGTCCAACAGAGACAAAGGGGTGATGAGAGTCAGCGGTCTGCGGATAGCAAGTTGCAGCGCTGTCTGAGTGAAGGAATGGAATCCAAGTGGAGGTATCCGGGTAGTCAGTGGTCTGCGGTAGCAAGTTGTACCACTGCTATGTGAGGGGGTACTGGAACAGGTGATACCGGAAACAGGGATCAGTGGTCTGTCATGAGCAAGTTGTACCACTGAATATATATGTGAGGAGGTGCACGGGGAGAGACTGCAACACAGGATATACACAGGCACCTTATACACGATCCACAGTAACATGCACAATATATATAAATGACTGAACAGATCTGCAAATATAGGAAGTCTCTTGAAGTAGTCCAGCACAAGTTAACACAGTCAATGATGGCAATAGACTCAGCGGATAGCAGACTCCAGAGGAGAACCAACACAGTCCAGCAAGATATGCAATACACCAGCACAGTCAATGAGAAGTATGCATACCGTGGTTCAGAAGCAGGCAGTCAGATAGGAGTGCAGCGATACCTGAGCGGCAGGAGGCCGGCTGGATGAGAAGTCCCTGGATGGGTGAGGCAGCGGTCTAGTAGGTGCAGCGCACAGGTAAGTAGACCAACAGGGACACGAATCCACAGGAATCAGTAACACGTGGAACTGGACTCATGGAGGACCCAGGAGAATGGAGATGATCCAGCAGAGGAGTAGTTGATGAGATACGAATCCAATGCTGACAGGAGGGTAGAGACCAGCGGGACACGTGAAGGCGTGGAGAGCGGATCAGCAGGAGATGGACGATAGCGCAGACAGCAGCAGCAGGACTCTGCGCCCACGGAGGTAACCAGGGGCAACCAACAGGACCCACAGTGAACACGGGATGGCAGAGTAGACCAGGAGCTGTAGATCCAAGAGTGTAGCGGATGGCAACGTGAGCAGTAGACTGGAAACACAGGAGAGCTGAGATGAGGCGGCAATGCACAGGGGCAGCGGATAGGAATCAGCTAACAGTCACAATGATGAACACAGGCGAGTTGCAAGCTGGAGACTGTAGTGCACGGAAGCAGCGGATAGGAATCAGCTAACAGTCACGGTGATGAACACAGGCGAGTTGCAAGCTGGAGGCTGTAGTGCACGGAGGCAGCGGATAGGAATCAGCTAACAGTCATGATGATGAACACAGACGAGTTGCAAGCTGGAGACTGTAGTGCACGGAAGCAGCGGATAGGAATCAGCTCAGGAACTTGATGATGATCAGGTGAGTGGATGTGAAGTGAAGGCTGGAGTGCACGGAGGCAGCAGATAGGAATCAGCAAACAGCCACAATGATAATAATAGCGTTGAAGTGATTTAGAAGACTGTAGTGCACGGAGGCAGCGGATAGGAATCAGCAAACAGTCACGATGATACAGTTGATGGTAGAAGTGGTATGGGAACCACAGGAGTAGAAGTGGTTTGGAAACCACAGAGGTAGAAGTGGTTTGGAAACCACAGGAATCAGCAGGGCTGAATACACGAGGAATACAGGAACACCTTCAGAGACTCATGGGGAATGAGACTCCAAGATCAGGCAACGTGGTGTTGACCACAGGTGCTTAATATAGGGAGTGTTGCCTGATCTGCCAATTGAGTTAAAGGAACATACACTGAAATATAGGAAAGGGCTGCACATGCGCAGACCCTCAGGATGGCGGACGGCCACGGTTCCTAAATGTCCGAGAAGAGGCACTCACGGTCCGGTGAGTGACAGTTATACTTCTAATATAATATTAAGTACCCATAGATTTCTCTCAATAATTAATATATATGCAGAACAATCTAAAGAATCAGTAGTGATTCCTGAGGTTATATCATTCTACGCAATAGAAGTGACTAGACTAAAAGTGTTAAGGTTAGGGGCCGTTTAGGCCTGAAAGTGAAACATATACAAAATATAAAAAGGAATGTGGGTGAAACTGGTTGTGAGAAGATACATATATCAAAGTTCTATAACATTTAAAGAGGACTAATTTCCTTCACTGTAGTGTTAGACACAATAAAAGTGACTTGTGCATAGTGATGTGGTTTGGATGAATAGAATAATAATGTGTTGGATCAATTCAATTACCAAATATAAACCAATGGTACTTGTACATAAAGTGTCTTGGCTATCCTTTTGTACATCATTAAATTGGAAATAATATAGTTTATTAGGCTATGGGTGAAATACGTCATTCTACACTTCATCATCGCATATATTATTGGCTAAATATAATTCTTCTATATAAAGACAAAAAAACAAAAAAACAAAAAAAGCAGAACAGGAACATTGATTATTGTATATATAGAGGCAATATAGTTTTTATACTCATTAAATCCAAACAAGAACAAAAACAGTAGTTGTTATTTATATAAAGGCGGTATAGTTGTTATAATCATTGAGTCCATGTGGACTCATGCTGCCCATCAGGAATATTCTCTTTGTCTCCCTTTTTAGAAGCTCATTTTGAACATCTCCGCCTCTTAGGCCCAAATTTATCTGTTCCATTGCAAATGCAGTAAGGTCTTCTGGATTACTGTTATGACATTTTAAAAAATGTCTGGCAACTGTCGTTATTTGTTTAAAGTTTGCTGTATCTGTAGGGGCTCTTTTGATGTTTCCTACGTGTTCCAAGATTCGTTTTTTTAAGGGCCGAGTTGTCATGCCCTTATATTTTAATCCACATGAACATGATAAACAATAAATTACATTAATGGAGTTACAGTTTAAGAAATGTAATATCTTCCAAGTTTTGTGAAATTTATCCTGATACGCTTTGACTTGTGTCATATACTGACAAGCCTTGCACGTTCCACACTTATAGAAACCAATTGGTATGTTAGAAGGTCTTTTTAATGGAGATAAAAAACTATGTACTAATTGATCATTTAAATTTTGTGATCGTCGCCATGAAAAGGAGATTTTGTCTCCTAAGGTATGTTTCAGATCCTCATCTAACATTAATACATGTAGATGTTTCTGAAAAGATTAATCAATAGTCCGCCATTCTGAGCAGAATGTGCCCACCATTCTTAATCTGGAATCATGCAGTTCATTTTTGTTTTTATTAGGAGGGTGTATGAGTTGTTCCCTATTTAATTTCATGACCGCTTTTTCTGCTTTCCTAATGTTATTGGTACTGTAGCCTCTTCTCTTTAGTCTGTCCTTCAGTTCCTTGGATCTTAATAAATATGTTTCATTATCCGAACAGTTCCTTTTTGTTCTTAATAGTTCAGCCTTGGGAATGCCCCTAATAACCGGGGGATAATGCGAACTTGAAGAGTGCAACAAACTATTGGTAGCAGTTTTTTTGTGGTACATGTCAGTGTGTAATTTTCCATCATTAGCCTTTGAGATTGTCAAATCTAAAAAATGAATTTCAGAATTGCTAATCTCTGATGTTAATTTCAAGTTTATAGTATTTTCATTAAGGACTGTTGTAAATTGATGAAATAAGGCATCCTCACCATCCCATAAGATGATTATGTCATCAATATACCTAAGCCATAATAAAATATGGCTGGTATATTCCTCATTTTGACAATTAAATACTATTTCTTTTTCCCACCAACCCAAAAAGAGGTTGGCGTATGTGGGGGCACATACTGTTCCCATAGCTGTTCCCCTCAATTGGAGGAAAAAATTTTCTTCGAACACAAAGTAATTGGTGGTTAATATAAAGTGTAGTAATGTAATAGTGAAATCATTAAGGGTATTTGTTCTTTCCATTTTTAAAAAGTACTTCACCGCCGATAGGCCATCTTCATGCAAGATATTCGTGTACAACGGTTCCACGTCATATGAAGCAAGTTTGGCATTAGTGCTAACTGTAATATTATTTAATTTTATCAAGATATCAAGGGTGTCTCTGATGTAGGAATCTAGGCTTATAACATGTTTCCGTAATTGAGAGTCAACAAACCTGCTCGCCTTTTCAGTCATACTGTTTATCCCTGACACTATCGGTCTACCGGGAGGGTTGGATTCATTTTTATGAACCTTAGGGAGCATGTACAGTGTCGGTATATTTGGGTTATTGACATTTAGGAAATCATGGATAGTTTTAGTTATTATCCCAGTATGTAATGCTTGATTAATAATACTATTATATCTTGACATATAATTTGCTGTGGGATTGAAGATGATCTGCTTATAGCAATCCTTGTTGTTTAATTGGCGGTGTACTTCTTTAAGATATAATTGATGTGGCCAAAGGACCACGTTGCCCCCTATATCAGAGGGTTTTATAATTATATCTTCCCAAGAAGAGATTTCCCTAAGGGCCTCGATTTCATTCTCCTTTAGATTGTTAATTTGGGGATTTCGTTTTTTAGTTGTTAGAGATAATTTATCTAAGTCTCTAGAGACCAAGTCTCGATAGATTCTGACTTGGGGGCATATAGAGAAATCTGGGAAGAAGGTGGATTTCGGTTTCATTGAAATCTGAACATCAGGGATATCACCCTGGGGATCTATTGTTTGATTTGACTGATATAGTTCTTCAAGTATTGAAAGTGCTTGGATTTCTTCCTCTGTATTGAGGGTATTCTAATTTTCATATGCAATACTATCCCCATGGTTGATAGGGCATGAATTTTCTCTTGATTTATTTGAAAAGAATTTCTTTAGGAGTAATTTTCGTGAGAACAGCATTAAGTCCTTCTCCCATTCGAATCTATTAAAAAATTTTGTAGGGGAAAATGATAGTCCTCTACTTAAAAGTTCTTGTTGTATGGGAGTAAGGACTTTATCTGAGAGATTTATAATCCTCAGAGTATCCTCTAATATCGGGTTCGTCTGTAATTTCTCCGTGGTTGGTTGTTTTGTCCTTCCATATATTTTCTTTTTTTGTCTGAGGGATTTTCTCCCCCCTCTGCGTGTCGATTTATGTTTAATGGGCCTCCACCTCCTCTGTTCCTGGTGCCCATGCCTAAAAAAATCTCTGAAACTAGTTGTATTGGTTTGATTTCTTCTAGAATGGTCAGATAATTCCCCTTCTGAGGAGTCAGCCTCAGATGTACTGTACATAAGTGGGGATCTCTTAAGTTTGTTAGTATCCCATTTAAATACCCTATTGGTTGAATAATCATTTTGCTCACGTATAAATTTATTCCTCTTTTTATCCACAATTATCTTTTCAAATTTATCCAATTCACTTTGAAGTTTCTCATAAGATCTTTGAAACGCTTCTAATCCTTCAAATTGTTTGAGCTTTTAACCTAGTTTATTCACTTCTTGGGTAAATTCCTCCAATAATATATTATCGTGTTTAATTAGTACATTGATTAGTTCAGTGGAACACTTTGTTAATATAGTCTCCCATTCTTTCTTAAGTGCATCATTTGCAAGTTCGAAGGCGGGGTAAATTTTTGGTCTCAGTCCCCTAGGGATCATTCCTTGTTTGATATAGTTGGTAAACATTTTTTGATTCCAATAAGTTTTAGTTTGTTTAAACATAATATTTTTAAGTTCAAGGAGGTTTTGAATCCAAGTTCCCTCGGAACTATTAGCTATTGATATGTCTGAGAGAAATTCATCGTCTGTAACTAGACGCCATCTCTCTTGTCTTTTAGATAATTCCCCAGCAATGCTAAACGTAGCCATGTATAACGTATAATTAGAATATATCTTTTTGAAGACAGATCAGTAATGCCTGTGCTGGTGTATAAGCAGTGAAAGAGGCACTGTAAAAACTGTTAATAGGATGGTTGTTTTACACCGCACCAGGTAGACCATTAATACTCTTGTGTAATATATAGTGGATAATTCTATATCGCCTATAGTAGAGGGTGCATTCACACACAATATGAGGATCAATTATGGAGGACAAGGAGAGAGAAAAAGTGTGTCTATAGAGGCACTCTAATGGTCAAGAATTAAAACCTAAATTGTATTAATATGTATTAAAATACTCATTTACTACTACATACTTTGCAAGATGTTCACCTTCAGCAGCCCCCTTTACGAGGAACTTGTTACGTTCCACAGTACAGTATTTATGTAAATAAATGATGTGTCATTAAAGTGTGTGAGATAGGTACATATTGCAGATATCATAATCTCATATGTTAATAATATATAAATTATACTCAAAGATTGCAAAGGTTACCAAACTGTGATAAGGGTGATATATAACTTAAGATATTTACATTTGACAGTATTCTTTATTAATATATTAATCATTAATTGAATATACCATTCATGTAGGGTGTTTAGGCTTGGTAGTTCCTTGTTACTACCTATTTTAACAATAATCCTTCTAGTCATTCAGTCCATTTCTCTTATTTTAATATTTTCGCTATAGGTCCTTTATGGACTCAATACATTGAGTATTTTAATACATATTAATAAAATTTAGGTTTTAATTCTTGACCATTAGAGTGCCTCTATAGACACACTTTTTCTCTCTCCTTGTCCTCCATATTTGACTCTGAGCTATGCCAAATACATTCTGGTCGCTCACTACCCGCTGCCATCTGCTGTCCACTCCACCAGACAAGTGCTAGACTACTCCACATCAACCCTTGCCTGTCTGGCTCAGAGTTCTGCTAATATATCCCAGTTGCTCATTGCTGGATATAAACTGCTACTACTCGAGCCTAAGTCCTGGGGACATCCGAGTACTGTGGAACGTAACAATTTCCTCGTAAAGGGGGCTGCTAAAGGTGAACATCTTGCAAAGCAGTTCTACCAGTTGAGGATCTCACACTACTCTGCCCTTAACAATTTTCCACTGCTGAATTATATTGGTCAAATAACTGAATCACAGTTATTCCTTTCTTGAGTCTTTTATAAAATAAAACAGCAATCTGTAATTATTTATTAGAGTCATTCCATGGTTAAAGTCTGTTATGCAGTGTAATGTGTAATTTTGTATACCTTTGTGTATGATCCAGGAAATTAATTCATAGATGCACTTTATAAAATCTCACATGACTTTTATTTGTATCTTAATTATTAACATGGGAAATTCTAATGAGTGGATTTTAAAGAAATAAGCAAAATGAATAATACACATTGAGAGGTAATGTTTGCACAAAGCCCAATTAGCACATGTTTTGAACAGTTGTGAATAATTGTTCAAAGTCTTTCATGGAGACAAATGAAACATTATCATAATTGAACACATTGTCCTTTCTTGAGAATTTGCAAAGGTGAAAATCTTTGACTTACTAACATCAAGTTTGCTTATTTTTCATTAGTGTAGCAATAGGTTTTCAGAGCCAAATATCTCAAAGCAAAAGTTTAAGGAGATGTAAAAGGAAAAAAAATAACCATACCATGAAACTGTTTTTGTTTTTGCAGGACCTTTGATAGATTGGTGGCTTAGTGGTTAGCACTTCTGCCTCACAGTACTAGGGTAATGAGTTTGATTACCAGTCATGGTCTTATCTGTGTGGAGTTTGTATGTTCTCCCGTGTTTGCATGGGTTTCCTCCGGGTGCTCTGGTTTTCTCCCACATTCCAAAAACATATTAGTAGGTTAACTGGCTGCTATCAAATTGATCTTAGTCTCTTTTTCTGTGTGTGTTAGGGAATTTAGACTGTAAGCTCCAATGGGGCAGGGACTGATGTGAATGAGTTCTCTGTACAGCGCTGAGGAATTAGTGGCGCTATATAAAATAGCTAATAATGATAATGATGCTTACAGGACCCTTAATGAATTGTGACCAAAATTCTAAAACTAGCTGAATAATAAAATAAAATAAAAATCCCATCTTAATTCAACTGATGGCAGGAAATCTTCAACGCTGGTGTGAATGTGGCCTGGTCCATATATTCCATATCCTTACAGTCCTGACAATTGTGAGAAAATCCTGATTCTTATCTGACGAAATGGGAAAGCTTATTGATTTGAAATATACTTTTGGCTAACGGTGGATGCAGCTGGGCATTTTTTTGTGATGCCCTGTCTCATTCTATTATTTAATTTCTTTCACCTGTCCTACTTAAAAATGCTGCCCTGTTGTGTCCCATTTTACCATATGTTAAAGGAGAATAGGGCATATTAAATACCTTATATGTGCACGCTATTTTAATTTACTCTTCCCAGATATTCATGTTACTTGCGTGCACTTTTTTTTTATTCCTTTCCTTAGAAAACCCCAGCCAATTTTGTTATTTCTCCACATTAATAACATACAACCCTCACAGAGTTATTTGTCCAATAGTTACTCTATCAAAATGGTATTGTAATGTCAGGAAGAGCTTGTAATGGTATAGAATGCAACATGATAAATTCCAATTTTCAGTAGAATATAAACAGTGTTTGTACCTTTAGGTGTAAGGGTGTATTTCCATAGTTGAGATTTGAATTCAGCCATAGAAGAGCTCAGAGGATAGCCATGGGTTAAGAGTCAGCTGGGTAGTCATCCAAAAATTTTAAGATCCAGCAGGATAGCTGTCCATAGCCAAAGGGTCAAGAGCCAGAAGGGTAGTCATACAAGACAAAGGCGAAAACTCAGATATACAATCCAAGAATAACAGGAGCACTAGAGAGAAGTTAAAAAAACTGGCATTGAGTTGCTTCCAGGAAGCTACTCTAAACCTGAACTTGGAATAACAAACACCAAGGTCCTTATTCAATAAGCAGCGTAAATGACGATACGTTGCATATCGTACACACAATTACTCTGTGCATACCAAGAACTGTTCCATATGCCAGAAATGCAACAATGTCCAATTCAAAGGACCCTTACTACAGCCTAGGATTCAGGGGAGGAACGGGGAGGGGAGTGGGCGTATGCACGTAGTCCATGTACAGTAAGGGTATTTCAAGCTCAAGTGCTCTCAGAAGCATCAGATTCAAGCATTGGGCAACTCAAAGATATGTGATTTTCAGTCGTATAACTTGCACAAGCTATGAGTCTGGTGTAAATGCCAATTACTAACGATACGGCTGTGTATGCTTGTTAGAACATGTGTTTACAAAATATATTTTATGTACAGTAGACATTGAGAACATCCTAATAAATGTACTTTATGGAAATTATATAAAAGAAAAACAACTTTAATGTTTTGTCATTAAGGACTATATTATTAACAGGTGACAATAATTGTTTGTTTTTTTTTGTATTGGACTTATCCTGCAATGTCTTGTCTGTTGGAGCAGTGCGCATCTAGACTCATATTCCTCAACAGACGTATCTTCAGGTCTGTTCCGTGTTGAATACAGATGTACATATACATGATGTACGTGCGTTTTAAAATAAATGCATATTGCATATTATTATAATCAGGCCCCAGGTATTTATGTCATTGCCAGCAGCTGGTTATTAAAAGCTTTATGGATCTGACGTTTGTACAAATATAACAGGATCTACTTGCAACTCAGATTGGGGCTAATCATGGTTTATGTATACAGTGCTACAGATTCCGTAGCATCTGACATATTTGACATACATGAGAACAGTGAGAATAATTATGCAGGTATGAGGCAGCATAATAAAAGGCATGGATGCAATTAACAGAACAAAAAACATTGCATACAGAAAACAATTCAGCATCATGCATGACAAAGGATATATGAGGTAAACAGAGAGGGGACAGACATAAACAAGGTAGAGAAGAGCCTGCCCATGAGAACTTAAAGGGGGTGAAGAGATACATTGAGGCAGCATGGTGGCTAAGTGGTTAGCACTTTTGCCTTACAGCACTAGAGTCATGAGTTCAATTCCCGGGCCATGGCCTTATCTGTGAGGAGTTTGTATGTTCTCCACGTGTTTGCGTGGGTTTCCTCTGGGTGCTCCAGTTTCCTCCCACGCTCCAAAAACATACTAGTAGGTTAATTGGCTGCTAACAAAATTGACCTTGTCTGTGTCTGTGTCTGTGTCTGTGTGTGTGTGTGTTTCTGTGTGTTAGGGAATTTAGACTGTAAGCTCCAATGGGGCAGGGACTGATGTGAGTGAGTTCTCTGTACAGTGCTGCGGAATTAGTTTTGCTATATAAATAAATGGTGATGATGAATTGGTGATGATTAGGATTCTTGGTTTTTAAGCACAGATACAGTGGAGTGGTCACTAGTGGTGTGCAGTGCAAAGTCAGATAAATGTTGGGCGCCAGATCTTCTCAAAGTAAAAATAAACAGTTTTTAATTTAAAATGCCTTCTCTTCCTGCACATATTATAACGTTTACAATGGACATAGATTTAAATGCCAAACACCTTCAGCACGAATCATAGCGGTTATAAGCACAGCTTCTCTAAACGCCTCCAGCACATATATATCTCCTGCTTCTGATTTGGCTATATCCGTTCCTCTGGTTGTGACCCGGCTTGTTGACTACTCTTCCATTCTGCATCCTGGTGGGCTGTCACCGCTTTCTCAATTGTTATCTCGCCAGCTGACTGATATTGAGGCCCGCGACCTGCGCGTCCCTTGCAGCGAAGTCCATACCTCCTTGCGGGGGTTCCTGGTGAAAACCAAGGGCGTGTTAAACTCCGCGCCTCAGTACTCAGTAGCGCCAACTGCTGGCAGGTATCATCAATTCCACAGAGTAATTCTGACACTCACTCTCTCGGACACATGTCAGCACACAATCGGCATTGTTCAGAGGTTCATGCTCTCGGTCCAACAAGGATTAACTGACATCCCACTATCCACAGTGTACCCCATCCCACACAGGGACCTTCTTACTCCAGCCCCACTGCTGCATTTCATACTGCCCCTTTTAGATGTCATGCCATATTATCCAGGGACCCTTCCATGCTTGGAAATCACTCTGCAGTGCTGTGCAATATCATGAATGATCACTAAGGCTGAACTCTTCAATATATCCTTGGGACATAGCCCAAGGACTCTGCCTCACTAATAGTTACAATTGTTCAACTACAGGACTCCATCTACATCTCACTATGGGGACTTCTTTCTTCCAGAATAGCCGACTGCCTACTTGCAATGACCAGCCCCTCAAGTTATGAGGGGCTTGCGAAGGAGGAACAGCCTCCCCTAAATCTACTGGCTCCTACTAGCCAGCTGCTTCTGCAGCAACCCCACCCCATACATTATGGGGGGCTTTTCAAGGCGGTTCTACACAGGTTCTTCTCTCACATCACATGTGGTTTTAACCAATCACATTCACCCCTCTGAAGGGTTTCTTTCTGTCCATCAATGCATTTCTTCTCCAGGCATACGCTTATAGGCACTCTAATCCTTAAACTCTTCTATTCCTTTTGGGACCTTTACTAGTGCAGCTCTCATGCACTCAGGCACCCACACTCTTTATCTGGTGATTCTTCCGGGTTCCCCTCTGTCACTGTCACTTTGCTGGGGATTTCTCCAATTGGGGCTATATTTTTCCCCTAAAAGGGTCATTAATTTGCGCCTCGTGGCTCTGTCGTGCACCCCCTGTTTTGTCTGTCCTATGTGGATTATTACAACTATCAGGACTCTTCCCCTACAGGGACTAGTTATTGCAGCTTGTGGAACCTGCTTCACACCCCCCTTAATTGCTGGGGTCCCGCGTCCACCCTCCTTCGTCCCGGGTCCTGGTTCACTGTAAAAATGTCTGCCTCCTCTAACGCGGGAAAACCAGAGTCTTAAATAGACTCTGGTTCCCACGTGGGGCTCCCATAGCTAGCAGTGGCACAGATTAGCCCTGCCCCCTCACTCACGATGATGCGGATATCCACGCTATAGTCTCTCGAGGCCCACGCCTCGCTTCCTACAACCCTCCCCTAAGTATAAGTATAATGTACAACACTTTAACTCTCTTTCTTCTATAATCTTGTAGCTAAAAGTTATAGTTAGGTGATTATAGTTATATGAGCAGAATCAGTTATCAGGCAGTAGTTTGTATAGTTAGCAATAAGCTGTATTATCTGTAACAGCATTATACTGTATACTTGTAAATACACTTATAATTCTTTTGTCCCTTTGCATCTTTAGTTAATTTCAAAGCGTGGAGTGCTGAGAAGTGCTTGTGTACAACAGCCAAAAACAACTGTGTGTGAGAGAGCCAGTGCCCTTTGTCTGTGTGGTGAGTGTAGACATGTAAATCACCTGAGTTGAGATTCAAGTAACAGCTTTGATATCTGAGTTGGGTCTGGGGTCTTTGAAATACTTATGCAATGATAACATTGCTAATTGTGCCATGTGTTTCGGAGGAAAGGATAGGCTTTTAGCAAAGCATAAAATGGATAAAGGATCATATCATAGGTGAATATTCTTCAACATCATAAATGTGAAGATTAATCTTTCACTTTAAAATGTTATGCAATATAAATTACAGCAATATAAATAAGACATCAAGCAAAACTTAATTTTAATTAATTTATGAGCAAAATTATTAGCATTCATTCTGATGTTTTATAAATGAACATTGAAGTTATGCACAATTTATATTAACTGTATTTTAGTTTATCCTGATTTAAAGACCTATGCATGACATTGTCCCTGCTTTTAAAACACAGTCCCAGTCCTACTTCACACATGTCACATATGCTAGGAGTTGGTATCATTATACGAGTTATTCTGTAGGTATGAAAGCTGCACTGCACTACTTTTCTGAATGTATAGACAACTGTATAGTATTAGTGCCACTGTTCTGCATACTGCGTGCAATTATCCGGAACTTTTCTGTTTTTGTTTGTGTGAACAACTGCACAACACCACTTCTATTGCCCTGTGTACTGATTGATGTTCTATATCTTTTCCTATTCTGTACATAGAGCTTTTTAATGTTACTCTTCTTGTTCTATATACGTTGCCTAAAATATGTTTTATTTTGTATATTGTATATTTAAAATAGAATGATCATTAAAAATACATGCCCCTTGTCCCTCCTATATTCCATTAAGAAATAGCAATGGAGGAGGTAAGCAGGTTACAGGAAAATATATCTAGTGGAATGTTGCCCTAGAATCTATTAGGATTTTTCTGAGTCATGCTATGAACACCCTGGGCCTGATTCATCTTCCGACGTAAGTCCCGTTGCATGCCCTATCTTCGTGAAATGGCTCTGAGCATGCTCAGAAACGGAATTTACGCAAGTGAACGCAGTTGCATCCAATTCATGTCCAAATGCAAATGACACTTCCGACTGCCTACGACTTGAAGGGTGAAACGTGGTTGGGAAGGGGCGAACGCACGTAGACAATGTACAGTAAGGACATGCTGAGGTCGAGGACATGCACATTCTTATGATTCAAGCTCTGAGCATCTTTTAGGTACTTGTATTTCAGCTGTATCACTTGTACCATATACAGTGCAGGTGTAAGTGCCGACTGATAGTGATGACTGACATGTAATGCATGCCAGAACATGTGTATGCAAGTAATAGAACATCCAGATATATGTATTTTATATTAAAACAAACAAAAAAAAAACTTAATTATTTTTTACATGTATTGTTATAAATGATTATAGTATTAAAGGTGGTTCATTTATTTAATATATTTTGTTTTTTGGCATACGTTCTGATGGGACCTTATATTGCACATGTGCATGCGCATATTCTGCAGTCTGTTGTGTCTGCCTGCATACAGCAAATGCTGTATAGCCCGAGTGTACTTATATCCAGATTCAAATGGAAATATTTCTTGAGATCCGCTTGTGCTTGTATATGGGCATACATATGTGCAAGTTACGTACAACTATTTTAAACGCAAGTTGCATTCATATTGCATTCAAGGATAAATCAGGCCCCCCCTGTGTCACCACTTTACTCCTATTGCAGTATTACTGACGGTAGTAAATGTGGTTGACAATAATGTACCAGTAGTGCTCATATAATTATAGTATAGTATAAGTAGAGATATGTTTTCATATTAAACTAGCTGTGCCCTTGTTTATATATGCAGGAGTCCGTGATATATCAGCAGTAACTACAGGGTGGTATACCACCAAAAGTGATTTTCCCCATAATATTAGTAGTGCTCATAGATTTATACTAGCACAAGTGGATGCCATATTACACCAGAAGAGGTGAGTACATTATTTTTTACCAGAATTACCTGTAGCAGCAGAGGTAGATGACCATTTTATTCCAGCAGTACCCATAAACATTCCATATAAAATAGGCAGCAGTGCTATATGTTATTATTATTTATTATTATCCTTTATTTGTAAAGCACCAACTTATTACGCAGTATTGTGCATTGAGGTTTCATTATACAAATAAATACCATATATTGATACAAGTCAGAATATGAAGATGGCCCAGTCCACATGCAAATGAGCTTATAATCTAAGAAATGTGGTGATCAATTGACACATAAAGTAACGGTATAGCAGTAGTAACTGGGGGTGAGAAAAGTATGTAAATATAACTGGAAGATTATTTTTTTGTTTGTTTAAACAGTTATTTCCATCAAATAAAAACATCATTACTTGTTCATGTATTGTGTACACTGATATAACAATAAGGAAACAAACATTTACAAACCTGGGTACAAACATAATTATTATTTTGAGGTAAAATCTATGAATACTTATAATGAGTGATATGACATAAGGGGTTACAATTTTGTCTTGCTTTACAAACAAAGAATGGGATATGGTCTATAGTTTCTGTATCTAGTTATAAGTCGCACAATTTTGTTAACGTTAGTCATTCTGCAGTGATATCTTTCATTTGTAAGTCATGTTATATGTAAATGTATGACCTGCCAGAGCCCGGCAGGAAGTGAGGTCATTGGCTATGCATGGTGGGAAGTCCCGGTTCTCTGTTCTACATTTTAGTTATGTATGTCATGCTCAGTAAACACGTTATGTGGTATATTTGGAATGAGGAGAGACAGTGAACTCGCCATGAACTTTTCTCTTGACCCGTTCATACTTCTCATATATTAGACCCCCTAAATATTACTTACCATACTGAGAGTTGCTTTAACTTGTAGCAGATCACTTGTGTGTGATACTCCTAGGTGGCTGCTGTAAAGGAGTGGTTGCAATTGTGAAGAAGCAGTGAGAGATAGGAGGCCTCTCTTTTTGGAGACATAAAATACATACATGATATTGCTAAGACTGCAAGTGCATTTTACTTCTAGGCTTCACTATTCCTGGATTTGTAGACTAGAACTGTCACATATACGTATATAACCAACACATGCCTTGTTCTCCAGCTTGGCAGCATCATCATGTTATACTGTAGAAACACTATTAAAAAGTCTATACCACAAGCTATAAATGAAAAATACAGAATTTAACATTTTCATCTTGTTTTTTTGGACTAGAACATCATAGGAAAGGGTTACTTTAAAAATATCTGACTAGGCACATTATGAGCTAATACAGTACTTTTCCATCTGGTGAGTTTCATTATCCCATATTGGAAATGCCTGCAATTGCGAAGATAAAGGCTATAAAATAAGCGTTATAATCTAAGTGCTGTCTAAGCTCCTGTTAAGCTGATTTACATGCAGCAGGAATAGGGCAAACTGAAACAGTAATTGACCCAATTGACCCCTCCTGATTATTAAAGGTGGAGTAATCTCAAGGGGACTCAGTCATCTTCTTACCATAGTCCTTTGTCAACTATGTTATAATTACTGAAAACTCAGATATATATAGGTTTATAAAGATTTGTTGCTGGCTAAAGGTTATATCTGGGCTCAACACAATCAAGAAGCTTATAATTAGTCTGCTATCTAGAGTAACCTAATTAGAAAATGCAAATAATACAAGCAATGACAAGACAATAAAGTTGAGAAAATGAAGTGACGTATTTATTAAAAATACAGGTTACAGTTTAATGTGCAGATCTCATTGACAGAGTGTTGCATGTATCAGTTTAACTTATGTGATGATGATTATGATGATTATGATGATGATGATTGTGGAGATGTTACTATTAGTATTTTCTATGTGCTATATGTCATTTTTAGGCACACTTTTACACACCCCAAATGCACTAGTTTATGTGGTTAGTGTTTTAGTGCATTTTTATACAGGAATTATAGACAGATCATTTTAGTGACGGGAGTGGGGTTAGAATTATAGGTGTAAAGCAGACTTATACAATGCTGTTGTAAAACTAAAATTCCTTTGTGATGTGCCAGCAAAAACAACATTTTAGACAAACACATTGTGATATTATGATAAATATAATGCTATTCTATAGCATTGAATGAACTAGTTAGATATTACTTCCTATTATTTATAAGCTAAAAGTAATAATAGTAAATTTACTTCCATTTCTAAAATGACCAATGATGTTTTTGAGTACCAAGAAGGTAACACAGTTCTCTCTGTACAACTTTTTTTGATAACTTTTAAAATGACACATAACTAGTAAAGTGTAAACGTGCAATAACCCACAGAAAACAATCAGCAATATGCTTTAAATATAATACAAGTTATGCTAGTCATGCACACAGCTGCATAGACAAACTAACTACATATCATTGCTTGCCACTATTCCCAGTCATTCACCAAAATATTATCCAATTCATGTAAGTGAAATTAATTTATGTTTTTTTTATAACACAGGGCAAATTATTGATCAAGAGGCGACTATACCAGAGAAGTAAAACAAACACTAAAGCATACATACTAACATATGTAAAAATAAGGTCAGATTGCATTTTTTGGGCAAATTGTTACAAAAGATTCAAATTTCAAACTCAGAATAGGAAATATTATATTAACAATGATGCACTTAGTGTAGCAGGATCACTTGGCCCCATTAAGTTACATGCACAGACCTGGACAAGGTCATCATCAACTTACCCTATAAGAGTCAATGAACATTAATAATAGTATTATAACTTTTAACACCATCTCTGCTAGTGGACTAACCTGATTAACAGCAAAGTCTAACAGATTCAAATGTCACCGCACACATGTTCTTCAAGCAGACGTTGAACTCGTAGTCGCTTAAAATAACGTTTTCAGACGCTTGTTGTCAGATGTAAAGTTTGCACCTGCTCCAGGGTGACGAATGATAGTGATGACTAAACTCAGCATTAACAATCTAATGGGATGATTGACAGCTCACATGCACACCTGACACCACTCATCTCTGCAAACAGCATTATAACATCATGGCAGGTGGACTCCATTGTGTCACTTAGATTCAAAATTAAAAGGACAATAAAAAAACAAATGCTGACTGCTTATTTATGTCATTCAAAATTGACTTTTATATACTACATTTTTTGCATACTTTTGTTTTTGACATACAACATTAAAAAGCTTATTTGGATGGACCAAGCATTGTTAGCTGGAAGTATGTTTTGTCTATAATGTGTAATTTCAAAGGGAATCCCAAAATCTAAAACATATAAGAGAATTCTGCTATCCGTAGTGGGGTTCCATTGGTGGAAGAGGGCGAGGTTGCTGGCTAGCAGGAAGATGACGTTGATCTCGAGATACACAAGATCATTCTGCCTTCAAGGCATATGTGATTTCATCTTACTTGTAAGTACTTTTTGGGTTGGCTTATAATGTTATGCTTGCAATAAATGGACAAATAACCAAGGGAATATGTTTTTCTTCAAAATTGTGTATTTAGTGGAACAAACAACGAAAAATTACACACACAAGCACACATGAAAAACAAATTAATTTAGATTTGTACCTTTACTTGCCCCCTGATCCAACATTCCCTGTACTGCTTGATCTTAGCTGCCTCTGGGTCATCTGAGCAGCAGATACCCCAGGGGCAAGAGGGGCAACAGGTGGCACAAGGGAAAATTTACATTGTTGGTGGTGGTGTTAAGATTTGTTTAGTCACAACATTTCATTCATTTGAATAATTAATGCATGTATTCTGATAAGAAAATTTCCTTGAGGGAAATGCTATGCGGTTGGGGGAGGGTTCTCACCTCCCCCTGTGCTGATTGGTCACCTCTACAGGCCAATGCCATGTGCTCCAGAGGACTGAGGCCTAAGGATGTCATTAGACCACTTCCTGTCTCACTGGCATGTCTGCGGTGGTCTCTAAGTTTGTACTTTAAATAATGCTTAAAGTCCAGCCACCTATATGCAATATTGAAAGTGAAGAAGGTTGCAATGCATACTTGCAAAACAAAAAGTTAAAAAGACTGGTGCAGATATACATATAGATTGAAATGTAAAGTCACACAATAATCACAGACTGCTACCCAGCCATAAACAATTTTCGCAAATTAAAAGAGGTCGCAATTTAAATTATTATATTTTAAAATGTTTTGGCTTTGGTATTCACATGCCTAAATAACATTTGTTTGGCTGACAATATTGAAACAATGGTAATGTTATCTGACCACAATATAATTTAAAAAATATAGATTCACTTACCGTTTCTTGACCTCAGTCACAGACCTCCAAATAGGAACCACAGCATTGACCTGCTCCATGATTTTCTCCGAAATGCGGTGCTTCGCTGTAGAGGATAGCTGCCAGTTGGTATGGTGCAGTCTCTCCACCACATGCTTCCAAGAATTTCAACCTCTCGGTAGGCAAAATTAGAAATTAGGCTGCCTAGACTTCGTGGAGGAGGTTTGACTTTGCCCAGACATATTTCCGAAACAATAATATATATATATATATATATATATGTACACACACAAACTATAAATAGATGACTGGGCAAAGCCAAGCCTCCTACATGTAGATGACAGATATAAGCCTGGATCACAAAATGACAAGGCACTATGATTGCCTTTCCAGCTATATATAGTGTCTGCATACGTGTTTTCTCCTGCCATTTGTTGTGTTTGAACGCCCAGGCATTGGAGCGCCCCTAATTGCCACGGTACAACCCACTATTGTTTTGAGTGACAGGTACTCCATTAGGGACAAGTAAAAGAAAAAACATAATTTTACATTTAGGATGGTATAGAAAGGACCGCTGACTTACGTACCGATGCCCACACATGGCCCTGAGATCCAATCAGAGAGGAGAATGTTGAAAAGTCTCATACACCGAGCCGAGCTTAGCTCAAGTTTAGCTCCAGGTCCGAGTTTAGCTCCAAGTCCTGAAAAGCACCATGGACCAATGCTTGGGTCCTGCTTCTCCTTATATTAATAACAAGGAAGATAATGCTGCAAACAGGCCTGCAAAGGTGTACCTGCGGCATAGGTATGGCAGCAGATGCTCCACCATTCAACTTCAGCACTGCTTGAGTGACCTGCCCAGGCTGCAACTGCAGCTCTTTGCAGTCCTAAGAAAGGAGATTACAAGGTGTAAGTTCCCAATTACTAATAAATACGTGATTACAGTTTTATCTGGCCCACATAGAGAGAAATGTGGGTTGTAATAACCTTCATTGGACAAAGTACAAGGCTTGCAATGTAATAATGATATTTCAGTATCAGTAAATCATTACACTCAGTTTAGGATAACAAACCTCCTAGGTCAAAATTCTTATGCAAATGGTGTAGAGGTGTATGGATTTGGCCAATGGTGTTGTAATGCTCTATGTAATAATGATATTAATGATATTTTTCTAGCAGAGCTAGAAAAATGTGTGGCAAATTTTCACCCCCATAGAGCAAGATATATTTACAAAATGTCATAATGTTGTGAGTGTTACGCTGACAGTCAAACTCACAGAACTAGTTGTCGGAGGTCTTCACCTTTTGCAGCCGCCTTTCCCATAGAGCTTTATACGCTCACTGGTACTCAGATGACCCTAGGACTTATCTCCAGATGTAATGTGAGTTTATGATACAAAACCGTAGAGGCAGGCCAGGAAGCAGCGTAGTTGGCAACAAATGGTCAGACAAAAGCCGAGGTCAGGGGTCACTAGCAAGCAGGATAATCAGGAAACACGCCAAAGGTCAGGGTCAGGAGAAATATAGCGGGGTCCAAGGCACAGCCAAAACGAATCAGGGTCACAGATAAACTGGCAAAATCCAAGGTACAGGCAGGGGTCATACACAGCAAAACAATCCAGAAGGTATACACCAACAGCACAGGAGCAGGTAGCAGGCAGACATCCAGGTTTTCCAGGGAATTGTTTGAAAAATTCATCAGTGAGTTTGCGGGCATGCAAACGTCTCCACGGAATCCAGGATCGTTCTTCTAGGCCACGATCTTTCCACTGAACTAAGAAATGGATTTGCCCCTGGACCTTTTTGGAGTCCAGATCTTTCTCCACCACGAATTCCCGATGGCCTTCTAAGTTGACAGTCTGAGATTTCCGTAAGTAACGGAGCCTAGACTTGAGTGCAGGGATAGCAGGCTTCAGGAGAGAACAATGGAAAGTGTTCGGCATCCTAAGTGAATGAGGAAGCTTTAGCCTGAAGGCGACAGGATTGACCTGTTTGATGATCAAGAATGGGCCAATAAATCTAGGGCCCAGTTTTTTGCAGGGCTGTTTGAGCTTAATATTGCGAGTGGATAACCAGACTTTTTGCCCCACCTTAAATGAACAGTCCTTCCGATGACGGTCTGCAAATTTTTTAGACTGGAAAGAGGCCCGTAGTAGTGCAGGGTGAACTTGTTTCGAAACAGATTTGAGGTATGAAGCCGTGGAACGGATCTCAGGAAGGCCAGAATAGTTGAGCAAAGACAAGGAATTGGATCTTGGATGGAAGCCAAAATTACAGAAAAATGGAGAGGTTTGGGTGGAGGAATGAAATGCATTATTATATGCGAATTCAGCCCACGGAAGCAATGATGACCAATTGTCTTGAAACACTGTGGTGTAGAAACGTAGAAATTGTTCCAACGACTAGTTCACTCTTTCAGTCTGTCCATTGGATTGAGGATGATAGGCTGAGGAAAGACTGATGCTTACCCAAAGGAGGCTACAGAAGGACCTCCAGAACTGAGCAACAAATTGGGAGCCCCGGTCCGAAAAGATATCGATTGGTAGGCCATGAAGATGAAAGACATGCTGTACAAATAACACAGCCAGATCTTGAGCACTAGGGAGCTTGGTCAGTGGAACAAAATGGGACATTTTACTAAAACGATCCACTACCACCGAAACAGTGTTTTTTTTCCTGAAGAATATGGCAGATCCACAATAAAATCCATTGAGAGATGTGTTCAGGGTTTCGTAGGCGTAGACAAACGCATAAGTAGACCTGAAGGAGAGATTCTGGAGGTTTTGTTTTTTGTGCAGTCTTCACAGGTGCAGACAAAGCTCTCAACATCCAAAGACAGGGAAGGCCACCATTCAGAACGTGCAAGGATTTAAAGGGTTTTGGCAAGCAGGATAATCAGGAAACACGCCAAAGGCCAGGGTCATGAGCAATATAGCAGGGTCCAAGGCACAGGCAAAACGAATCAGGGTCACAGGCAAACTGGCAAAATCCAAGGTACAGGTAGGGGTCATACACAGCAAAACAATCCAGAAGGTATACACCAACAGCACAGGAGCAGGTAGCAGGCAGTAAACTGGAAGCTATAACCGGCAGGGAAGCTAAGCCCTCCCTGCCTTAAATACTGACTGTGGCAAATCAGAGCCTAGCTCTGACAATCACTCCCAGGCTATGCCTAAATAAATCTGGTCATTAATTATCCCACAGCCTAGTGGGTTATTTGTGCACGCGCCCGGCTGCCCTCTGTTGCCGAGACGCGGCGCTCTCTATTACAGCGTCCCGACCGTTACCTAGGCAACCCGTAAGTAATGTGCCGGTCGTCATAGCAACGGCCGGGACGCAGCTGAGAGAGTCTTTTTTTCTCCAAGTGGTGAAAAATTAAAAAATACCACCTGCACACTTCCTGATTAAAAATTAGATAAAAAAGAAAAAATGTTATGAAATATTACAATTGCAAAAAGCATTATAGTTATTTTTTTTACAGTTAGTTAAATGCTTGCAAAGTTGTATTTTGTTTATTATGTTGTATAAAAAGTTTGTTATTTAAAAAAAAAACATTGAGTGTGTATGTTTTATTTTTTCTAAGCAAATGTTATTAATGAGATTAATCATTAATTAAGTATTATTGAGACATACTTGTCTATACACAATTTTTTGTTATCATGAAGTAGCGCAGGTTGATGTGGTAATGCATATAAAGGGTTAATATGCAGTATTTGTCTTAAAATATGAGTGTTTAGGAGTAAAAAAGCACATTGTGCATTAAGATGCATTTGTTCCTTAATCACAAGGAGCAAATAAAAATGCAATCACACTTGTATTTGATTTTGCATACGTGAGTTTCTACTGTATTCTTTTACGAACGTATTCCTTATGTGCGCTCTTCCTTGAATACAGATGTGCGTATAGTTATTGCGAACCAAATGCTAAGTGGCGCAGCTCGTTAGCACACTGTATTTATCCTTTATTTTTTACTTCATCTTGCCTATATTGAAACCGAACTGGAACCGCTATGCTGGATAGGATTGCTGCCTGGACTGGAACTGGATTGCTGGACCGGACTGGAACCAGAATGCTGAGCCAGACTGGAACCGGAATGCTGGATCAGATTGCTGGACTAGACTGGAGCCAGAATGCTGGACCTGGACTGGACCTGGAATGCTGGATTGGATTGCTGGACCGGAATGAAACCAGAATGCTTAATTATACTGGAACCGGAATGCTGAATCAGATTTCTGGACCAGACTGGATTTGCAGTGCTGGATAGGATTGCTCCGTGGACTGGAACCGGATTGCTGGACCAGATTTCTGGACTGGACTGGAACCGGAATGCTGGACCAGACTGGAACCGGAATGCGGACTGCACTGTCTGAGCAGGAATAACTGTAAACTGTAGACTGCTGGAAACCAGGTTGGCGTCTGAGGAATCAATTTTTCACTGGCAACTGGTTAGGGCTCCAGGAAGTCCTTTTATGCTAACCCGATTAGAGGCTGTGGTCAGCTGAGCTGAAGCAGCACTCTGATTGGCTGAGAGTGCCGCCATCTTGGATCCAGTCAGGTGACTGGATCCAATATTATGGCACCCAAACACTGGTTTTGAAAGGAACTCTGGAGTGGAGACAGACTGGGCAACATCCTGCAGAGAGATTGGAGACCAGCAGAGTGTCAGGATCTCCACAACAGTAACCAGTGTAGTAGTGATGCAAGTGGTCAGGATAATCCGGGTCAAGCCAATCAGACAACACAGTAGCGAGGGAGATCAAAAGGAATTGTCAGAGTAGCTGAGGTCAAACCAGGAGATCAAGCAATCCAATATCGGATCCAGGAAAATCGTCAAAGAACAAGCTGGGTCAAACAGGAGGTCAATAGCAGGAGAACAACACATGGAACGCTAGAGGCAGGAAAAAACCTCATATTCTGGCACCCTAATGGTGTCAGAGTCAGGTTTAAATAGAGTGGCGTCACAGACCGACAACGGGAGCCAGAATAGCATCCTGCCTGCTCAGGGAGCGTTCAGACGGCTGGGGGAAGCAGCGTCTCTGTTGCTTGGCAACAGAGCTCCCTTAGCCAGAAGTGGCAGGTAGCCGTCCCAGTTCTATGGACGTGATGCGGGGATGGTGCCTGACACAGAGCCTGCGGACTGCATGGACAGCTTAGAGAGACAGCGAAGGGGTAAGTTACAGGATCTGAGAGCCTGGTGCGTGACAAGGTGATGATGCCAACTACAACTAAAGGGATAAGAATTTGGGCATATCTTTTTATTTATGTTTATGAACTTATCTTCACTTACACCACATAAAAACATAATTATCTGTACATGTAATGCGTTCAATGGGCATTATATGATCATCAGCCTGAAAGGGTAATTGTTAAATAAACAAGTGTCAAACCTCCAAAACAAGCCTCTTTGAACAGAAAAGTAAACTATTTGTACAATCAAACAAGTACACCATATGCTGCAGTACTCAACTTTGTGCATTATTAATCTAGACTATACTGATTGTATTCAATATAACTACTTGTTGATATTTGATGAGCAATTTTCTAGCTACATTTATTTTTTCACTCAAGGATAGTGTTAAAAGCTGACTCAAACAAAGGACTGGATAATTGTTTTAATAGTGGTTAAAATTCAGCTATTACAAACTGTTGTATATATAATTTGTGTCCCGCTGCTCTTAGCTATAGACTATAATTAAAAAACTGATTTATGACCACTTTAGAAATGGATTTATCATTCTATTACCATTTATACAGAAAGGGACCAGAAGTAGAAGTAGTCTAAAGTGAATTTTAATCTTGATGCTATCCAATTGGAAAAAAACATTAAAAAACATAAATGAAAATCCTATGAGATGAATACTTACATAACTGCACTGCAAACTGACATTGAATTGAATTGACACGGACAATTGACCTCAACAAACCATTACTGCTCAGCCAATAACAAGCGGTTTTCCCATGCTCCGGCTAATCACAAGCAGCCAGTGTGGGAAAACTGCTTGTGATTGGCTGATTAGTGAACACTTGTCCAGGTCGAGCTAGCTCAATTTCATTATGTGGCGTATGCTTCTAGGGAGCAGTTGCATTTGTCTCATAGGGCTTTTTTAAAAATTTTATTTCCAATTAGACTACATTAAGCATAAATATTTGAGTGAATTCTGAAATTAAGATTTTCCTGTTTAATTAATACTGTGGTAAAAAGGAATGTCATAAAGTTTTAACACTTTTTTATTTCATTTATTATGGAAATACTTGTTCTACACAAGCTACCGCCAGTAATGGCAAAGCTGTCGCTTGTAGTTTCACTAACACCAGCATGCACAAGCAATATCGACTAGGGCTTCCTGGGACATGTAGTTCCACTATAACTGGCACCACTGGTGAGGCACATTATTTGATACTATCTTATGACTATAACCATTAAACCCTCCAACCTAGGGGTGTTGAGAAGATGCCCAGTGATATTTAGCAGGGCTGCTAGGCTCTGGGGGGGGGGGGGGGGGACAAAACTTGTGCTGATTATTCAGTTGGAGTGCATGCTTTTTTAAATGTATTTAGTACTTTTTTTAAACCATTAAAGATACAGCAGTCATCATTATCAAGTATCTTTGCTCTGGTTACATCCTCACTCTGACTGCATATATACACTGGAATTTGAGTTGCACATGGTTTAATATATAAGCAATTCAAAATACAGGCATGGAAACATAAGTGTACGGGCAGTTTTTGAATATGCACAAAAGGAACATTTTGATGAGTATTTTTGTACTGTTCGGTATACATATTGCTATATTGCTCTGTCTGGTAGGAATTATGGCACTGCATTGACAATAATGAAGGGGTATGTAGGTAGCAGGTAGCAATATTGGCTTCTCTTCTTCTGTTCAGATGGCGAGTATAGATGTATATATATGTACTTATATAAGAAAATGAGAAAAAAAACATTGTAAAATACATTTACTTTAATCAGAATGCATTGTAATAACGATAAGCATAATTATATGAACAAATGTACAATAAGTAATGAATAATTGTCAAAATCAAAATGAGTTATATTTAATGACTGTGATCCCATGATTAGCAATGTGTTGTCTAATGAAGTATTCTTTTGTGTCCCCAGGAATTTTCTAAATTATGTAAAATCCAGCAACATTCTTCATGCAAAAGGAATTTGTCTAAACTACCATCAACTTCTGCAAATAAAAGAAAAATGTTGTCTGGCGCTCAGAAACAAACAATATATAATAAGCACTATGTGTCAACATACACATAAAGGAGAATATTGTGCACAATATAGCTATATTGGGGTTAAGCTTCCCTGCCTGCGTCAAGGCATCTCCTGTAGGTGAGTCCCTAAGCTAGTGATACAAATTTATATTCAGGGTGTTCCATTTAAAACCTTCCCCTGAACCTCCATCTTATAAAGCCTGGAGGGAGTGGTCAACTCCCAAAAAACTAGAAACTCCCAAGAAACCAGAAAATAGTGAAAGAGAAAAAGGCGCGCTTCTTTAAATTAATGAAATGTGTACAAGTGAATAAAATCATTTGAGACGGCAACCAAGGATAAATAAGACCAATGTGCAAGTGCAAATAAATTAAAAAAACATTAAAAAACGAATGAACTATTCTTTCGTGTCCCCAGGGATTTTCTAAATTATGTAAAATCCTGCGACTTTCTTCCTGCAAAAGGATTTTGTCTAAACTACCATCACCTTCTGATTCTTTGTCTCATATTCTCTGATTAAGCAAAACTAGCAAAGTTGATATCACATTAGATATGTTATTATTATTATTATTATTATTATTATTATTATTATTTTTGATATGTAAGGTGCCATAGTTCTCTGCAGTGTATAGTGCGGAAAACAGAGCATGCATCTTGTATAACAGGGACAATCAAGATATACAAAATAAAGCATTCGTGAAAAAGGCTAAGGAAGGACCTGCTCATGAGAGAGCTTATAATCTAGTGACAGCATCCACAACACCAACTGTGCACAAATTTACAAATGAAATCCTGTTTAATTAGGATGTATTATCAATCCCATCTTTAAATTATTTTATTTTTTAATAAAAACATCACATGCTATACAATTAGAATATAGTAAAATAAGAGTACTTATGTAAGGAGTGTTGCTCACTGTCACGAATGCCCAGCCTGTCCCAGATACAGCAATTTGAACAGCTGCCCGTGACTTGTGTTACCTTAGTTAATTAAAAATGAATAAACTTTTTCTGCCACCACGAAGATTTTATTATGGTGTACTTTTGTTCAGCAGAACCACTTATTAATCTTTCACACTTAAATCACATACATATGTAACATGAACCTCCCTGAGCTTCGTAAGTTCACAAAGAGTCACGGAGAGTACCCTAGATAAAATATGTTTAATCTGAAACATGTTTTCAAGGCTTATTTACAAAAAGGTAATAAACAGACATACAGTAGGGTGCACAAATGAGTTTCAGAAAATAAAATAGGAAATAAAACCAGAATCCCTACTTACAAGTTCAGAAATTAGTGTGGAGGGAGTACACATTGAGAAGAATGGCAAATTTCAGTCGTGGTAGACCCTCCTCAAAGAAATGGACACTGTACTATTGATACCAGGGATTTTAAACCCTTTCTTGCTGGATTTTCACCCCCCCACCTTAGGAATTTCATTTTTCACCTAAGTTAGATCGATGCCCAAAATGACACAGAGCTTTCAAAGTAAATTATGGATGTCCAAGACCTAGCCTTTTTCACTTGACCTGAGTGCTCACCCCTGCTGTTCGGCCTGGCTCACTCCTCTGCATACACAAACTACTCATAGGGGTATATTTACTAAACTGCTGGTTTGAAAAAGTGGAGATGTTGCCTATAGCAATCAATCAGATTCTAGCTGTCATTTTGCAGAATGCACTAAATAAATAATAGCTAGAATCTGATTGTTGGCAACATCTCCACTTTTTCGAACCCGCAGTTTAGTAAATATAGCCCATAGAGTTTTTCTGTTGTCCTGGCTACTTTCCCAAGACCATTGACACTTGCCTAGGTCATACGCAGGTCAGTTAACACAATACACTTTGAAAGGTTACATAAAATATTCAGTGTTATACATAAATACAACAGAAAATAACAATCAGTCATTAGATATATTACGTAATCGACACACTCACCATTGTGTTTAATTCACCTGATCCAATCATAGGGTATTTTTTAAGTGCAAGCTAGGCACAGTAGTTCATAGGTTGCTCCTATGAACTCCAGATAGGCCTCATTCTGTCAATCACATAAACAGCAGTGTTTTGATTGTAAACTGGACAGATGGCACAGAAAAAGAGGAATATCAAATTTTGACAGGCCGTGTGGGTGGCAAAAGAGAGACAGTCAACTAATTAAAAGCATACTCAAGCAATTTATTGGTGCCAGGGCTTGGTGCATCCAGTAGTACCCTGGTAAAAATGGTGATTTTCTGACATTCGACCATATATTATCACTTACCGGCCCGGGTGTTGGAAGAAGCTTTCAGTTCAGGATTGTTTTTTCCTAAGGATGGGTCCCATATTTGTTTTGTCAGCCTGAATCCACTAGAGAATTTAGCCCTGTGATGGACAGGCTGGAGTTGTATGACATTATGACAGGGGAACTGCACGGTGGGGGTCACTGTTATAGTGTCACCAGCCAGGCCTGTGATAGCTTGGTGCTGGCTGTAGCTTTTGCACCATACGCCTAGGGTTTTGATGTAATGTATTCATCACTAAATTAGCTCCATTATGTTCATACACATTCATTTTAAGGTCATAGAAGAAGATCCACATGGTATTAAATTCAATTGTCAATAAATGAGTCAATAAATTACAATAGCAAATCATCAAAATGTAATCTATATCTCTAATCCATAGATTAATGTGATCACTGTATATTGTGTTGGAGTAATTTAATATGATGTTTTCTGCAGAAGGTACTGGAAAGTTGATAAAATAGAGGTGATAATGCATGGAGTAAATTGCAAATAAATCCTGGAGGTAAGCCTGCGGCAATTTTAAAACGTGCTTCAACTTGGAAGAAGATTTTTCTTTCAACATGACGATGAACCAAAGCAAAAGCTAGCCACTGTGGAGTGGCTTACCACCAAAAGGTTAATGTCCTGAAGTGGCCCAATCAAAGCCCAGATCGCCATCTAATTAGTCATCTGTGCCATCATTTAATTATTGCTGTCCACCAACAATTTGCAATCAACCTGTTGGAGCTTCAGCAATTTTGCCAATAAAAATGGGGTACAATTATCTTACCAATATAGACTCAGAGCTGTAATAGCTGCCAAAGGTGGCTCTGCATATTAACTCTAGGGTGGTTGTAAATATTATGCAATCACTTTTTTTAAAGGTGGTGTGCAGCCCAGGCGAGGTTCCAGAGGCAGGAGAGGAAAGAGGTAATCAATGAGGTAGTGAGGCGGCAGAGGGTGGCAGAACGGAGTGGGTAGCAAGGAGTGTGGGTAGCGATGAGGTTAGAGATGCAGAGGGAGTGGGGATTGGTTTTAAGCTTTGTAGGTGAGGGTGAGGGAGAGGAGTTTAAAATTAATTCTGTAGGCTACAAGATGGAAAGTAGCATCTGGCAGAGAGGGACGGCAGAGTCTGAAACCAACAATGAATGGTTGGTGAGGAAGTAGGAAAACCAGATGAGAACAGTGTTATAGAGGCCTAAAGATTGGAGAGTGCAAAATAAAGGAATGGTCAACTATATTGAAGGCAGCAGAGAGGTCAAGAAGGATAAGAAGCGAGAAGTATCCCTTAGATTTTGCGAAGAGAAGCTTATTAGTGACCTTTGTGAGGGCAGTTTTGGTGGAGCGGTGGGAGCGAAATCCAGAATGGAGTGAGTCAAGGAGGGAGTGAGCTGAGAAAAAGGAGGTGAGATGGTTGTAAACAACCCATTCAAGAAGTTTGGAGGAAAATTGAAGAAGGGAGATCCAGCGGTAATAAGAGAGACAGGGTCAAGGGATGCTTTTGAGTATGGGAAAGACAAGAGCATGTTTAAAGGAGAAGTAGGAAGGTACCAGAGGAGAGGGATAGGTTGAGGAGGTGGGCAAAGTGGGAGCAGGCCTAAAAATATCAGAAGTTGAGGAGGTCAGATGGGATGAACTCAAGTGGACATGTGGAGGTGGCGTGAAGAGTATAGAAGGGTTTTTAAAGATTTCAATAGCTGATACTTTGGTGAAGGACGAGTGAGTGGATGAGCTAGTGAGTGGGAGTGACAGTGTGGAGTAGCGGATGTATATAGCACCCAGAGAGGAGGGTGGGTGGGGGGAAGTTGGTAGGTGGTAGTTACAGTCAGAGGGTGTGGCAAGAAGGAACTGATTTGAGGAGATGTCATGACATATTGACTCAATTTTGGAGGTGAAGCAGAAAGTGAGGAGGACTGTTAGTGGGGCAGAGGGGAAAGGTGGGAGTTGAAGGTGGCAAAAATGTGACTCGTGTTGTAGGATTGGCAGAAAATTAGAGCCATGAAGTAGTACTGTTTGAAGAGTGATAGGGCAGAACTGTAAGCTGAGAGAATGATTGAGGCAAGAAAGTTAGAAGATTGTGGAAAGGAGTGAAACCTAAAACACCATCTAAGGATGGGCTGCTACTCATGGGCCAGTGCTTTGTGCTTGCCCCCAGGCTAAAATGTGCCCAACAGTCTCTGTGCACCAACCTAGGATTAATCTCATATCTGTCAGGGCAGCACAATGGCTCGGTGGTTAGCACTTCTGCCTCACAGCACTGAGTTCATGAGTTCAATTCCCGACCATGGCTTTATCTGTGTAGAGTTTGTATGTTCTCCCTGTGTTTGCTTGGGGTTTCTACTGGGTGCTCTGGTTTCCTCCCACACTCCAAAAACATACTAGTAGGTTAATTGGATGCTATCAAATTATCCCTAGCCTCTCTCTCTCTCTCTGTATCTGTGTATGTTAGGGAGTTTAGACTGTAAGCTCCAATGGAACAGGGACTCATGTGAGTGAGTTCTCTGTACAGCACTGCAGAATTAGTGGCGCTATATAAATAGCTGATGATGATCTGTCACTTGGAAAAAGTAGTGTCTAGAATTGCAGTGTGTGGTACATTTTCCAATGCCCACATTCCCAAAAATATAGCTTCTATTAAATTGTTACCTTCAGAACCAGTTGTTTTGTTCTGCTTCTCTGCCTCTATGCTTTCATCACTGTCATCATTACCTCTTATGCTTTTTGTAAAAATGGAACTAGTGCTTCCTCTCCTGCCCTGTCTCCCTATCTGCATGTACTGCTGTTTCCTACGACTAACTGCAAAAAAAGCCAGAAAAAGTTAATTTATCCTGTGCTAAAGCATCTATTTGACTGCTGTGCATATACACTTTCCACTGAGGGAAATTCTCCTGCAGAAATGTTCCCAATAAGATGGGGGTTTGGCACTACGACTACTGTTCTGTCTCGCCCAGGGTTCTAACATTGGTAGTTCCTGATCTGAGGGTGTTCAAAATTGATTATGAGGGGGACTTTTAATATCATGGGCTGGGGCAAACAAGGAAACAATAATGTTGCTGCACAACCCTTAGATTATTTCCTGCAGCAATCTTTAAATGGCTCAGGTGAATAGGTGATGACTGGTCATTCAACTTTTGGAGGATGTCATCTGTGTCACTAATGAATGAGGCAAGTGTGTATACAAGATCTCTTATTCTTTAACCAACACTTTATTACACTTTTCTGTCAAATCCCAATGCCAGAGACTATTAGACATTCCCTTGTTTTCTTGATGTTCTCTTTCTAAAGCATCTAAATTTGCATCACTAGACAATCCTTTGCTTCAGATTGGCATCTATTATTTTTTAAATTGTATTTAGAAATGTCATTTTCTTCCAAAATTAGTCCAAAAAGAAGTAGATTTTTCATGATTTTGACTGTTTGCGTCATTTGGTGATATTGGTGCACTAAAACTACTAGATGCAGGATCATTAATGCAGTGTAGACAACCTAAAACTCCCAAAACAGGGTACATACCATTGTCATCTTAAACATCAGAAAAATAAGTAAGAAAGTAGCAACTCTCTGGACCAGGTCAAATTCCAATCATACATTTTATTATTATTAACAGCAAAAAGAATGGATAGTCCTTTCTTACATATTTTATAGAACTGAACTTCATGTTCCTATTTGATTTTTTCAGTCCCCCATTCATAAACAGAATTAGTGAGCACTGTCTGCCAGGTTACTGTGGCACCCACAGGCTAATTACCTGAACCAATTATGATTCCAGCACCAAATCAGTGCTTTCCATACTACCTTCAGAATATCACTTGCCTCCAGTAACATGGACATTTCAGCATAATTTTACAGCCATCAAATATCTATATAAGGAATGCTTATTTTTATTTAATACAAACCACCAGCAGACCTATAGCACTTTTATGAAAAGATCAAATCAATCACACTTCCACTCCTGTGGTGCAGCTTTAAAATCTTGGTTAATCTAGTAGGAGCCATAATAACTCACCAGTCCTGACATCCAGCTTCACGATCTTTAAGTCTCTCCTCTGGTCTCCCGATACAGTCTTTTATTCTGGCTTCTGGGTTGGAGGGAACTAACTTTTATGGCAATTTGATTGGAAGCTCTTATCTCTCAGGGACTTTGCGGACACTGACAGCTGCCCATCTCACTCCGGAACTACTAATGCTGCTTGCTCCCCAAAGTCTGGACATTACAGGCTTGCACAATGATCCTCAAGAAAAAGTGACACTGATGATTACCTTAGCTCTGGTAACTTCTAGAACTCAAGATTTGATAGTGCATACTGTATGTTACCTGGACCTCTGCGTGCATAGTCACGCTACCAGTGGTTACTCAGGCTGTGCAGGGTCAGTCTCATCACAGGGTGACTACAGCTCTCTTGCAGATGTATGGTTAATATACATCCATCCCACATAACTCAGGGATGTTATTCAGGTACATTCATGCAAAAAGGAACTTTACAGTGTTACAGTCATAGGTATCCCTCTGGTACTTTTTTTGGTATGCATAATTATCTTCTGCAATTTGGCAATACTCACAAAGCTTTATAATGCTGTAAAGTCTTTTGTGTGCTTTTTCTTTTGTAAATGTAAAGAACATTTTCATTATATTCAACAAATAATCTCATTAGTTGTTAAGAATAATCTGATAACATATGGTTCAGTACTACAAGAAATTAACCTAAGTGGGCAAAATTTGATACTCTAAAGTTATTTAACCTCATGGGATCATTTCTTGAAAAGTTTAATTTTGCAAACATGAGGTCCCACTGTACATGTGTTTGTGCGTCAACTTCTCAAAGGCATAAGTTATTTAAATCCAAATCAATTAGCAAACAACTTCTTCAGAATACAGCTGTTCCAATTCTCAGAGGTATGTGCGATTTTCTACTTTAAATTTTATTGGCATGGTATAATAATATGACCCTGGCAATGGTCTCTTTTTCATGCTTCAGTATGAGCATTATTAGTTTTGTTATTTCTATTTGCCTTTAATTTCTGTGATTTAATGATATGGAAACCACTCAACATTTACCCAAGAAAATAAATCAATTTGTAAATGAACCTTGCACAGCTTTTTCTAGATTGATTTTATTGTTTGACCAATGCAATTGAGGGAAAATGTTTAACATATGTGTGTATTAAATACTTGCTGACCAACCACCATATGAAAATAACATCTCTTAAATCTATACTGCAATTTTGAAATGGTTGACAGAAAATGGTGTCAGCCTTAGTTCCAGATGTCATTGAAACAGCCAATGGTTCCAAAGAGGGTGCAATGAACTGTTTTGTTTGGTTCCTGTCAATCCAATCACAGCACAGAACTTGCACAGTTAATGCTACATCCCTTCCTCATTTAAAGAGGAAATTCCGCTTTGTGACTGTAGAGATATCACAAGGACTTTTCCCTCCAGAGGCAGCGCCAGAGCAGTGCAGCAGAAACCTGTATAAAGCACCACGTACTGGCTCTACAAGATCCATGTAAACTGGATCAAAAATAAATGTTAACACTGAATCCGTTAAACATACCAGGGTCTCCCAATTTAAAAATAAATGTAATACAAAAAAAACGTTTTGAAAGCAGTAAGAAAAGAAACCAAACCTTTATTTACTTAAAAATTTGAATAAACATTGCATGTTTGGCATTGCAAAACTCAGGATAGCTAAGCAATTACATCTATATGTAAGGTAATGGACTTGTATTAATCGTGTAAAAGTTACTAAAAGTATAATCTTGAAAAGTGTGCTTTTCACCAACAGACCTTACAAAATATATTTTTACCAGTATGATATTTATTGAGAAAGAAAAATAGATTCACATTGGTTAAATAAAAAAATATAAAAAAAATAAACAAAAATAAAAAAAGTTATTTGCAAAGACACAGGTGCACCTTAGTATTTTCTTGTTCATGATACAGGGAAATATGCTGGGGTTCTTCACACAGAATACATTTTTATACTGAAAATATTTAATGTGTTTACGGTTATAAGTATTCAATATATTTGCTTATTATATCCGTAGAAATGTATCATGTATTGAATAATTATATTTAATTGTTGAATACCTTATATTTAAAACAGAATATTCACTGGAGTCCCAATGGCCATTTCGTTTAATGCCATGGGAGATATGACAGCTTGACAAACAAATTATACATCTTGGATGAGTCGTGGTTTGACTATTTGAGCACTTTTGCTTGACCTTCATACATATTATTATTATTTTGTTGCTTCAGTTGTGTTGCCTCTTCTCAAATGTTTTCCCCTGAAGGATACAATCCATTGACAAGGATGTCTACAATGAAGAACCCTTAAGTTCCAGGTCAGTGTTGATTGGCAGTGCTGAAAATTTCATAAGGTCACAGCTGACGGATTGACGGATTGCAATTTCAGAGCATAAACCTGTTTACAATATTAATCTCCCACCTATTTCAATTATATTTGCCTTCATTTGATGTGCTATGTTTTCATTTTGTTCACTAAAGAGAAGTTTAAACAACTTTGTCATTTTCATCAATGTAAAAAGAAAATACTCATATAACCAATTAGCAATAGCTTTCATTTTGTAAACTGCTCTAGAAAAATGACAGAATGCTATTGGGTGCTATGGCCATCAGAACCTCTTTCACATACAAAAATGTTTATAAATGTTCCTTAATATGCTCTAAGTTATGTGGCAAACAAAGCATGTTTTGTAGATATCTTCTTTTGAGTAGAATAAAGCTATTTATCTGCCATCGCTGTCAATGCTATTGCCGTCTAAGTTCCACCTTTAGTGATCTCCACTGCCTCCTTGGTGGCAGCAGCTGATGCTGTACATGTGGTACATAGGCCTGGGTACTGTTTCCAGCAATGAACATGATACTAAATTAAAATACTAGACGTCTCACAGCTACTCCAGGTTAGCTGTTAATCCCAAAAGTGCCTGTGCAGTATGAAAGCAAAATACCTTTTCATGATCAGAAAAAGATGAAGGTTCAGTTCTTATAACTGGCGAAAGATAGTTATGTTTGATAAAGAGCCGGAACTAGCAAACTGTGGGCTCCGATGCAGGTAGGCAGGGAGCAGGGAACCTACATTATCTGTCATGCAGTGAGCCCCATTATCTCCATGGGCCCCAATGGTAGTTCTGCCACTGGTTTGACAACAGCTATTTTAAGGTTTCTACAGTGACTGGTTCTTGTTTTATGTCTCCACCTTCTGCTGTTTCTCCTTGTTTCACTTGTGACACTCTACCAGTAGTGTGACATACCATCCATCACGGACTGCTTTATTATTGGCGGCTGATAATACTGGTGCCTTGTGTTAACACATACTTTCCCATCTAGCTACTACAATTGTTATTCCGCTTCCTTATGTAACAATTATTTCCCAAACCTCTTGAATAGTTTGCTTATTTGGGCTGGGCCATCTTTACGGTTTTTGTTTCATGTTATTGGTATGTAATTTGCTTATGTCATGATCCCCTCAGTGTACAGTGCTGTGTATTATGTCAGTGCTTTATTAATAAAAGATCATAATAATCATAATAATATTCCATTAACTGAGATTCCTGCTTCCCAAATTTGTAAGTATAGCCTTTAATTGCTTGGCTGTTGGCGATTCAATTGTATTTCCCCCTTATTTTCCCAAGAGCAGTCACTGTTTTGCTACTGAAAATCTTTAGTTTAAATATTACCTAGGTTTAAACCTTTGCAACACCGGCATTTGCATGCTAAACTGGTTACGCATTAGTGCATTAGGCACCCAGAAAGAATGCTGGATTTTTTTTCCTGTATTGAGGAAACTTTATGTGAAATGGGTGATTTGACATCACTTTAAAAAATAAAGTTCTAACAAATGAATGATATTTATCATTTCAACCATGCAGGCAAATACATTTGATATGTGTAAGATAACTTATACTTCCATGTTACGTTGATCATTCACATTCGTAGAAAAAAAAATCTGAAAAAAAAAAGTTGTTCCAGTTAAAGCAATTTTTAGTTGGACTAAACCAGCCTGTACATGGTGATGTTTAAAATTAATTCATTAGAGGGAAAATGTGAAAACATTGACTACAAAAATATTTAATTTGTTTGTTTTATGTGAAAATAAATATTGTATTGAGTGTTGCATACATTATTGTTCTAAGAAAACCTGTGCCATTGAGGAATCAGTTGATAATTGTAAAAAATGTACTACTGTCATAATCGACAATGGTTGTATCCTTTTTTTATATCCTTATTTTAAGCAATTGTTTTTCAATATAATACAAGTTTACTTTTTAAAAAAAATAAAAATAAAAATAAATAATAATAAATAAAAAATAGAGGACACCAAATATATATAAGCTAAATAACAGTTATAACTGTGAATAAAGAATGCCACTTCTTAAACACATCTTGAATGCAATGTCCGTAGACAGACAGATGGCTGGAAGCATTGCGAAGCTGCATCCGTGTTTGCTTCCAGCTTGCCATTTTATATAAAACTTTTAATGAATTCGTATGATAAACTGAAGCATTATGCATCCAAAAGGCTGTAGCAGAAAGGTTAATGAACTCTTCAAAGCTCAACAAAAGGTTAATTAATAAAGTAATGGAATAATTTGTACCAAATAAATAATGTATTTATTTTGGTTCACAAACTTTATTATTATGATTATCATTACTAAATGTAGGGCATTTGACATACCATAGGAAATGTATTATTTGTTTTAGTAACTGAGAGTTTTTTTATGGCTTTGAATACAAGTTAAAAAATTCACACATACAATATAATGAAGTAATGTTAACTATCTACATCAAAATGTGACAGTCACATATATATATTATAAATCTTATCTACATTACTAGTTGTGAAAAATAAAAATTGAGACATGTAAAAGTATTCCTGAAGACATATAAAAGCTTCAAGTCAAGAGGTATATGTAGATCCGTCAAGAAAGATGTATTGTACTATATATAACATGATGAACTCCAGAGAAGCAAGACCAACTCTATGTTAAGATCTCCAACAAATACTGTACATTTCATTCATCTACTAGACTATACCAAGTTGTCTTTCAATAGCCATTTACATCTTTCTTGTTACCTGAAGAAAGCTCCTTTCTCCAAGAAGAACACTGCGAACCTCATTTTTGACATGCAATCACTGTGCAGTGCAAAACACTTTAATTTTGCACCTTTGTGCTTAAATGATCTGCCCTGCACAAATCAGGGTGCTCGTCTACATAACATCAAAAGACCAATCTCTTACCACTTTAAAATTACTGCTTTCATTAACTAAAACTTTTCACTTTTTCTGGTAAAATACTGTACATTTCACCCTAATCTAGAGCTAAAATGAATCATCATGAGAGGACATTGGGACTGTGTTTATTACGTAGAACACTTTGGGTTGTTGTAACTCTTTGTGTTACATTGGAAAAAGAGAACCTGGAAATGTGCGTCTCTGCTAGATGGTGCAAGATGTGTGTTTTTAAAGGTATAGAACAATAACTGTGAGTTCAGAGTAGTTGCAAAAATGAAGTTGTTCAGCAAAGTTGAAATAGCCATTATCTCCTCCACACAACAAGAAACACTCCTAAAATTAATCTCACTCAACAAATTAAACGTTCTTGCCTGCACTGCTCCACATGGACTACTTTGTATTTTGCAATGTATTCCCTCACTCCTACTATTGACTGGAGCAAACTTCCGTTACTTGCAAATACTTCATGTTACCATTAGGGATGTGTACCGGCCACTTTTGGTGTCTTGTGTTTTGTGTTTTGGATTCGGATTTGCTTGATGTTTTGGGTTCGGATTTGTTTCGCAAAACACCTGACAAAAGGTTTTGGTTCGGATTTAAGGTTTTGGATTCGGATTTATTTTGAAAAAAACATAAAAAGTGCTAAAAACCAGTTTTGTGTTTTTTTTTTCACTCCTACGCTATTATTAACCTCAATAACATTCAATAACAATCATTTCCACTAATTTCCAGTCTATTCTGAACACCTCACAATATTGTTTTTAGGCCAAAAGGTTGCACCGAGGTAGCTTGAGCACATAATGCCAAAAAAAGAGGTACAAGATGGAATTGTTCTGGGCCCTCCCTCACACCCCTCGCGAGATTCGACGCGAGACTTGGACGACAGAGCCTCGTTTTCAAATTTTTGCCCGCCAGAAATATCCGAACAGTGCTCGGATCCCGTTCGGATCCGCACTGTTCGGGTGGGCTCGGATTAGTGGAATCCGAGCCCGCTCATCTCTAGTTACCATACAGGATGGCATTTTCCTCAGTAATCTCTATTCTAAACTCTTTTACATCCATCTCGGATCTAAAAGGGAGGTTTTGGACTCTGCTATTTCTATATATACCGCTGTCACGGGCACTAGGAGTCTTTACCCAGGGATCACCAGGTGATAGGCTTACCAGAGCAGTATAGGTGGTAATATGGTACTCTGGTAGCAGGGTGATCACGGAACAGGAAATAGCAGATGATGAGATGCTCAGGAAAGTCTATGACTAGCAGCACTGGCAATATGGAGGTAGTAATACACGAGGAACTGTATGGACAAAGGACACGTGAAGGTAGTCAGTGGTCTGCGGTAGCAAGTTGTACCACTGCTATAGTGAGGAGGAATGTCCAACAGAAACGAGGAGGTGATGAGAATCAGCGGTCTGCGGATAGCAAGTTGTACCGCTGTCTGAGTGAAGGAATGGAATCCAAGTGGAGATATCCGGGGAGTCAGTGGTCTGCGTTAGCAAGTTGTACCACTGCTATGTGAGAGGATACTGGAACAGGTGAAACTGTAAACAGGAGTCAGTGGTCTGCCACTAGCAAGTTGTACCACTGAATATATATGTGAGGAGGTGCACGGGGAGAGACTGCAACACAATATATACACGGGCACCTTGACTTTGATCCACAGTAATATGCACAATATAAATGTATAAATGACTGAACAATACTGCCAATATAGAAAGTCTCTTGAAGTAGTCCAGCATAAGATAACACAGTCAATGATGGCAATAGACTCAGCGGATAGCACACTCCAGAGGAGAACCAACACAGTCCAGCAAGGTATGCAATACACAGCACAGTCAATGAGAAGTATGCATACCGTGGTTCAGGAGGCAGTCAGACAGGAGTGCAGAGATACCTGAACGGCAGGAGGCCGGCAGGATGCGAAGTCCCTGGATGGGTGAAGCGGTGGTCTAGTAGGTGCAGCGCACGGGAAGGTAGACCAGCAGGGAACACAGGAAAGCGTGGAGAGCGGATCAGCAGTAGATGGATGAGTAGTGCTGAGGAGTAGCAGCAGCGGGTCTCTGCGGGAACACGGAGGTAGCCAATAGCAACCAGCAGGTGCAGTAACGATGGGACACGGGAGAGCAGAGTTGAACAGGCACTGTTGATCACGGAGAATAGCGGGTAGCAATAGTGGAGGCAGACTCAAGGAAACACGGGAGCGTTGACAAGGACTGAAGACTGAAGCGCACAGAGGCAGCGGATAGGAATCAGCCAAACAGTCACGATGAAACACAGACGGGTTGCAGGTTGAAGACTGTAGTGCACGGAGGCAGCGGATAGGAATCAGCTAGCAGTCACGATGATGAAACACAGACGAGTTGCAGGTTGAAGACTGTAGTGCACGGAGGCAGCGGATAGGAATCAGCTAGCAGTCACGATGATGAAACACAGACGAGTTGCAGGTTGAAGCCTGTAGTGCACGGAGGCAGCGGATAGGAATCAGCTGGCAGTCACAATCATGAACAGGTGAGTGGATGTGGTTGAAGCCTGTAATGCACGGAGGCAGCGGATAGGCATCAGCTAACAGTCCCAATGATACATGGTAGAGTTGAAGTGATTAGAAGACTGTAGTGCACGGAGGCAGCGGATAGGAATCAGCTCACAGTCACGATGATTCAGTAGATGGTAGAAGTGGTATGGGAACCACAGTAGCAGAAGTGGTTTGGAAACCACAGAGGTAGAAGTGGTTTGGAAACCACAGGAATCAGCAGAGCTGAATAAACAAGGAAACACAGGAACACCTTCAGAGACTCATGGGGAATGAGACTCCAAGATCAGGCAACGTGGTGTTGACCACAGGTGCTTAATATAGGGAGGTTGCCTGATCTGCCAATTAAGTTAAAGGAACATACACTGAAGGTTTGGAAAGGGCTGCGCATGCGCAGTCCCTCAGGATAGAGGACGTCCACGGTTCCTAAATGTCCGGGAAAAAGCACTCACAGTCCGGTGAGTGACAGTACCCCCCCTTTTAAAGGTGGGCACAGAACGCCTGGAACCGGGCTTGTCCGGATTTTTGGAATAAAACTTCTTCAGAAGGGCAGGAGCATTAAGATCTTCAGCTTTGATCCATGAACGCTCTTCAGGACCAAAGCCCTTCCAATGAACGAGGAAACGGAGGACTCCTCGCGAAATTTTTGCATCCAATACCTCAGTAATCTCGAAATCCTCCTCCTGATGAACTTGAACTGGCTGCGGTGCTGAGGAAGGAGTCGAGAAACGGTTGATGATGAGAGGTTTGAGCAAGGACACATGGAAGGCATTGGAGATCCGAAGATTCTTAGGAAGAAGAAGTTTAACACATACTGGATTGATAACTTGAATGATCCTATATGGACCAATAAAACGAGGGGCGAATTTCATAGATGGAACCTTCAAACGAATATTTTTGGTAGATAACCAGACACGATCTCCAATTTTTAGTGGTGGAATAGCCCGCCTCTTCTTATCTGCGAAAGACTTATATTTGTTAGATGTCTTCTTTAAACAGGTTTTGACCTGAGACCAGATATTTTTGAAGGTCTGACAAGCAGTCTCCACAGCAGGAACTTGGGTGGGCGGGAGGGCAGGAAATTCCGGAAAAGACGGATGGTGACCGTAGACCACAAAGAATGGAGTTTTGGATGATGACTCATGGTACATGTTGTTATGGGCGAATTCAGCCCAAGGGAGCAATTCTACCCAGTTGTCTTGGTTGGCTGAAGAGAACATCCTAATAAAAGTCTCAAGATCTTGATTGACTCGTTCCGTTTGTCCGTTAGATTGCGGATGGTAAGACGATGAGAGTGCTAATCGTATGCCCAAGGTTTTACAAAGGGCCCGCCAGAATCTGGAAACGAATTGTACTCCTCTATCTGACACAATCTCAGACGGACATCCATGGATGCGGAAGATTTCTTTAATGAAATGTTCAGCCAGAGTAGACGAGGAAGGTAAACCGGACAGAGGGACGAAATGAGCCATCTTCGAAAATCTGTCTACCACTACCCAAATAGTATTGTGATTCTTACTTGGTGGCAAATCAGTAACGAAATCCATACTAATATGGGTCCAAGGCTTGGACGGAATGGGTAGTGGTCGCAGCAACCCTGCTGGAGTTCTGCGGGAGGATTTGAACTGAGAACATAAATCACAGGAAGCAATAAACTCTTTGACGTCTCTCCTCATTGAAGGCCACCAGTAACTACGAGAGAGAATCTCAAAGGTCTTATGTTCACCGGCGTGTCCAGAAAAACGAGAGGCATGGAACCACGAAAGGATTTTCCTCCTCAGAGTAGGAGGCACGAGGGTCTTCCCAAATGGTAGCATTTTGGTGGATGAAGCAGCCAGAGAAATACATTTGGGGTCTAGAATAGCATGGTTGGGAACCTCTTCTACATCAGAGGACGTCACAAAAGCTCGAGATAGAGCGTCAGCTTTCTTGTTCTTAGCAGCTGGTTTGAAGGTTATAATTAATTCAAAACGGGAAAAGAAAAGAGACCATCTTGCTTGACGAGGGTTCAAGCATTGAGCAGATTGCAAATATGACAAGTTCTTATGATCCGTGAAGATCGTCACCGGATGGCGAGCTCCTTCCAACAAGTATCTCCATTCCTCTAATGCAGCTTTGATGGCCAGCAACTCCTTGTCCCCGATAGTATAGTTTTTCTCTGCGGGCAGAAGACCCCGAGAGTAGAAGGCACAAGGATGTAATTTTTGTTGCTCCGAGCGTTGGGAGAGAATAGCTCCTAAGCCCACATTAGAGGCATCTACTTCTAGGAAGAAGGGGAGTGTCACATCAGGTTGTCGCAGAATGGGAGCAGACGAGAAGGACTCTTTGAGGATTTGAAAGGCTTGGAGAGCCTCAGATGACCATTGCTTAGTATTAGCCCCTTTCCGAGTTAAGGCCACAATGGGAGATGCAATGGATGAGAAGTCTTGAATGAAGCGTCTATAGTAATTGGCAAAACCTAAAAAACGCTGGATGGCACGAAGAGTAGTTGGCTGAGGCCAATGTAGTACAGCATTTACTTTGTCTGGATCCATCTTCAGGCCAACTCCGGAAACTATATACCCCAAGAATGGAATCTGGGGTAACTCGAATGAACATTTTTCCAATTTACAGAACAATGAGTTTTTCCGTAGTCTGGAGAGGACCTCTGCCACATGTTGGTGATGAGAAGGCAGGTCCTGTGAGAAGATCAATATGTCGTCCAGGTAGACAACGACACATACATATAATAAGTCCCGAAAGATCTCATTGATGAAACCCTGGAAAACCGCGGGGGCATTACACAGCCCGAAGGGCATTACTAAATATTCGTAATGCCCATCTCTGGTGTTAAACGCGGTCTTCCATTCGTCACCGGAACGGATTCTAATTAAATTGTAGGCACCACGAAGATCCAACTTAGTAAATATCCGAGCTCCCTTGATGCGATCAAATAGCTCAGTGATCAGCGGAATGGGATACCGATTCTTGATAGTAATGGCGTTGAGTCCACGAAAATCTATACAAGGGCGTAATGATCCATCCTTCTTTTTGACGAAGAAGAACCCAGCTCCAGCGGGAGAGGTGGAAGGTCGAATGAACCCACGCTGGAGATTCTCCTGTATGTACTCAGATGTGGCTTGAGTTTCAGGTAACGAGAGAGGATAGACCCGACCCCTGGGAGGAGTCTTGCCAGGTAGAAGGTCGATCGGACAATCCCAAGAACGATGAGGAGGAAGACGTTCAGACTGAGCTTTATCAAACACATCGGCAAATGAAGCATACTGAGGAGGGAGTCCCGGGGAGGAAGATGAGATGGAAGATTGCTGTACTTTAAGAGGAATAACTTGAGAGAGACAACGATGGTGACATTCAGGCCCCCAAGACGTAACTTGAGGGGTGCGCCAGTCAATCTGGGGAGAGTGACATTGAAGCCATGGAAGGCCTAAGACAATCGGACTTGTCGTAACAGGAAGAATTAAAAACGAAATTTCTTCATGGTGTAGTACACCAATCTGAAGGGTTACTGGAGACGTACTCTGGGTGATGAGACCATTGATGAGACGTGATCCATCTATAGCCGTCACAGTAATGGGTGTTTTTAAAGTGATCACTGGTAGGGACCATTGATTCACTAGTGATTTAGAAATGAAATTTCCTGCTGCTCCGGAATCAATCAATGCCTGTGACTCAAAGGATTTAGTAGCAAAGGAAATCGTAACATCGAAAGCGCAGACTTTAGATTTCATAGACAATGGAGAGGACTCCAGGGACCCTAACTTCACCTCTCCAGAACTAGTTAGGGCCTGGCATTTCCCGATTTCTTAGGGCAAGAACTGAGCATATGTGTGGAATCAGCACAATAGATACAGAGTCTATTCTTTACTCTTCGTTTCCTCTCTTCTAAAGATAATTTGGAACGTCCTATCTCCATGGGAATCACAGAAGGTGAAACTGGACGAAATTGAGGGTTTAAACGAAGAGGTGCTTTAGCAGAAGTAGTTTTCTCAGATTCTCTTTCACGAAATCTCATGTCTACACGATGGCAAAGAGAGATCAAATCTTCTAGTGACGAAGGAAGCTCTTGGGTAGTCAGTGCATCTTTAATTTTATCGGAGAGCCCCTGCCAGAAGGCGGCAACTAATGCTTCAGTGTTCCACTGAAGTTCAGAGGCTAAGATCCTAAATTGAATGACATACTGTCCTACTGTATGGGAGCCTTGTCGCAAACGAAGAATGCTGGAAGCAGCGGAGGTCACACGACCTGGTTCATCGAACACACTTCGGAACGTGGAAATGAATTTGGCACTATCTTGTAGAATTGGATCGTTTCTTTCCCACAGAGGGGAGGCCCAAGCCAGGGCTTGTCCAGAAAACAATGAGATAAGATAGGCCACTCTGGAACGATGGGTAGAAAAATTTTGAGGTTGGAGTTCAAAATGGACTGAACATTGGTTAAGGAAACCTCTACAAGTTTTGGGGTCCCCGTCATATTTTGACGGAGTAGGCAGGTGAAGCGTAGGAGCTGTAGACACCTGGGATGGCACTGGGGAAACGGAGGAAAGCACAGGAGCTTCAATACTAGCTGTAACAGTCTGTCCAGATGTTCCTTGGGAGGTTAACGATTGGTAACATTGAAGTAACAGCTGTTGGCGAGCATCCTGTTGCTCCACACGACTGACCAGATGCTGCAGCATCTCTTTAGCAGTAGGTTCCGTATCTGGGTCTGTCATGGCCTGATCTTACTGTCACGGGCACTAGGAGTCTTTACCCAGGGATCACCAGGTGATAGGCTTACCAGAGCAGTATAGGTGGTAATATGGTACTCTGGTAGCAGGGTGATCACGGAACAGGAAATAGCAGATGATGAGATGCTCAGGAAAGTCTATGACTAGCAGCACTGGCAATATGGAGGTAGTAATACACGAGGAACTGTATGGACAAAGGACACGTGAAGGTAGTCAGTGGTCTGCGGTAGCAAGTTGTACCACTGCTATAGTGAGGAGGAATGTCCAACAGAAACGAGGAGGTGATGAGAATCAGCGGTCTGCGGATAGCAAGTTGTACCGCTGTCTGAGTGAAGGAATGGAATCCAAGTGGAGATATCCGGGGAGTCAGTGGTCTGCGTTAGCAAGTTGTACCACTGCTATGTGAGAGGATACTGGAACAGGTGAAACTGTAAACAGGAGTCAGTGGTCTGCCACTAGCAAGTTGTACCACTGAATATATATGTGAGGAGGTGCACGGGGAGAGACTGCAACACAATATATACACGGGCACCTTGACTTTGATCCACAGTAATATGCACAATATAAATGTATAAATGACTGAACAATACTGCCAATATAGAAAGTCTCTTGAAGTAGTCCAGCATAAGATAACACAGTCAATGATGGCAATAGACTCAGCGGATAGCACACTCCAGAGGAGAACCAACACAGTCCAGCAAGGTATGCAATACACAGCACAGTCAATGAGAAGTATGCATACCGTGGTTCAGGAGGCAGTCAGACAGGAGTGCAGAGATACCTGAACGGCAGGAGGCCGGCAGGATGCGAAGTCCCTGGATGGGTGAAGCGGTGGTCTAGTAGGTGCAGCGCACGGGAAGGTAGACCAGCAGGGAACACAGGAAAGCGTGGAGAGCGGATCAGCAGTAGATGGATGAGTAGTGCTGAGGAGTAGCAGCAGCGGGTCTCTGCGGGAACACGGAGGTAGCCAATAGCAACCAGCAGGTGCAGTAACGATGGGACACGGGAGAGCAGAGTTGAACAGGCACTGTTGATCACGGAGAATAGCGGGTAGCAATAGTGGAGGCAGACTCAAGGAAACACGGGAGCGTTGACAAGGACTGAAGACTGAAGCGCACAGAGGCAGCGGATAGGAATCAGCCAAACAGTCACGATGAAACACAGACGGGTTGCAGGTTGAAGACTGTAGTGCACGGAGGCAGCGGATAGGAATCAGCTAGCAGTCACGATGATGAAACACAGACGAGTTGCAGGTTGAAGACTGTAGTGCACGGAGGCAGCGGATAGGAATCAGCTAGCAGTCACGATGATGAAACACAGACGAGTTGCAGGTTGAAGCCTGTAGTGCACGGAGGCAGCGGATAGGAATCAGCTGGCAGTCACAATCATGAACAGGTGAGTGGATGTGGTTGAAGCCTGTAATGCACGGAGGCAGCGGATAGGCATCAGCTAACAGTCCCAATGATACATGGTAGAGTTGAAGTGATTAGAAGACTGTAGTGCACGGAGGCAGCGGATAGGCATCAGCTAACAGTCCCAATGATACATGGTAGAGTTGAAGTGATTAGAAGACTGTAGTGCACGGAGGCAGCGGATAGGAATCAGCTCACAGTCACGATGATTCAGTAGATGGTAGAAGTGGTATGGGAACCACAGTAGCAGAAGTGGTTTGGAAACCACAGAGGTAGAAGTGGTTTGGAAACCACAGGAATCAGCAGAGCTGAATAAACAAGGAAACACAGGAACACCTTCAGAGACTCATGGGGAATGAGACTCCAAGATCAGGCAACGTGGTGTTGACCACAGGTGCTTAATATAGGGAGGTTGCCTGATCTGCCAATTAAGTTAAAGGAACATACACTGAAGGTTTGGAAAGGGCTGCGCATGCGCAGTCCCTCAGGATAGAGGACGTCCACGGTTCCTAAATGTCCGGGAAAAAGCACTCACAGTCCGGTGAGTGACAACCGCTCACTCCTTGCGACAACCTTGAATGAGTGTCCAGCTGAATTTTCAGGATTTTTGTGTCTGCAGATTTTAAACGATATGCATGTCTTGTTTATCAAAATAAAACTAAAAACGACCCACAGCGCTGAGAGCAGCACTCACTCAATTGTGAATAAATCTGTGAAACTCAAATATAAATAAAACAAAGATAGTGATATTCAGCATATAAATCACATTGACACTCTTGATCAGTATGATGTAGGAATCAAATAATCCTCTGAAGAAATCACTTCCAAGTGATGAAACGCGTCAGGTTCGATGATTATTAATATCTTATCACATATCATCACCTCAAGGTTTTCTATGATCCGTAATTCACTTTGTTCCTAAAGTTTCCTATGAAAGGTGCAGCAGCATACACAAACGTGTGGATATATTTGATTACCGCTCACAACACCAGCGTGCCACTGGATGAATATGCTTCAATAAAGTAAGCTAAACATCGTGGAGGTGTATTTTAAAGACCAAGAAAGTGTTGCTGGTTCTACATAAACGGTATTTAATGCATTTTTTATATTTGCTAAACTGGATATCACATGGACAATATCATACGGTTACGATCTCTAATGTGGATCACAAAGCTGCCCTCTAAACAATAGATGCGGTTTATGAAGTACTGCGCTGAATAGACTTATACACAATACTCCCTGAGCCTTTCAGAAGAGCTATGCACACCTTCAGGAGGATCAGGACACACATGACTATATTTATCTACATAGTAGCCCATTTTAAAATATAAAGCATAAGTAAGCAATTGTTTTTGTGACAAGGTTTGACTACGAATTTCTTGGATCACTACATTTATATCCGAGGGGAATGAGATCCAGAGATATGGATTATTACTGAACAAATACTTTTTTGATTGTAGAACCCAATACTTTATAAAAGAGATTACTGTCAATTGTCGTTTGGACATTTTTTATATGTAACAATTAAGATCAGTGCACTGATCAAGAGTACCAATGTGATTATATACTGTATATCTCTATCTTTGTTTTATTTATATTTTTCTATTAAATGTGTTTCATGGATTTATTCACAATTGAGTGAGTGCTGCTCTCAGCTCTGTGGGTTGTTTTTAGTTTTATTTTGATTCATATAAGAACTCCCAGGTTCTTCACAGCTGCGGGAGTTGTAATCACCACTGTCTCAGGGATACATGGTTCATCAGCGCCCAAATTTTTGAAGCATGTCTTGTTTAGTCTTAGGTTTTTACATCTAATTTCCATTCACCTCATTTTGTTTAGCTCTCCCTCAAGACCAGCTTAGAAGAAGATAGATTACTTCCTCCAGTTAACATACTATAAAACATGTCAAAAATGGTTAAAAAGAACAAAAATAAAGTCATTTGCAGACAGGATTAGAAACAGAATAACTTAATAGATATATCATACTTCAAATCATGAGGGAAACATAATTTTGCACTCTATGTTAGCACTGTACCAGATCTATGAACATTTGGCTTTACTTTGCTTCAAATGTTAAACCTATACTGGTATCATTAAAAGAACATTTGTGTCATATTATTCTGAATGCTTTCAATTCCTATAAAGGCGTTACCTTCCTTTAATTCAAGTACCATTCTATACTTATTGGAATGTCCTTGTTATATGTATAGGCCAGACTAGCCAACTGGTTTGGTTAAGGATAAATTAACATAAAGCGGGCAGCACAGTGGCTTAGTGGTTAGCACTTCTGTTTCACAGCACTGGGGTCATGAGTTCAATTTCCAACCATGTGGGATTTGTAAGTTCTCCCTGTGTTTGTGTGGGTTTCCGCCGGGTTCTCTGGTTTCCTCCCACACTCCAAAAATATACTAGTAGGTTAATTGGCTACTATCAAATTGACCCTAGTCTTTTTCTGTCAATGTATGTTAGGGAATTTAGACTGTAAACTCCAATGGGGCAGGGACTGATGTGAGTGACTTCTCTGTACAGCGCTGCGAAATTAGTGGTGCTATATAAATAGCTGATGATGATGCAGTCCTATATACAGTCCTCTTACAAGCATCAAGAACCCAAAGCTTGGAAATCAAAAAGAGTGTACAAATAAGAAACAGCCCAACATTTTAATGAAATGAGATGTCTGATTGCAGATATAAGGTGGATGGTCCTTGGGGAGTAACAGCAGTCAGCATAGGGTTAACATTTCAAAACTGAATATAGGACAACCATATGGGTTTAATGAAAGCTATTTAGTTGACCGTTTTCTATAATCCCAATTATATAACCAGAGGACCTCAAGTGGCCCCAGGCAAGATACTGATTTAGATCCCTGCCCCTTTCCTCAAAAAAAACCCCTAAAAACATACAAATTGGTTAAGGTAATCCAGGCCCCTCAGTGCCCGCTGTACCCTAGGTTGGAATCTAAACTGCCTGATGCTAAGCTGGCTTTGATGCAAATTTGCACCTAGTCAATCACTGAATGCAATAGTTGAGCTAATTTACAAGCGCACACTAAACACACCACAAAACACCTTGGACCCATGCATCTAGATAGCTCACCCAGTATACATTGAGGTGCACACCAAGTTACACTCTCGGAAGACTCCACTTCAAACTAGGAAAGTACAGCACTGCTTTGTATAATAGGTCTATATAATATATAGTTGTCACTAGAAAGATGGGCTTCTATTCAACCTTCAGAAAGCACTGCAGGGCTTTTACCAGGGGGATTATCATGTTGACAATTGTCACTTTTTAAAGTTTTCTTTGTGCCACTATGTACAACATTTAATAAATGCTGCTAAAAGATTAATGTACATGATTGCTTCAAAGTCTGTATGGGGGGAGTATGGGGGAGTCTGATTTTTCACGCAACAAAATGCTAACTAATATTTCATCTTGTCAATTCCGCATTCAGCCATTATCATGAGGACGGCAGCACTAGAAGTCATATAACAATAGCTGTTCTCAGTGTTTTAAGCCTCATCATTTTGAGCAGCAATGTTTGAATATCACGTTTCAAAAAGTGTATAATTTGCCTTTAAGATATCTCTCTGACTATCGAGTTATATTCACAGAAAAGAATAGTATCAAACCACTTAAAACTTCATGTAACCCTAGCCAATGCCTTTGTAATGATATCATATAAATGTAGCTCCCTTTCCCCATCAAACATTTTAATCTGTAAGAAATACCATCTGCTACAAATAACAAGCCGAATTTAGTCACATGTAAAAAGAATTTCAGAAGTTGACATTTATCTTCAGACTCTGCCAGAAGATAGCTCAGCTCTGCAAATGTCACCAGAAATGAGTAAAGTTTTCATTCCTCTTATTTGTACAGCGCCAAGTTATGGGATGCTCTCTTTGCTGGCTCATCTCAATGCAACATAACCTGTTTAGTGCATTGCTAAATTAGCTAACCTGGGATCGAACGTTAAACTTAGCTCTTTATTTTAAGACTTTTAGCTCAAGCAAAAATAGTAGAGATTTTATTATTCACAAAATAAAACTTTATCTAGTTTGTATAATGTAAAATTGCAACACCTGCTGACACAACTATTGCATGATACATTTTTTTGTAAATCACCGGACTAATAAGCAATAAATAAAACCATAAACATAAACAAATGTCAGTAAGTTTAACAAAACAATTCAAATCATTGTGGAAACTTGTAAATTGCCATGAATATATAGGGTTATCAAATTGCATTGTTCTAACTTTTTTAAAAAGCATTTCTCCTATGACACTTAAGATCCTGTGACACATTCAGTCTGTTGTGTTGCCAACACATTTGGAATCACTGTTATATATTATTTATACTACAAGATGTGCAAAAACTCTTTCAAAACTGTCAAACCTGTGCAATGAACAGGCTGTGGGTGCAATTAAACTATTTAACTGTGTAGAAGAGTCAACATTTGCTAAGGAAACTTGTACAATAATGTTTATTCATATTCATATTGTGACAACTATTGTACTGTATGGATTTTATAGTTTAGTATAACTAAATTGTTGTTTGTGTTTGGTGATATTAGTATTATAGGTCTGTTGGAGCAGTACTGTCTATATTTATAGGTCTGTTCTGTGAATGGATTTCCATACTTCAGATGTTTTACTCAATGAATTAAAGGAATACCTTATATGGATGCTTAGTGCCCGAAATTGCATGTAATTTACATGTATAGGTTTAATATAACTCCCTGGCTGAGATTTACTAAACTGCGGTTTCACAAAACAGCACGGTTTTTGGAGTTTTAATGTGCGGATTGTAAACTGCGATTTACTAAAAGCAAAATCACACATGAAACCTCATTATTTGAAACTGCTCTCCTGGTCTTTACATATGGGAAGACTACCAATCATGCAATGTATCAAGCCAGAGGCGGAACTAGCGAGCTGTGGACCCCAGTGCAGAGAAGTAAGGAGGAGGGAACCAGGGCCCACAGCTCGCTATTTCCCCATGCAGCGGGCCCCATTATCTCCATGGGCCCCAGTGCACCGCACCTGCTGCACCAATGGTAGTTCTGCAACTGTATAAAACTCCAGTTTGCAAAACTGCACATCAAACCACCAGAAAAAATCAAACTTTATACATGGGTCTGTTAGGCAAGATTGCGCAAATCACATGCCAAGTCCTCTATCAAAAGGCCAGAAAACCTTCTGCTACCGAGAGAGTTTGCAAATGGCGAGGATTGGTGAAATGGTTGGTGTGCTTGGATTCAACATATGGAGGAGGAATGTATTAGAAGGAGGGTAAGCATCAGGTGCTGTGCAGGTTTCGCAGAGTGATTTCATTTAATGCTTTGGCTGAACTACAGGAACCTTCTGAATTTTTATGAGGGATTTGGAGCCTTTAACTTCACACTCCAGTGCAATTACTGGCCTACATAAATTATTATCTGTTTTACATTTCATGGCCACACAATCATTTTAATCTGTGTGCAGAAAAGCAAACATCACACAGGATGACATTTTCAAGTCTTCTCACTTGTTAAGAGCACTAATAAGGCTGTTGCATACATATATCTGCTTCCCTAGCCAGGAGGTACAATGACAACAGCCAAAGTTAGCTCTCTAAATTTTCTCATGGCTCCTTAATGTCTTGGGAATTATAGATTTCATACATGTTACTTAGTGCTGAGCTCATCACAGGTAGCTAATGAGTGTTGGGATGGTGCAGTGTGTGTAATGCATCAGGTGCACTGTAACTGAGGCACTGTCATGGAGTATGCATCGTTGGATACGACAGATCATTCCAAGCTGAATCGCTGTGCATGTGAAAAGGTTGCTGGGCCCCGGGGAGGGGTAGTTTGAAAAATGCATCAAGTAGCTTCATGAGCTCCCGGTAAAGTATATGACCAATATATTTCTGCTACCGTACATTTCACATGCTTTGAGTTTTTAGTTTCCAGAACACTGAATAATACATCTGGCGGTTTGGCTCTGAAAACACCATGGGTAGATTTACTAAACTGCGGATTTGTAAAAGTGGAGATGTTGCCTATAGTAACCAATCATATTCTAGCTGTTATTTTGTAGAATGCACTAAATTAATGAAAGTTAGAATGTGATGGTTGCTAAAGGCAACATCTACACTTCTTTAAACTTGCATTTTAGTAAATATACCCTCATGTATTATTATTGACCCAATTTCATGGTACCTTCAAATGCTGAATATTTTGCTTTGAATGCCTCCCATTAATCTCGCCATGTACTTTAAAGGAAGTCCATAAATCCACCACATGGGACAAAATAATCAGCAGAGATAGAAATTTTTATGCTGAAATGTAAACTGAGCTCTTTAACTACCCAAGTCGAAGCCAATCAATTGATCTCTTCTTAGATTGAGAACACCAAGGGTCAAATGAATGCCCTGCTCTCTAGAAGAGCAGCATTAACTTTACAACAATGCTTTTATGAAAAAACTGGTAAAGTGGACACTATGCTCAATAACTAAATCAGGCAAAAGTCTAATGTGGTCTAATTGAGAAGATCAGGCACCAAAATGGAAACATGTCTACATATGACCCTGCAGCAATTGTTAAAGTGATCCATGACTAAACCTTATACAATCTACCCAGTCCTCTGCAATGTCTGACACCTTGACTGACATAATTGACAACTACCTTTCCACAAAGCACCTCCTAAAATTTACTCCAGAAAGCTGATTGTGCCGCTGTCAAAGTCGTATAATTGGATGAACGAAAGTATAATGGTTTAATATTGGTTTGCCGTGCGTATTGCGAAGCGTACGCCACGTGTTACGTGACGTGGTGCGTTCACACGGTAAAATACGCACGCACACACTCGCATTACAACATTTAGTTATTTATATAACTTCATATTAGTTCTGTTACACTGTAATTCAGGAGCAGATAGTATTCGGTTTATTATTAGTATATATATATATATATATATATATATATATATATATATATATATTGATTATATGTACATTGTAGTGTTATTAAAGGTTTAGGTAATAGGAAAGGTGTCATGCCTGATATCATATTGAAGCCCTAATCATCAGCAGCTGTCCGGTGCAGTCGGCGAAGAGATCGCACATTGCATACTTTAGTTATTGATATTAGAGAGTAAAACCTTTGTATGATACTGGCTATGAAAAGGAGCAGACCCCCTGGAGAGAAGACCCCCACCTTTGGATTCCTTAGATTGAATCAACCTATTACCTGTCTGGCCTGGACCCACCCAACGTCTGGACCTATAGAAACAATCTACGTCATCTCTTTTGTTCACAATGAAACACTGACTGTATATATATTAGCTGCATCTCACTGGGGCCTCAGTCAACTCTGACACAATATTCTATACAGAATATTGTCCATCGGGTCCGGTGGGTGCGCAGCGTGCGCAAGCGATTGCATTGGTATGTACTTATCTTTTGGTATTGGCTGTATTGTACTTTATCATAATATAATAATGTATTGAAATGTTGACTATTTACATCTGCTAAAATAAATTACTTTGTGCTTTGGACACACATTCAATTGATTGGGCAATGTTTATTTTAAAACGATAGAATTACTTTAATAATATGGGGGCTCGTGAGTTAGAAGTTACGTTACCGGCAGGTATGCAACGCTTACGATATTCGGTTCCTCAACAAAGGGTGGATTGACGGACGCGTCGTATAAAGCAGGAAAGAACGTAATGCGTCTAATACCTGTGGTTCACTGTGTGTTGCGAAACCGAATGTCCGTTGTTGCATAGACTGAAGGAATGCTAATTAGAATCTAGGGACAAGAAAGAAAATGTTTCTTTTTATTGTCGTTTTGTGTTTTAAAGTGTATTGCATTGCTGTGCGTATGTGTAGTTCCTGCTGTGCGTACGCGAACTTCCGGTAGATTTGCCACGTGGTTGAACAATAGTTTTGATAGTTGTTATATGCATACTGTAAGCACTTGGTAAAGTCTCTGAAAAGATAGTGCCATTGTTTGGGAAAGTTATTTTCTGTACAGAAAACAAAGGTTATGTGTGTGTATGTGAATAAATACATAAAGGCAAAAATATACTGGTAACTAATAGGCAACTATAGGTTTTCGCACGTGCACCCAATACTAATCACGACATTCACTGATAAAGGGTATTGTTTGCTGGAAGGGACAGAGCATTGCGGTGTTATCTGTGGTCCGCATAATGAATCATTGAGCTGTGCAAATCGACCGCATGGCAAGGCCGTGATTGAGTATTGGGAGGGCAGTGTGGTACTATTTAAAAATTCATAGCGCTGTAGTTCAGGTGTGTCTGACGGGGCATGTTAAAAAAAAGGTGACCTGACAACAAAGGTTCTGTTCTAGGGCTGAGCAGGATATAAAGAAACCTTTGTGTGTGTGGTGTTCTGTTCTAATAAGAGCAGGTGATAAAGAGACACCACAGAGTATGCATGGCATACTCGAAGCGAAAATAACAGGTTTTCGCGACATTCCCAAATATTAATCGCAAAGCTTACCGATAGTTAGTATCCGTAAGCCTTGCGATCGGACCGCATGGTTGATTTAGTGCAGCCGTGATTGCGACTTGGGAGATGTGGGAGGAAATACGCTGCAACCACTGATATTCTTGATTGATATCTGGTGCTGACAGTGGTAAAGTACTCAAACTAGGAAGGGCATTGATATCTTAAGGGGACGTGCCTGTTGAAAACGTCCATGAATAAAAAAAAAATCTCTAGTAAGTTCTGTTTCAAAGGAGAACAGGTAAAAGTCTTTTTGTGTAGCGTTGAGAAATAGGTTGTTTTCACAATGGATACGAAGCAAACGCTAGAGATAGTTCATGTTGTGCTGCCTAATGAATGGCCGGTTGGTTCGGCAAAATATGTTATGTATAATAAATACGGTGCGTATGCTACGGCATACTGCGACAAATGGGTCAAGATGACCCGGGAGTGTGTGAAACCTTTCCCAAACATAGGTACTCTTGACTCAGAGGTGTTAAATAATGTTAGAGATAAAGTGCGGTTGATTAAATCAACAAAAACGAGAATTGAACATGATGACTGTTTAAAATTGTGGCAAATGGAAGGTAACACGTGGCAGAGCAGCGAACGCACAGCGGAAGTGAGTGTAAGGAAAAACACGTGTTCAGCGGAAGTAAGCGTACCGGAAACAAGCATTCCGGAAGTGTGCGTTGCAAAGTGTGGCGAACTGAGCGCAAACACGCCCCCGATAAATTCGGTTGGGGCGGGAAGTACAGCCAATACCAAAAATGTAAAAATGGTAACTAGTAACTTGTATGGTGTTTTAAGTAATGTTAAAAGTAATGTTTCAGGACAAAGAAGAGGAACGGTCCCACCAGCAGGGGCAGCTGCTGAAAGTGGTGAGAATAATGAAAAGGTTAACACAGGGGGAGACATTCATTGTACTGCAACAGCAATTCCAACAGCTAGGTCAGAACAGAGTGATTTAGTAGGCTTATATCCTATCCGCAGAACAGCAGTTCCCAATGGGAAAGCGGACAGAGATGGTGTAGTTCCCATGAAACAGGTAGCAGTGTATTCTCCATGGACTAAGACGGAACTATTTACAATAATGTCTGATTTCCCTGATCCTAGAAAAGATTTGGCCAAGTGTCAGAAATTTATTAGACATTTAGGTAATGCACATGAACCTACTAATAAAGATTGGCGAGTGCTGTTTAGAGCTTGTCTTCCTCTCGATACTGATATACAGAAGTTCATTGAGGGTTGTAGCTTGGAGAAGGATAAACCCTTAACTGAGGATAACAATCAGCATAATATTAGACGTATAATCAAAGAGTTGGCAGTATATTTTCCAGTGACTGTGGAATGGGGCAAAATATACAACATCAAACAAAAAGGTAATGAGAATACAACTGATTATTTTTCAAGGGCGCTAGCGGGCATTATTAAGTACACAGGAATATGGGATATAATGGTAAATCCACATTACAGGGAGGTAACTGTTGCAGTACTAATGGACGGCCTCCAGGAGGATCTAAGGACCTGGAAACAAACCTCTTTTCCTAATTGGAGAGGTCTCACGGTAACTGATATTAGAGAGCATGCTATACAACATGATAAAAATATATGTAAAAAGGAAAAAGCACAGAGTGATAGGTTAATGATGTTGAGTATCCAGGCATTAGAAAAAGTACATCCACAACCTCAGAATTATAAAAACCACTATAAGGGACGAAAGAAACAGAAATCTTTGAAGTGTTTTAACTGTCTTAAAAAGGGACATTTGAGGAAAGATTGCAAAGAAAATATTAGAGCCAAGGCTAAGAAAATGGGACACGAAGCAAAGAGACTTGGCCCACCTAAGGGGGAATCACATAGACACCCACAGAGACGGCGCACACAAGTCTCGGAGACTTCTCAACAGTTTCCTGTGCACCTCATAGCAGCCAATGCCTTGGGGGAGAACCATAGCCAACCCTGGAGGTTAGGTCAGACCTGTAGTCCTACAAACAGGTGGGGTTTAAACTGTGGTAAGTAGTAGTGTACAGGAAACTGATTTCTAAAGGTAATCTTTGTTGATTTTGTTTGTTCGTTTTATGTTGTCACATGTTTGTTTTCCTAAACCACTAGCCGACGGCAAAGAATAGAAATGTTTTTTTTGTTTGCTGCTTTAAGATAACTATCTTGTTTTTCTTTTCACAGATAAAGGGGACACAAAAGAAGTATAGACAAGTGTTTAAAAGGGGTGAGATAGAGAAATGGAAGAATTACTCTTGAAAAACAAATTAACAATAGACAATTGGAACACTCTTTTGTTTTAGGCTGCAGTGTCTCATGATAATTTGTTTGGCTGAGAATCATTATCCAACAATGAAGTATGTACATACTTTGCTCCAAAATATCGTTTTATGTATTTCAGAGAAAATATGAGTCACTAAGAGTACATTTTTTCATTTCTCTATCATAAATTAGAAAAGTCCGTTGAAAAGGTATGTAGTCAATGAGATACCGAGTTCTTAATGAACAAATGACGGACGACACTGGATTGCACTGTTAAGACCCCCTAGTCAAGTATGGGGAGGGGTCATAGTTAGCAAATAGCTAAGGGGAACAGTGGAATGAATACAGCCATTTCCCCATAGAGTCAGAGTCCAATCCAGCGGTCATTTTGTTGTAAAAATCTCCCTTTCTACATGTATGTTTGTATTCAAACCTTTGTATTCCCATCATTCATTGCTTTCCTATTTCCCATTCTTTACACAAATGCTAGTCTCGCTCTCCTCTCTCTCTCTCTCTCTACCCTCTCTCTCTCTCTCTCTCTACTCTCTCTCTCTCTGCTCTGGTAGAGATAAAATCAGACAGTCTCAACAATGGGGCTAAAACATATATTTTTTTTTTTACATAAGACCAATTCAGAGATACACACACTAGATTGACATGAGTTACAGAAACAGTCAGGGGTTTTGTTTTCATCTGTATAGAAACTGCTGATTTTAAGCAGAAAGGTTCTGTTGTGGAAATACGATTCATGCTTTATAGATTGCATATCTGTTTTGTTTTTTTTTGTTTTATGATTCGTGCCTCCTGTACAAAAATGTGCCTATTTATGGATGCACAAAGGGTGGAGACAGGAGATTGCTAGAGGATAGGCATACAGATATGCATCTCTGTGTAGAACACTGGAGTAGGATTTTTACCACAAGATACGACATAATGTGAAACCCTAGAAAATGTAGAATTTTCATGTTTTATATTTTTCACTGTTAGACAGACATGTACTGGATACTGTTATATTTGAAGAAGGTGTTATAGAAAGAGACCCCTTTGCCTTTTCCCACTTAGTCAAGTAGCTGAATATGAGGTACTGAGAATGACATGTGAGTTGGCAGAGGGAAAATCGATTGATATACATTGGTCTTTAGCATTTTTCTAGTCTAGGGGGCGATGTTGAGGTGACTGAGAAATCGTTTTATAGCAATACCAGCACATGATTAGGACACTACATAGAGGACTTTAGACAGTGACACAGTTACCAACTGAAGTAGCTGCTAGTAAGGTCCACACTTACACGCACAACCATACAGGGCTGTCACACCAGGGAGAACATAGCTGTCAAATAGACAACAGGGTTTTATGTGACAGCTAACAAATCTATGTTTTGTTTGTTTTTCGTTGTATTGTTTTAGTTTTAAAAAGGTGAACACACACACACATGCACGCATACACATATTGGTTAATATAGGAAGATTTGTGTTACCTGAGGGATAAATTGTCATCCAATTACCACCATGCAGGATCCTCAAGTATACACTGGTGTACCAATGAAAAATGTCTGGGTAGAGGTGTATTGAAATGTGTCTAATGTATTACTGTATCATACTCAAAACTTTTGTTATTCAATGTGATAGTCCTAGAGTTATAATAGATGATAGGGGTATTCATGTTATTAATAATAGATGTATAATGTTTGAGTAGTGGTAACAAATCACATACTTTCAATTAGCCATAAACCAGTGTGAACATAAAGTAGTGGTACTCGGTAGAATGAATTGAATAGAATAAGAGTTGGAACTTGATTGAAGTGCCACTAGTCCTTTCCCGCTACCAAAAGATCACTCCTGGGCAGACTCCTGACCTGTCAGTTTTTGAAATGTTCTTGACCCCTCGTGAGATGAGATTGTAACTGGGAGGCTAGGTTAGACCTTGAGAGAAGGTAAATAGTGAGACAGTAACCGAGAACGTCCAAAACACTGTCTCCTGAAAGGTCACACTAACTGTCAGGATGTTGGATCGGGAGAGTAAGTTGTGGAACAGAAATCTCTTAAGCTTAGGTTATTTGACAGACAGGTACCAGGTGTAGGCTACCAGCCTCACGGCTTCAAGGGTAGCAGAGACACACTGGTGCCCATACCACCCACTGCAGAGAGGTCAACACTCAGAGAAGGGTCCAAGGGCACTCATGAGTCTGTACTGGAAGGCCTCAAATGCAGTTAGTAGCACCTGAGCCAAAGGCTAAGACTGTTGTCCAGCATGAAGTTGTAGTTTTTCCTGTTTTGTGTTCTCTCATTTCACTCTCTTCTCAGGACGGTTAATTCTTTTGATTATTAGCAGGTGACAGAGACTGGTTCAGGTAGTGATAAGGAGGTGTTGGGGAGGAAGAAGTTAGTAGCATAATCAGTTCAGCCAATTACTCTATTCAATTCAGGGGTAAAGGAAAATTTAGAAAGCTTGGAGAAAGTGCGAGGGGCTATTGTCTGAGTAGCATTACGTCCGTAAGTACGGCGACCCCATAGTTAAAAAAAGAGACACACCCAGCGATGCCAGTCCAGTAATATTCGGACTTGAGCAGGCATCATTGAGAATGATTATCATTCTTGGGAGGGTAAGGTTTTAGACCAAACAAAGTGCTGGGCGTGCTCACGCGTGCCTCAGTGATTACATCAAGTAGGATTAGTTCTCTTTCCACTAAATATTCTTGAGGTACCCGAACTATGGGTGGGAGGTCACTAGGGGAAAAAGTAGGACACCTAGGTCCCTTAGTCTGAAGTCTCCCAATGCTTTGCAAGCCGATCACTGTTAAATCTGAGTATTGAGAGACTGGGAAGAACGAACAGACAATAGCCCGCCCACAAGTGTTGATGAAAAGAACTGGTGACATTATTAGATGTGTGTATATTAACGCAAGCTGAAGGAGATTGCATATGACATTATTGATAGACATAGGATGATGCTATTGATGAACATGAAATGTTTAAATGTATTCTGAGCTTAAAGACATGCGTTGGACAGAAGAACCTGTTAAACTTGAAGAACTGTAGTAGAGAATTCTGTATAGCTGATACACGTTCTACTGTACCATATACCTTTCCAAATAATGTATTAAGTATTTTATTTCACCCTTGAAGGGCATACAAAAGGTTATCTCCAAGCTCCAGAAGTGTATGGTTTATAGTAAAAGAAGAAGTCGTTTAGAGGTTTAAGACTCTCTCTTATGATAACTTGTTTAGATCTACAAACAGCGTGGACATACACCAAGGGGGATTTGTATTACATAACAATGAAACGTGGTACTGAGATCCTGCTTATAACATCTTTAAGGTGATAGTTTATTGTAATATCAAAGGGTGGACTGTCAAATTCGTATAATTGGATGAACGAAAGTATATTGGTTTAATATCGGTTTGCCGTGCGTATTGCGAAGCGTACGCCACGTGTTACGTGATGTGGTGCGTTCACACGGTAAAATACGCACGCACACACTCGCATTACAACATTTAGTTATTTATATAACTTCATATTAGTTCTGTTACACTGTAATTCAGGAGCAGATAGTATTCGGTTTATTATTAGTGTATATATATATATATATATATATATATATATATATATATATGTTGATTATATGTACATTGTAGTGTTATTAAATGTTTAGGTAATAGGAAAGGTGTCATGCCTGATATCATATTGAAGCCCTAATCATCAGCAGCTGTCCGGTGCAGTCGGCGAAGAGATCGCACATTGCATACTTTAGTTATTGATATTAGAGAGTAAAACCTTTGTATGATACTGGCTATGAAAAGGAGCAGACCCCCTGGAGAGAAGACCCCCACCTTTGGATTCCTTAGATTGAATCAACCTATTACCTGTCTGGCCTGGACCCACCCAACGTCTGGACCTATAGAAATAATCTACGTCATCTCTTTTGTTCACAATGAAACACTGACTGTATATATATTAGCTGCATCTCACTGGGGACTCAGTCAACTCTGACACAATATTCTATACAGAATATTGTCCATCGGGTCCGGTGGGTGCGCAGCGTGCGCAAGCGATTGCATTGGTATGTACTTATCTTTTGGTATTGGCTGTATTGTACTTTATCATAATATAATAATGTATTGAAATGTTGACTATTTACATCTGCTAAAATAAATTACTTTGTGCTTTGGACACACATTCAATTGATTGGGCAATGTTTATTTTAAAACGATAGAATTACTTTAATACCGCTAAGACCATACCTCCTTGCGGGGGTTCCTGGTGAAAACCACCTGCCTGTTAGACTCCGCATCCTTGGGTGGGCCTAGAAATGTTCAGCATAGCCTAGGGATCTTTTTCCAGTAAGCCAACCGTGACAAATGCTTTAAAGGGAATACTTACCATCTAGCAAGGCCTCCGTCTCTTTGCTGCCTGCCGCCTCCTCACCTTCCTCCTCTGCATCCACCACCGCAACCTCCATCTCCTCTGCCTCCAACACCACCTCCACTGCCTCCATGACCACCTCCTCCTCCTCGTCCTCTGCCTCCCCCACTGCCTACTCATCTCCTGAGCCTTACCAACCGCCTCCACCTCCTCTGCCTGAGGCTCCACCACTGCCTCCACCTGTTCCTCCTCATCTTCCACCTGGCGTTGTTCACAACTTCTACGGTCTGTCAGAATATAAGTCTATTGTTCAAATATTAACCAGCGTAACAATTATATAGATGTAGTCTGATAATAATATGATCAGACATTGTGAAATATTTGTTTTGCACCACAGATAAATTTTAACTTTTCAAAATGGATATCAACATGACAGGCACACACCACTTTCACATGTCTAGTAACAATGTTTGCTTTAGGCTTAGGGATGTGGACTATCTCAGTTTTATTGTGTCATTTTAAATAGTCCTTCTTTTGGGGCCCATCATAATTAAAGCAACCAGATAATTACTGACTGATTCGGGACATATAATACAGGAGGTATTTGTGTTTAGCCTGCTAATATGTCAAAATAATCTTAGGCCAACTGTGAGCGTTGTTTACAAATATGGCAATAAAACACATCTGCCACTTTAATATTATAAATGTCTGTAAGGTAATGTCAGCATGTTGCCTTAGTGGGTAGCACTTCTGCCTCACAGCACTGGGGTCATGAGTTTGAATCCGAAACATGGCTTATTTGTCTGCAGTTTGGGCCTTAATCATTAACGAAAGTAAATGTTCCACCATAAAATTATGAAACTGGGGCTTAAGTATGTGGCATTGGAGGAGGATTCACATTTGTAATCTGGAGGCAGATTTATATTTGGTGTAGGCCACCTCCTTGACAAACTTTGAAACTAAGGGGCGTATTCAATTGTTCCTCCGGCCGCCGGAAAAACGAGCGCGTTAAAACTTTTACCGTTTATACGGTAATATTGCGCGTAAAAAACGTTAATACGGTAGTTTACTCGCTGAATTTCATCTCGCAGCTCAGGGAGCTGCGAGATGAAATTCAGCGAGTAATTACCGTATTAACGGTAATAGTTTTAGAGCGCTCGTTTTTCCGGTGGCCGGAGGAACAATTGCATATGCCCCTAAAAGTTTCAAACTATTCATATAAATAAAGCAAGTGTTTGTATTACACTTTTTTATCCGATTAATACACAACTCACACAATCTCATCCCTGAGCTCTGCCAAAAGCTGGGTCTGACGCCGATGTAAATCACTCCAGCGCCGCTGGAGTTGCACTATCGTTCTCCGGCAGTGAAAGTGCAGGAATATGTAGCAGCATACCCTCCCATATGCCTGCAATTTTAACTTATTTGAAATGTACTGACCAAAGGGCATGCAATTCATGATCAAATTAGTACCCCAACACTAGAGATGTACAATATTAAAGTACAACATTTTGGCAAAAAAAATGAGCCTTGTGAGACCTCAATAGAGAGTGAGAGTGGAAGGGAGAATGTGCCAGAGGTGGGTACAGTACAGGAGCAGTTAGAGATGTGGCAAGTGACCCAGGAGAGAACTGTGTCTAGATGGACAATGGAGTGAAGGATGTGTAGGAGAAGAGGGTGTTAAGCAGTGTCCAAAGCAACATAGAGTTACAGGTGAATGAGTATTGCAAAAATTAATGATTTATTTATTTATTTATTTATAGACACAATTACAGTAAGCAAATGAAACATGAAAACAAACTGAAAATGCCAACTCCTTTGTGAACTAAAAATTATAAACACATGCATGTTGATTTCATCTCATTGGTTAGAAGTGTTGCAAGGCAGGTCATGCAGGAACCCATAATGCCTGTCTTCTTTCTCTGTTTAAAATATAAGAGAAAAATCAATCAACCTTAGGCCATTTTTAATTAAAAAATTAGTTGACTGTACTTTGTACACACCTGTACTTTCAAACAGCAAAATCTACAATTTGTTGCCTTAACTGTAACACAGGTCCCCCAATAACCTAAAATGAATAACATAACTAGATACTTACAAGCTGCAAAAGGCAACTCCTCCATGTCTTGATCCTTCTGCATGAAATGAAACTTGCCAATCCTCCTTGATTGATTTTTTTTCAGATGAAGCAGACATGTCCTAGCTAAGGCCTTGTAGTACATAAAGGAAAGCCTTTAGTTTGGTCTATTTTGAAGAAAACTCTACCAATCAAGCTTCATCGTTATTTTTCAAAGTGCTATGGCTCTAAAAGTCATATATGATAATCTCAGCAGGGGCAGAGGCAGCCCTTACAGCAAAATTTAAATTTTGAAGAATTCAAAAGTACACTTTTGCTTAAGTTCAAACTATTTGGTGCCTGCATTTGTATGCTTATAAAAATGAAACAAGGCTTTACCTTCATCACAATTGATTTTTAGGATGTCAGAGATTTCGGGACCTGTCAGCCTCTTTATTAAATAAAAAAGCCAAAAACAAAATGTTGTTTAGTAAATTATCCACCCCTGTCTTTAAATAATTGTCAGAAACTGGTTCCCCATAACCTGAAGTGTATTGCTGGTCCATTGCTTTGTTGTTTAAAATCAGTGGGTATTCAGAGGAATATGGTCTATTTAAACTCAGCAACTTCATATGTCCTTTGCCTGCGTATTACCTGTTTATTGTAGATTGTACAAATGACCTTGCTTTGCTATTTCTACTATTGTTACTTATATACAGAACTGGATTGTCCTGTACTAAATCTGGGTACACACTACAGAAATTTCAACCAACTTTTTATGCCGAGCAATTTTACATGCGATCGATGGTCCGATCGCTCGGTCCATGGATTGCATACACACTAGCCTTGTTTAGGACGATAAACGGAAGAGCGGACGTCCCTTTAGCGACTTTTTACAGCCATGTTGTCGTGGGCAATAATTTTAATTTCGTACACACTGCAGCGACATTTGCGGGGAAATGTACGAGAAACCGGAGATATTAGCATAAAGGGGCGGACCCTGAACTATAGTCAACTCCCAAAACAGCGTAAAAACAGAAGGCTACACTGTCCATTCATTCCCATTTGTAAACGAACAATGGCTACAAAACAAGAACAAGCAGCTGCACTTCTCATGCTTACTGTGGCAAGAAGAATGATGGTATGGAACCGACGAGAAAGAAGGAGAAAGAATAGCAAAGAGTGGTTCAAGAGGAGAGACACGTTCTGCCATATGCCCCTGCTGCAGGAGATACGGGACAACAACCCAGATGATTTCAAGAATTTTCTCCGTATGAATGATTCAACTTTTCAGGAACTGCTCCAACTTGTAACCCCTCTCATCCAGAGGGAGAACACCCGTTTAAGGAGACCCATACCGCCAGAGCAAAGACTGGTGGCAACCCTACGTTTTTTGGCAACAGTGAGAACACTGGCAGATCTGAAATACAGCACGGCTATTTCACCTCAAGCTCTTGGCATGATAATTCCTGACACCTGTGATGCTATTATTGAAGTTCTCAGTGACCAGTATATGAAGGTTTGTACAAAGCAACAGTATTTATTTATTTTAAAAATATTGTTTTACAAATTATCATATTTAACGTAGTAAAAATACATTTAACTTGGAATGTGCAAATCAAAGATTGTTAGGACCAGCGCAACAGTTTATAAATGTTGGTAGTGCAAAATTTTGCTTGTGTCCATACCAGCTGTGTCCCCAACGTAATGTGGCATCCTTACTGATGGTAATGGCATGGATGTCATACAAGGTTGAGACATGCCGCTTTGTCCACCCATGGTCTGAAATGTGTGTACTTGTTGGTGTCTATGGTTAGTTGAGGAAAGACATGTGTCCGGCCACAAATCTTCAGTGGAAGCCCTACACATGACGTCGCACAGCAGCCGTTCCATTTCAGTTTGTATGCGCTTGCTACTACTCATTTTGCTAGCTAGTGTTGCTGCGAGTAAATCAAATGTGTCTTGTTCCTTTCTTGGTTTTAGCAGACTGTTAGCGCAATCAAGCATCCTTTCTGCTAGTGCATCACTTTCTGGTATTTCATGAATTCTGCGTCTCTTTTGCTTCTGATTTATTTTTGCTGGTGTATCACCTTGGGTCGCATCTTGCCTGTCTGCAGTTAGCCTGCTTTCACGTAGAGTGGGATAAATAGTTGTAGCATCCGGGTGGATCTTTCTACTACAACTACAAAGGGTTTTTCAGCGTTATTTTAATGGCCATCGTGGATGCGAACTATGAATTCCTATTTGTGGACATTGGGAAAAATGGAAGAGTCTCAGATGGTGGTGCATTGGAGCATAGTGCCTTCCATAATAAACTAAAAAACAAGGCCCTAAACCTTCCCTCGCGGAGCAGCACTAAATACGGATTCAATTTTGTCTTTGTGGCAGATGACGCCTTTGCATTGCATGGGAATGTATTAAAACCGTACCCGCAAAGAAATATGACCCATGAAAGGCGTATATTTAATTACAAACTGTCACGTGCTAGGCGTGTTGTAGAAAATGCCTTTGGGATTTTAAGCAACAGGTTCAGAGTTTTTCACTCGACAATCAACTTGCGTTTGGACAAAATAGACAAAGTTGTGATGGCCTGTTGTGTTCTGTATAACTTTCTGCGGCGTAAAAGCATTAGTGGCCGTACCACCAGGTCAATGCAGAAAGTAATGGTGAGGACATGGAGGTAGTGGGCTTAACAGCATGAGTGTGCCCACTCTAGAAACAGTTGTTCTATGGCAAAAATAAATCGAGAGGCCTACCTTTCATATTTTAACGGAGATGGTGCCGTGCCATGGCAAAATGATTGTATATGAATATTTATAAACATGTTATGCATTGTTATTGTGTTGTTGATTGTTTGAACATTAATAAATCTGTTACATAGCAACATAATGATGTACTGTACTTACTGTGCCGCTTGCAGGTATATCATATGCTTGCTCTACCTATGGGGATGAACTGCTGTCTGTGGGCAAGTTGCTAATGGACGTACGTGGTGTTTCTTGGTCCTTCACAAAGTGTAACATATCAAAGTACCATAGCTTTGGCACATACACGTCTTCAGCTGCAGCTCCTGATTTTTTGGATGTTTCAACTTTATTTAATTTTTTTTTTATACACAGTTCTAAGGTTCTGGATCTTGCTTTTTGCCCATTCAACAGTTGCTCCAGGGTGATATGGTAGACATGCTTTTACAAGCTCTTGCATCGCTATGTTTCGCATCATTCTGTTAGAATACTCCTTGGATTTGGCTTTCCACAAACATGGGTGAGCCCTGTAGGTCTCAATGAAATCCTTCATTAGGTCAGCATTTCTTTTATATGTCATTATGATGATCTGTTTTGGTATAATAAAAAAAAAACATAAGTCCCATCCGTGCTGTAAATATTAACAATGCAAGTACACATGTATGTATCAATCAGAAAGAACTTACCGTATATGTGAACGAATGTACAGCTCCGAAGAATCGTTAAATCCCTTTGTATGTAATGGTCATGAACGGGTTACAGTTAATGAAAAAAAAAAAGATGCACGAGGTTTTTATACACGAATAGTCTTCAACCACAATGCTCCATTCTGTAAACAAACGCCCATGTTAGAGTGTATAAAATTATAGAGGAGCCTGTCTGGCGCAGAGGAACGTGAGAAGATGGTGAATAAAGAGAAGGTGTTAGTGGGGGTGGAAGCAATGGAGACGGAGACGCAGGCCCAAATGGTGCCGGAAGGGCCAACAAATGTAGGAAAAGTTACAGAGGGGGATGGAGATGCTCAAGAAGATTATACTGCAGGTAAAAGAGCAAAGTCAGTGAGCCCTAGAGAGATGGAGATGATGGTAAAAGTACTGGACCAGTACGACTACAACTGTCAAAAGCCAATGGATAAAAGGAATCGGCGCTTCTCTATATATAACCTGCTGCTGAAAATGGGTACATACAAATTGATAAAAAAAGGTTCAGCGCATAGCTAACAATATGACCAATTGTAGATGTAGGACACAGACGGAGGTAATGTTATAGCTCTTTTGCGGAGAATGTAATAAGTAAAGGTTCTTACGCTGCTCTTTCCTTCTTAGTATCAATGGAATTGCTTCCACAATCCAGTAGCTTCCATATATACACTCCGGAATTGATGTCCACAACTGTCAAAAGCGAAAGTACAGAAAAGTGAATAATAGAAAGGAATTGATAATGCAAAAACTACTGCGATTAGTGAAGGAAAAACTTGGAAAGAAAATAAATAAATTACAAGTCCAGAAGAGGTGGTCGGACCTTAAAAACAAAGAAGCTAGGAGACTGGAGCGAATTCGTAAAAACATAAAAAAAAAGTGAGTACCACGAGTAGTCGTGTAATGTACCTGTTTGAATTCTACTGTCACTAGAACCAATGCAAACGTATGATTATTGTTTTGTCAGAAGCAAGAATTAATGGTGACAAGGCCACTGTACATACCAGTGATGTAATTACACCTGTGATAAAAAGCGAAAAAATAAATGTGCCCGAGGGACCACAACACAAAGTGATCTCGAGCAGTGTGCAAGGGCAGCACATGTCAGGTCTTGGATTAAAACTTGTATTAACTTTAGTACAGATAGAAGCGAAATGGTAAAACCTTTGTATTTTTTTACTTCATAGATACCATCGTCATATCAGACGAAAGTTCGGAAGAGGGAAAAAATGTCACCGAGCTCTATGATCATTTGCAAAAAATGAAAGAGAATATTGCGAACATTAAGAGAAAAATCAAAATCCTTGATAATACTTTCGATATTATGTATATGCTGTTTGCAACTGTTGTGCCACAAACCAGTACCACCATTTCACTGTAATGCTCCTTTTTTTTAACTTTTTAAATTCTACTGGAGAAGTTGAACGTTTCTATTGCTTTTTCCAGCAATAAAAGTTTTGCATTCACACTGGTGGTTTATTTCGAGTATTCCAGACATATTGGGGCATATCCATTCTATAATAAACGTTATTATGGCTTTCATAACTTTCATAGTTTTGAAACTTTATAGAGGTTAAATGACAAATAATGCCATCATACATCCAAAGGGTAATAACCCATGTGCTCTCTACACGTGTAACAGTCTACAGCCAGACAGGTGCAATACACATCGATACAAAACACAATTATGTGCAGATTACGCACCACGTGGGACTGTGATTGACATCAAAAATTTACATACACACTTCCTCCAGGTTGAGGAAGTATCAGAGGATTGTCGGGGATCCGTCGGAAGTTCATATACACTACACAGTGGTAACGAGATTGGAACGAAAATATTAAACGGTACGACCAACCAAATGAGGCGAGAATCGTCCATTTGGGCAGACTTTAGACCATCGTGTAACTGTACACACTGACCCCACTTTTGAACAAGCGGTCGTATATCGGCAGTTTGAGCCGATTATTGGATGAAAACAGTGTAGTGTGTACCCAGCTTTAGTCTCTGCTTGATTACATTTGAACTGGCTTGCTTAACTATGCTCAGCTCCTGCGTTCACTGACCTTGGCTTGTTCTTGATTAATTTCAATCTGGCAACTGAACTCTATCATATCTGATAACAAATACTAGTGGCATTGTTTGGTTGTCAATAAGGTTAAAAAAATTGACGACAGGAAGCTAGAAACAGACAGCTGTCTAAGATGTGTTTAGAAGCAGTGTAAAAAGCAGCTTGTACATATTGCTCTTTAAAAAAACATTTTCTTTAACTTCAAGATGTTTTGACAATGTTTTGAATTATCATCTTTTAACAGATTATTGGCACAGGACAACAGTGAAAGTTAGAAACTTATGTAAATGATTAGGCAGATATTTATTAGACAGGCAAATTCTCAGACAGCCTCTGCGTTCCTGGGACACTGCACACTAATTGTGATGAGAATTACATATTCCTTGTGACTGGGTCTAATGAGAGGAGATAAAATCCTGTGCTGAACAGTCACCTTTCTATTTTACCATGGGACCAAACTATCTAACTTTGAAAGGATCTCTTCTTTTTCAGGACACTATATGGAAGACTGGAGGAAGTGTATGTCAATTATTCCTTCCAGGGAAATTTCGGCATTGACTGCTTAACAATCCGAAGGTACCTGCAGGTAAAGTGTTTAGGGCTACAAGAAAGCATATAGAAAATGTAGTGACTTAAGATTACTATGAACAATGTATAGTGCACCTGAGGGTGGACAATACAGTGAGCATTATCTGTGAATGATTTTACTTGCCCAGATTGGAGCAAGTAGTCAAAAGATTCTGACACACCTGGGGGAAGATGCGACAAAGTGTGGGGTTGCTTTCACTTTATTCAGTCTGTACCTCATTTCTCACCAAATATGAACTAAAGAACTAGTACAGTTATAGCCCTCTTGGATGTTCCCCAGATCCCCACGGTGCTGGAAAGGGGACATTTCTTATTGTGTTGTCATGTTGGATAATTGATGTGATATTGATATAGATATATTTTATTGTTAACTAAATGTGGCTGGGTGAGTGACCAGTAATTTTGACAGGCTGTAGGGAGAAGGTTTTGCAGGAAGTCCATATATGGCAGTTGCAGCCCATCCATGCCCCCATTTCTCCTAGAAAGAAAGCCCAGAGCAGCAGCTGCTTAATTGCATGGAAAAATAGATCCCCTTCTTTACCATAATGAAGTTTTTATTGTTTTGTAAGGCACCCCAGCAGACATCCAGGTGACTGCCCAGCAGGGGTAGAAGGAATTGACCTTAGCGGAATTTAGGTCCTTTTAAAATATGGAACTGGGTGGATTTCAGTTGTGGTATGCTGGTGAGAGATGAAGGAGTTTCTGCTTCTACCAGATCTGTTGGAAGGATCCTAATGAATGCCTTATATATACAAGTCATGCATAAGCCTCTGATCCTGTAGTGTCAGATACAAGTTAAATGTATTATTATATTTAATATTATGTAATTCTAAGGAAAATAAGTGGCATAATAAACCACTGTTGAAAACTACAAAGATATTAGAAGTTACAGAGGCATTCGTGAAATATTTAAAGCATGAAACTTCAGGACATGTGCTTTTATACATGTACTTTTATGTTATTTCTTAGAATGTATTTAATGCTCAAATGATTACATTAAAACTAAGCAGAATTCAACAGTTTTACACTATTTACAGTTAATAGAAACCTAAATATCACTGGTGTATTACATTTAAATAGCATTTATTAGTTGTTATTTCATAATGCTGTATGTTTGCATAAGGAGGATCAGGAAGACAGAAAGACCCACACTTCACCAGATTTTGTGGTTGTCAAGCACAGGCTAAGATCACCTCTCATCCGCATTCATTAACCACTCTCAGGACATTTGACTGACATCTAAAACTTTTAGATTTCCCTGAAAACTCCCATGTTTAGGAAAGCTTGCCAAATTCTTGAGCCATCTTCTTGACCTGCCTAAGATATTCTAATGAATTGCAATACCTCTAAACAGCTCACTCAAAATTTAGCGTTTTTCCGTCTCTATCTGCACTTAAAAAGCAAATTTGGCATATATAGCGCATATGGAGGAAATAACTTACTATCTCCATGATAGAGCTCATGTATTTAGCAAAGTATGGGCCCCTTGGCTGTTCGCAGAAAGCAGGTCTGGGTCCTCCTCGACCTCTGCCCCAAGTCTCCCCCTGTTGACCTGTGCACGTTGACGCTTCCTTTTTATTTTGTGAGGCCACAGCCCCAATACATTCTGCACCTGCCGCACCACTGTGGGATACCCTATTATGAGCTGCTACAAGGTTGCTACCCTCCACAGGTGGTCTTGTATCCCATTCCTTCCCCATACCTTGTCCCTGTCTATCTTACTACTAAAATTGTCTTTACACCATAAAAAAGTTGGTCGTACATGTTCACTCTTTATTGGTTCCTGGTTGCTATTGCTTTTTATTCCGTTTCTTTTTTTTTGTGTTTTGAGACCTGCATACATTATAATATTATGAATTTGACATTTTAATCTTTCTGTGTTATTATTCCAGTGCACTGTTATTTGTAACCTTTTTGGCCCCCCAAAAATAAAGAATTATAAAAAATATTTTTTACATTTTTTGACCTTCTGTACTCAAACAACCCTCTTATCCCAAAACCAACATTGTTATGTGACTGGATCACATAGCTGCACAAACCACTTTATCCAATTGATATTTGGCTGATACAGTGTGCAATATGTTGCCCTCAACCTCATATATCAAACTATTGCAACTCTTATTTTTCTATAGATTGTAAGTTTGCATTTTACAAAACTTATAATCTATGAAAAGAGCTGGGGCAACAATGGTCAATTCCTTCTACTCTGTGATGTGGTTGGAGTAGGACCAAGAACACTTAGGACCAACTTCCGCCACAAAACATGCAACATTTTATCACAAAATAAGGCAAATATTTTTTAGAAGAGTTTGATGGGACAGCATGGTGACTTAGTGGTTAGCACCTCTGCCTCACAACACTCATGAGTTTGATTCCCGACCATGGCCTTATCTGTGTGAAGTTTTTATGTTCTCCCTGTGTTTGCGTGGGTTTTCTCCGGGTGCTCCAGTTTCCTCCCACACTCCAAAAACATACTGGTATGGCTCTCTGTGTATGTTAGGGAATTTAGACTGTAAGCTCCAATTGGGCAGGGACTGATATGAGTGAGTTCTCTGTACAGCACTACGGAATTAGTGGTGCTGTATAAATTGATGATGTTGCTCCTCTTTACCTGTATTAAATAATTTAATTAAATTGAATTTCCCATTAATTATATGCAGCAAAATGATATAAATACTGCAGTTCACGACAAAAGATACCTATTTAATCTTTCAAAGCAAATAAATAAAGGCATGACCACTGAATGACTTACTTCAGGGCAAACATTTACTACTTAAAAATGGGAAGAAGTTATAATGAAAATCTTGTATTGATTTTTTTTTCTCTCTCTCTTAAGAAGCTAGCAGTGCGGTTGCACAGATCAATCTTCCACCTTATTAGATTGTGTGCTCCTTAAAGAGGTTCATGTCCCGGTACATTAATCCAAGCCGAATAATGTTGAGTAGAGTTGAGTGAGGACTTGTCGATATTGATGTTGGCAAGGGGTTAGTCTTTGTCATGAGGAGGAGGTAAGCTGTGTCTGAATAGCAGATATGTTTTTTTGTAAAGAGACACAGCATGGAATCAGTAATGAATACAAGCAGCATATGTAACTAATGTACTGATTACTGTTGATCTGTCTTGCCCTAATCTCTTTGACCTTGAGCTGGATTGTTCATGTTCTGGGAATACTGAAAGTTAGCTGACTATGGTTTATATTCAGGGATAACTTTCATATTAGCGTTGAGCTCTACTTTCCCCTGAATGACCTTTGTTCTTTCAGAATTTGGGGTATTTTTCACTGTTACAGAAATATCTGTGTAATCTTGAATTTCTATACAACTGATCAGCTTAAGAGTATTGATTTTTCCTGTAACTTTCTGTTCTCCATGGATTCCAGTGAGGTTTGGTGTCATTTATTGTACTCAAAAATATTTATATCTCTCAAATATCACATGAGGATTTGTCTCGTTGATTTTTCCTTAAAACAAAAAGAGACTTTTGTTGCACTACAAAGCCGCAATGGCTGGAGGCATTTTCTTTTCAAACCACTCAATATAAGTAACATTGATGCCAGTGACATTAGGGATCCCACAAAGTCACAAGCCAACAAAAGAGAGTATGGAGACATATAAAAAGGAAAATAACAAGTGAGCATTTCTGGAATAAATGGTTAACATTATATACAGGTATTTATTGATGGGTTATTGTACTGTCAATACGTTTTCCATTCCTTCTTTTGTTCTCATTCCTGCAAATGTAGGTATATTATTGAATAATAAATATCTTTGAAAAAGAGGACAAAGATTCTGGTTCATTTTCGGTGAGCAGAAAAAGGCATGCATAGCTACACACAATATAGCATATGTGTTTTAATTTGTATTTTCTTGTTCACATATCTATTAATTGCATCTGAAGATAGCACATCATTTTCAGAATGCTATATTCAGCAAATGATCATTCTATCATTCTCAGAATACTAAAAAAAAATTTCGTTTTCTAACTTAAACAGGCTACTCCCTTTCAAACTTCTGCAGTAAAAATACAAAATGGGTCATTTACAAAACTGCAAGAATGCTTTGCAATGTCATGCCCCTATTTGCAATAATTGGCCTATTTATATGGGCTAACCATTATAATTAGTATTATTATTATTATTATTAATTTATTTATTTATAAGGCGCCACAGATTCCGTAGCGACTGATAAAGAGGCAGGTAACAAATAGATGAAGTAATACACATAAACAGCACAGAAGAGTGTGAGTAATGCTATGGGAACTCACAGCGGAAGAGGCGTAGCAGGAAAGGAAGATGAGTCTAGCCGCAGCATTCTGTATGGATTGAAGGTCAGAAATGTGAGAGTCAGGAAGGCCAGAGAAGAGGTTGTAATAGTCAAGACGAGAAATGATGAGTGAATGTACCAGGATTTTGGTTGCTTCCAGAGAGGGGAAGGGACGGATTTTTGTGATGTTACGGAGAAGGAAGTGGCAGGCGTTTGTGAGGGACTGAATATGGGAGTTAAAGCTGAGGGCTGATTCAAGGGTGACTCCAAGGCAACGGACTTGGGTGACAGGAGAGAGAGGGATGTTTTCAACAAAGATGGAGATATTGGAAGGGATAGCAACATTGGCAGGAGGAAAGATGATGAGCTCAGATTTGGAGATGTTGAGTTTCAGAAAGTGCTGTGACATCCAGGTAGTTACTGCGGAGTGACAGCTAAATACCTGGGTTAAAAAGGTGGGAGAGAGATCAGGTGACAAAAGATAGATTTGCGTGTCATCAGCATAGAGGTGGTACTGGAGGCCAAATGATTGAATGAGTTCACAGAAAGAGATGGTGTAGAGAGAGAAGAGCAGAGGGCCAAGGACAGAGCCTTGTGGGACTCCAATAGAAATGGGAAGAGCGGAGGAGGAAGAGTCAGAATCAGATACGCTAAAAGAGCAGCCAAAGAGGTAGGAGGCAAACCAGGAGAGAGCTGTTTCGTGAAGACCTATGGAATGAAGGGTAGTGAGAAGAAGAGAATGATCGACTGTGTCAAAAGCAGCAGAGAGGTTGAGGAGTGCGAGAAGCGATAAGTGACCTTTGGACTGAGAGTAAGTTGTTTGTTACTTTATTGAAGGCAGTTTCAGTTGAGTGATAGGGACAGAAGTCAGACTGGAGAGGGTCAAGAAAAGAGTGGGAATAGAGAAAGTTGGTCAAACGATTGAAGAGAACTCACTCAAGAATTTTAGAAGCAAAGGGAAGCAGAGATATAGGGCGATAATTGGAGAGAGAGGATGGGTCAAGGGAAGGTTTCTTGAGAATAGGGGGAAATGAGAGCATGCTTGATGGCTGAGGGTAAGATACCAGTGGAGAGAGAGAGAGAGGTTAAAGAGGTGAGCAAGGTGATAACAGGCAGTGGTAGAGAAGGAGTAGAGGAACTTGGAGGGGAAAGGATCTAGAGGACAGGTTATAGAAGAAGAGGAGGATAGAAGACAGAGGATCTCTGGCACAGTTACAGGAGTTTAGGAGCCAAGGGTGGCAGAGTGAGTGATAGAGATGACAGGTGGGGGGAGGCAAGTCTGACAAGAACAGATATCATTGTGGAGAAAGTCAATTTTGTCTTTGAAGTAGGTGGCAAAGTCAAAAGCAGTGATGGAGATGGGGGAGGATATAGTAGGAATTAATGGTAGCAAAGAGGCTTATTGGACAGGAAGGATGCAAAGATGATTGGGTCAATGCTGTTGATGGGACACAGCATGCAAGAAACTTTGGGTGGCAGAGGGGGGCTGGGGGGTAAGGTGAGGGTAAAGGAAAGGAAATCGTGGTCAGAGAGGGGAAGACAGATTTGAAGAAATTGGAGATGTTAGTGAGAAGGGAGAACACTAGGTCCAGGGAGTGACCATCATGGAGGGTGGTGGAAGTTGTACATTGGGAGAGACCGTCGGAGGAAGTGAGAGTTAGGGGTTTAGAGGCAGCAGGAGTAATAGGAGAGTCGGTAGGTATGTTAAAATTCCCAATAATAATAGTGGGAAGATTGAGAGGAAATGGGAAAGCCATGCAGCAAAATGATTCAAAAATTGGGAAGAAGGGCCAGGGGGTGATACATAAAAGCAACATGAAAGTAAAGAGGAGAGAAGAGATGGATGGAGTTGACTTCAAAGGAGAAGGAGAGGGGGGGTTCAGGGGGAATAACACTGAAGGTGTAGCCAGGACACTTGCACACCTCCTTGGCAGTCCTCAGGACAGATAGTGTGGGAGAAGGAGAGACCCCCATGGGAGAGTGCAGCAGGAGAAGCAGTATCAGAGGGAACTTCTTTAAGATGGCAACAACTAAAGGGGTGGAAATGTTTGCTCCTTCTGATAAGAAGTTGGGTAGATTGGACTAAGGACTATTTGAGGAGAAAAATGTAAATGTTGTAATTAATGAAGGGGGATTCTAAAGTAACAGTAGGTAGGACTTTGAAATATTTTTTTTTACTTGTCTCATCATGACCATTTCCATCTGGACCCACAATCCTGCAAAAGTTAGCACAAAGTGCTATTATCAGGTAGAAGTGGAATTTGAATCTATGTTTGCTTTTCAACATCTAATGATCTTTGCTCAAAATGAAATGCAGTGCCTGTATGCATATTCTGAACTTTATTAATGAACCTTTTGTGCTGCCAAGAAAGAAATTGAATTGAATTTAAAAGTTTATAAGAAGGTTTTTGTGCAAAATGACACATTCAATTTGTTTTAGTGAAAATTGTTTGAGAGATACAGTTAAACAAATTATAGGTATATTGTGTTTACTTTTGATTTGATAAAGACTTTTTTCTTACAAAAAAGAAAAAGAAAATAATGTTCTATCATAACCTTTGTTTGAAAAGCAGAAGATATATTATGGGGAAATTTACAATGGTAGTGCAAACGTCTGAGTGCTACCACATGCATTCATCTGTGCTTGCCCATAGAAGTGGAGCCTGTGATTTGCAGTGTGTTTCTTTAAACTCTAAAGGTGGTATCACATGATCTATTAATTCAGAAGAAAAAGCTTTTCAATATTTTAAAGTCTTTTTCCTGTTAACAAAAAAATCACTGCCTGATAACCCCTATATAGTATCTTAACAATTTCTGATGTCTAGTGAAGTGATGTCAAATCTGATATCCTTAATTTGGGAGGAGGAGAATAAGGAGAAAGTGGGTAGCTGAGAGGGAGAGCGGGTTGGGGGGAAAAGTGGCAAAGAGGTGGTGGAAATTGGAGGGCTGAGAGAAGATGAGGGACTTAAAGAAGGATTGTTTGGCAAGGGAGAGGGCAGAACTGCAGTAGGTGAGGATACATTTGAAGTGAAGGAAACTGGCCAGGGAGCGAGATTTCCTCCAGAGGCGTTCAGCAGCATGAGTGCAGTTCTGAAGAAAGTGGGTGAAATTGGAGTACCAAGGTTGGGATAGTAAGCGGCGGCAGCAGCGGCGGACAGAAGAGGCAGGGGCAAGAGCATCCAGGGCAGTTGTGAGGGAGAGATTGTAGAGAGAGTTTCGCTAGAAGAAGAGAAATAAGTAGGGTAAAGAGCATCAAGATTGCACCTAGTGAGGGTAGATTTAGGCAGGAGAGTAAAGGGGAGGACGACAGATTGAGGGAGAGGAGATGGTTGTCAGAGAGTGGGAATGGAGAGTTAGAGAAGTCAGAGAGAGCACAATGATGAGAGAAGACTAGGTCAAGGGAGTGACCAAGAGAGTGGGAGGGGGATGAGGTCCACTGAGTGATGCCAAAGGAGGAAGAGAGGGCAAGAAGTTCGATAGAGGCAGGGTTGGTGGGGATGTCAACAGATATGTTAAAATTACCTAGTATAATGGAGGGGAGATCAGAGGAAAGGTAGTAGGGAAGCCAGGCTGCAAAGTTGTCAATAAAGAGGGAAGTGGGGCCAGGGGGGTGGTAAATGGCAGAGACATGGAGACGGATGGGGGAGAAGAGATGGATTGAGTGGACTTCAAAGGAGGAAGACTCAGTGGGAATTACACGAAATGTACAGTTAGGGGAAAGGAGGAGGCCCACATCACCTACTGAACGGCCATCCGGTCTGGTGGAATGGGTGAATGAGAGGCTCCCATGGGAGAGAGCAGCAGAGGAAACTGTCAGTAGAGGAGAGCCAGGTTTCAGTGACAGCGAGGAGGTTAAGAGAGTTGGAGATAAAGAGGTTGTGGATGGAGAGCAGTTTATTATGGATGGACCTGGAGATCCATAGGGCACAAGAGAAAGGGAGGGAGAGGCATGGGGAGACATGGATGAGGTCGTTAGGGTTGCTGGAGCATATGGGGGTTGGGGGGTTGACATTGGGGCAGAGAAGAGGGCTGGGGGAGAGGAGGGTTATTGGAAAGGTGCGAGGAGGCATGGTGAGAAAGCAGGGGAGAGAAAAAAAAACAGGGGCACCAGCTATGGCTCTGCATATTAAGCTTGACACTGATACGGCATTGCATAGTGGCACAAGATATAGCTTTGTATATTAGACTAGTCATTTGGCTTTCAATGTTGAGAAGCAGCTACTAATGTTGCTATGGCAGTCCCTTTACTAAGGTGCAGATTCAATTGGCCAATTGAATCTGCAAACCCTAAGCGGTGAGAGGTGAGCAAGTGTGAGTAAATTGACTAAAGCCTGTTGGCAATAACCTTATCCAGAATCTAAACTTCTTGATTCAACAACAGTCTATAAAATGTAATAATTTGTGATTTTCTAAGGTTTCAATACAAATATAGAATGGGCTTTGATAAAGCTAGGACAAGGAACTTGATTCTTATGCGATCACTGGAATAAAGTAGCAAAAATAGCAGAATATTAATTAATTACTGAAACCACCAGGCCTTAGGCACTTATTGTTATGTGAAGCAGTGATTATTAGCCTGACCTCAGCCTCATTTATATCTGTAGGGGTCAGTCTAGGCGATTTTTCTTCAGTAACTAATGTAATCTGTGATTTGCCTTGGTTTTCATAGTAAGAATAAAATTCTGCCATATATGAGGTAGATGTGTACCTCTGATTTGTTATTCTTTAAAAATGAATATATATTGTCTTTTCTTTTGTAATTTTGTTATGTTTGATAGACTTTTTCCTGCTTTATTCCCCTACCTATAAAACCTGGGAAATTGACATTCGGCCCCATAGATAGGTGCCGGCACTGTGACTTTCCTCTAGGAACTGTGATTGAGCCTACTCCTGTTTCTGAGACACTACTTTTACACAGGTGTTCCTTGCTACCTTGTTCTGGAGCTCCTCCCGTTTCTCATTGGCTCTGGAGTATTATTTAAACTATCCATGGTCCTTGGCTCATTGCCTGTTCTTCGTGTTACTCAGTCTGCATTAGGTTCTGGCTGCCATTACTTGACCTCCCGTTTGTCCTCTGCTGAACTTCTCGCTGTTGTTACCTGCTCGCGGGACTACTGCTATCTACAGCCGAAGCACCTGTTACTTGTAGTTCCACGCTGGTCTGCTGAACTTCTCGCTGTTGTTACCTGCTCGCTGGACTACTGCTATCTACAGCCGAAGTACCTGTTACTTGTAGTTCCACGCTGGTCTGCTGAACTTCTCGCTGCTGTTACCTGCTCGCTGGACTACCGCTATCTACGACCGAAGTACCTGTTACTTGTAGTTCCACACTGGTCTCATCTGAAACTCCTCGCTGCTGTCAAACCTACACGCTGAACTTCCACTGTGAGTTGATTGCTGCACCTGTGGCCATTCCTGCACACCTTTCGTTTGTACTCCCATGCTGGGTTCAATGGAGACTATTCTTGTTGTTAATCTGCCCGCTGAATTACTACGGTCTGCAGCCAAGGGTGCCTGTCACTTGCAGTTCCACACTGGGCTCATCGGATACTCCTTTCCGCTGTTACCTGCATGCTGAACTTCTTCTGTGAGTTGTCTGCTGCATCTGTGGCTAGTTCTACGGCTCAAGTTTTTATGTCTACTCGGCTGTACCAACAGCGATATTTCTTCATTGAAAGTCTATTCCTGAAGATACCTGTCATCTGTAGTTCTACACACGGCTTGGATACTCTTCGTTCCTCTGCTACTTCTAGGTAACGAACTGTTTGATGCTTCTTCTATTCATTTTCATCATTTGGCATTTGAGAATTATCGTGATACCTGTAACCCACCTGCTACGTAGAATCATCTCTGTCTTCAGATCAGCAGTTCTACATTATCATTCTGTCGGGACTATTGCTGTACCAGTGATTCACATTTATCCGCCGTGTGTTACGTTATTGGATCCACGCATTCTCTGTTTATCATCTTCACGTTTGAACTATTGTTTTACTCATCCCATGCAGTTGTCAAGACTTACCACCAACTATGAAGTAGCATAATGTGATCTGCATTCTGTCTGTTGTCCAAATTGCTGTGTGTTCAGTATCTGCCGTTATATATATATATATATATATATATATATATATATATATATATATATATATTCTTCCATTTCTATTGTACCATCAGTCAATACATTATTCTGCAGCATTACTACTATCTCCAGTGTTTTATTACTATTATTACTAAAGCCTGTGAGCCGTGAACTTTTAATCCTGTGATATCAACATCCTCTGCTTCATTGTGTGTTGCCTCCACTATCTCTGTTAGTTCTTGTCTGGGAGACCGCGACCTGTGGAATAGGAGCAGCGGAGTCCATATTCCCTTGCGGGGATCCCTGGTGAATACCTCCTATCCGTTAGACTCCGCACTCCTGGGCAAGTCCTATATAGACAGAGGCAAGGGATCTACAAAACCATTCAGAGCCACAACACATTCATTTGGGCATTTGATTGCAAAAAACTCTCTAAAAGCTGTGTTTTGTGCATATAAAACCTTAATGGTGCTTCTATGGAACTGGCTCCATGGGCCTCAAATGCTCATGGATGTAGGTAAGGCATTATATTTATGCAAATTATACATTTAGATTGTAAAACAGCTTTTGAGATTTCCCAAAACAAGACTGTCTTCCCAATATTACATATTGTCGTGCACAAATTCCAGCCATTCTGATAAATGTCTTGTGACTCTGTGAGTGAAATGTGTAATTCCTATCCAATGGAGTTTGAAGATGCCATGCACCAGAAAGGTCATGTTGATTTTTTATAAATGATTATCTTCACAATGAGACCTAGATGGGAATTGTGTAATTTAACATTAATGACGTCCACTGTATTAAAATTGCCACCTACAATGAATTTAGCTGGGTCTATTTGCAAAACAAATTGGGGTAGTTTGTCACAGAAACCTTCTTAGAATCTAGGATCCTCTCAACTATGAACTCTTGATGACCATCCACCGAAACTGGCTGAGGTCTCGAGGACTGCCGAGGTTTGAATTTTCTGGAAGACCGGGCAGGTTTCAACAAAGAGCAGTGGAATGTACTGGGAATTCTTAAAGATTCAGGAAGCTTCAGTTTAAAGGCCACTGGGTTGACTTGCTTTAGGATGGTAAACAGACCAATAAATTTAGGTCCTAATTTCTTGCAAGGCTGACGGAGTCTTATATTCCGAGTAGAGAGTCTCCAACCTTGAATGAACAAGTGGACCGATGTAGATCGGCAAAGACCTTAGACTTAAAGGAAGCTCAGAGTAAGGACTGATGCACTGATTTCCAAATCTTCCTAAGCCGGGTGGCCGTGGCTCTGGTTTCGGATGGTCTATTAGAGGATAGAGAGGATATTGAATTGACTCTGGGATGGTACCTCAGGTTACAATAAAAGGGGGAGTACTGCGAAAAAGTGTGGCATGCGTTGTTGTATGCAAATTTGGCCCATGGAAGGAGGTCAGCCCAGTCGTCATGATGCATGGAAATATACAATCGAAGGTATTGCTCCAAGGATTGATTCATTGGCAATACCGGGATGTCCAGAAGCCTTGTTGTCATGACACTCTGAGAGGACCGATTTCCTGAGGTGTATAGGCACGAAAAGTTTGCCTACTGGAGTTTCAGAAGGTGCCTGTGGTTGACATTGCTCAAGGGTTTCACCCAGCTACTGCATGAAGGCAATCATAATAGAGGAAGCAGGAATAATGGAACAGGGCTCAGAAACTGGAATTTGAGCAGAGATAAAGCTGCGGGACAGGGCATCCTCTCTAAGGTTCTTTGAACCAGGCTGGAAAGTAATAACGAAGTGGAAGTGAGAGAAGAAGAGGGACCATCGTGCTTGCCGGGAATTCAACCTTTTAGCTGACTCGATGTAGGACAAGTTGTTATGGTCCGTATATATTGTGATAGCATATTTTGCTCCTTCAAGCCAGTGGCGCCATTCTTCTAGTGCCCATTTGATGGCCAGTAATTCACGATTGCCAATGTTCTTCAGCGGAAGAGAATTTTTGAGACAAATAGGCACAGGGATGAAGGCGGTGGTCTTTATGATCTTTCTGAGACAATACGGCTCAAACTCCTACATCAGATGCATCAACTTCAACAATAAAAGGAAGGTCTGGATTAGGATGTCCCAGAACTGAGGCAGACATGAAAGCACGTTTCAAGGCTTCAAAGGCAGAAACTGCAGTAGGCGGCCAGACTTTAGGATCAGCGCCCTTACGGGTCAGAGCTGTGATAGGAGCGACAAAGATGGAAAAAGCACTGATGAACTTCCTGTAATAATTAGCGAATCCCAAGAACCTTTGGTTGGCCTTTAAATTAGAGGGTTGTACCCAGTCAAGAATAATCTGTACTTTTGTGGGATCCATGGCAAAGCCTTCAGGAGAAATTACATATCCTTAGAAAAGTGACCTTGGAGACTTCGAAGTCACATTTTTCTAGTTTCGCATACAGATGATTATGATGGAGCTTCAGAAGCACTTGTCGAACATGTTTCCTGTGTTGTTCTAATGAGCGGGAATAAATCAATATGTCATCTAAATAGACCACTACGAAGGAACCCAGGAATTCGCAAAGGACATCATTGATTAAGTTTTGAAAAACAGCTGGAGCGTTGCTGAGGCCGAAGGGCATAACGAGGTATTCATAATGACCCGTTTGAGTATTAAAGACGGTCTTCCATTCGTCGCCACTTCGGATACGTATCAGATTGTAGGCCCCCCGCAGATCAATTTTGGAATAAATTTTGGCTCCTTTTAGTTGATCGAAGATGGCTGAGATAAGTGGCAAAGGATAAGTATTTTTAATGGTTATTTTATTTAACCCTCTGTAGTCGATACAAGGCCTAAGCCCACTGTGAAGATACCGGGTTTATCTGGCCCAGTGCTACCCAGTACCTTCTAGGATTCATATGGTCACTCAGGCAAAATGCAGTTATAAAAATACAACACTATATTTATTGTTATACAAACAACACTAGAATATAATATACACACAGTAAATAAATGCCAGGCAGATTTACCACATCATCTGTCCCTTACCCCAATAACTTAAGGAGATATAGTCACCTGCTGTCCAGACTTCATGACCCATGGATCCCTCTCAGCTGCATATATAGACTCGAGTTAGAAAACGACAATTCAAAACTCCATCTTGCACCTTCCTGAATGAAATCCAAGCATGAACACCCTTCCCCCCTGGAGTTGTTCCTTATATATCACAGGTCTCATTTCCACAGTCTTTCCCCTCCCTGGGCAAACCCCTGTGTCTATTCTACTTAACCATTGGTCAGTGCTGGACTAGGGGGGGGGGAGTTGGACAGGGGAGTGAAGATGAGCTGTCCCTCCAGAGAACCTCCCCTGTTAGATAGCCTCTCTCTGGACTAGCCTGGTGAGAACAATGGACACTAATTAGTTTTTCTACTCCAGCACTTGGCAACCTGATCCCTACCCACAATCCCGCTGGCTTCGGCTTAAGGACAATGAATAGCAACCTTACTTCAAGTTATCAATATACAATAAACAATATACATATGTACACTGAACTACAATGTCCCCTTAGCCACATGTTATTGGACAATGCAGTTGTAGTCTGGTGAGCTGGGGAACAAACAGCATGGGCTATAAAAAGTACTATAATCCACATTATGTGAGAAATGAGACATGCTCACAGGGTTATCAAACTCATTTCGTCACATATACTTCCCCTACTTTTTTAGTCCTTGTTCCCCAGTGGCTCCCTTGCTCCAAGTAAACCTTTCTCCCCAAGTCCAAAATCTCTGGCCTGCTGTGGTTTCTCCTGGGTCTGATGGCAAGGTAGACAGCAGTACACAGTTCCTCAATCTCCCACCAGGGTCCCATGGCTGCAGGCATATCTTCCCACCCAGCTGGAGTGGGGGTTTATGCTGCCCTGTGTCATAAGATGAGACAACAATAAAACTGGGCCACTCCTATGCACACATCCATGGTAGTCCAACATCCCTTGTGTGCCTTATCCACCCTTAATTGCCCAACTGCAAAAAGTCCCTTGGCCTGTCCTCTGTTTCTGGAGACCATGCTCCCCTCCCCCACATATTCGAGTGAAAACTGCCAAGTGGCAGGCAAACTTTCTGGCTTCTTGTCCATTTGTTTCTGGCAAAGATCCAATCCCCCCTCCCCCAAACACTCAAGGGACAACTGCCCAGTGGCAGGCAAACATGGGGGCTCCATTAATTCTTTGCTGCTGGGGAATCCTCTGTCCCCCTCCCAAACCACTTGTGGGTGCCCCTGTAAGTATGTTGGTGTGCATCTCCCCTCCCCTGCTATCACATCCAACTGTGGCACTACTTCCCTCGCCTCTGGCACATCAGGGTAGTGTGAATCCTCATTGGACACATACTTGTCCTCCTGGCAGTAAAACAAAGTGGATGGTCCAGTGCAGGCCTCTGGTATTGGGTCCTGGATTCCCAGATTTGGAGCTGGAGTGCGATGCATCAAAGCTTGTGGGGCTGGTGAATCTTGCTGTGCTGGAGCCCTCTCAGACACCCACTCCGTTAACATCTCCTCATCTGCCAATTTTGGTAGCTCTTTTCCATCCAAGTCACCAAATGGGAGGATTTCTTCTAATCCTTTCTGAGTAGTCAGAGGTACAACATCCTCACCAAGCAGCTCTTCTCCAGCCTCCCCCAAGATAGTAGCTTGGGCAACTGTGTATAATTCACTGGGATGGACCTCCCCCTGATTAACAGACTGAGCAGCCATCTTTTTAGAGTGTGACAAAAGATATTCCAATTGGCATTTTTCAGTATTCACTTGATAACACTGATCCTGCCACATTTCAGTGTCTGGAAATCCTTGCCGCCATACCTCATCCTCTGCTTCTTCGAAACTCTGTTGCAGACATTGCATTTGTTCCCAGAGAGGTATGTGGGGACCTAAAGTGAGCATCCATTTCCTATAAACACTAAAGGCATTGATGGGATTATCCTGATCTTTTAAAAGGCGTTTGAGGATATCTCTGTGCGTGCAGTACAGGTAAGGTACACCCCGGATCTGGCATTCCACTATCAGCTCCTCCATACTCATTGTCTCTAGTGGATCTGTAGAATCTGCTAATGGGACAGATTCTATTAATACATTTGCAGGGGATTCATCAGGCATGTCCCTGTGCTGTAATAGTCCATTTACGTCTTGTTTGTACTGCTGATTATTGTTGTATCTGGATTCTCCCTTGGCCAGATTCTGCATAGTACAAATAACTTCATGTGTAAAATCATCCCATGCTGGTTCATCCCGAAAATTACAGGCACTTGCCTCCTCTTTCAACATTAGGAACACATCCAACAGGTTCTCCAATTTCTCCTGTAGACTGGCTCCTTCAAACATAATAATCTTTGGGCACTCCTCATCCCAATAATCCAAAATGTGCTGCATTGTGGTGGGGTAGTGCAACACATCCATATCCCCATCCTGCAGACACTCCCACAGTCCTTCATCGCAGTACGCCTTTCTCCTGGGTGTACTGGACTGCTTCATCCCTTCCTTTGGGAACTTTTGCAACACTGGGCTGTGATCTGCTCTCTTGTTCCTAGAGCTCACAGCCATTTTACTTCCAGGGATCACCTCACTGTGATTTCCCCTCTTTGAGACATGGTTCCACCTTCCGCTCTCCTCTGGCGGGGTGCGCTTCCCCTTATCAAATCGGCACTTAGGCGGCATCTTCCCTCGCCTAAAGCCCACAATGCTTTTCGTGACACTTTCTACCTTAAAGCCTTTAGGAGTAAGTTAGGATAATGTGGTAACTGGTTTCTAGTGCTAACTGCTTTGCAGAGCCCTGGAATGTATCACGATACAGTTCCCCTGCAGCTCTACCCAGAGAGAACCTGGGACTGAGTGACCCCACTGCTTGCCACCAAAAATGTGAAGATACCGGGTTTATCTGGCCCAGTGCTACCCAGTACCTTCTAGGATTCGTATGGTCACTCAGGCAAAATGCAGTTATAAAAATACAACAATATATTTATTGTTATACAAACAACACTAGAATATAATATACACACAGTAAATAAATGCCAGGCAGATTTACCACATCATCTGTCCCTTACCCCAATAACTTAAGGAGATATAGTCACCTGCTGTCCAGACTTCAGGACCCATGGATCCCTCTCAGCTGCATATATAGACTCGAGTTAGAAAACGACAATTCAAAACTCCATCTTGCACCTTCCTGAATGAAATCCAAGCATGAACACCCTTCCCCCCTGGAGTTGTTCCTTATATATCACAGGTCTCATTTCCACAGTCTTTCCCCTCCCTGGGCAAACCCCTGTGTCTATTCTACTTAACCATTGGTCAGTGCTGGACTAGGGGGGGGGAGTTGGACAGGGGAGTGAAGATGAGCTGTCCCTCCAGAGAACCTCCCCTGTTAGATAGCCTCTCTCTGGACTAGCCTGGTGAGAACAATGGACACTAATTAGTTTTTCTACTCCAGCACTTGGCAACCTGATCCCTACCCACAATCCACCTGCCTTCGGCTTAAGGACAATGAATAGCAACCTTACTTCAAGTTATCAATATACAATAAACAATATACATATGTACACTGAACTACAATGTCCCCTTAGCCACATGTTATTGGACAATGCAGTTGTAGTCTGGTGAGCTGGGGAACAAACAGCATGGGCTATAAAAAGTACTATAATCCACATTATGTGAGAAATGAGACATGCTCACAGGTTTATCAAACTCATTTCGTCACACCCACCGTCTTATTTGGCCACAAAGAAGAAGCCTGCTCCAGCGGGAGATTTGGAAGGCGGAATAAAGCCTTTTTGAAGGTTCTCCTTTACATACGATTCCATGGCTTGGGTCTCTGGAATAGATAAGGCATATAATCTTCCCTTTGGCAAACTGGAACTAGGGACAAGGTCACTAACACAATTGTACTTTCGATGAGGAGGAAGAACATCTGCTTTTTTTTTAGAAAAAACGTCAGAGAATTCACGGTAAGGAAAAGGCAACCGTTCAGGGCAGATCAGAGTAATTCTGAGTGGTAGAGACAAGCATGAGGAAGAACATCAAGGACCCCACTTGATGATCTCACCCTTGGTCCAGTCGATACAAGGATTGTGAAGAAAAAGCCAGGGGTTGCCCAGAATTAAAGGACCTGAAGGGCAATTAATTAGATACAGAGAGATGGTCTCGGAGTGAAGGGCATCCAATTTTAACTGCAGAGGAGGTGAGCGATGATGTATTTCACCCTCATCTAGGCGGTTCCCATCCAAACCATAAACAGTGATGACGGATTTCAGTGGAACGGCTGAGAAACCCAAGGATCGGGCGAGGGCCAAGTCCAATAAGTTTTCGGCAGCTCCACTGTGCAGAAAGGCAGGAACGGAAATATCCCGTCCATTAAAAGTGAGCTGAGCAGGTACAAGCAGGAGTTTTTTTTAGGAGAGATGACTTGTAGGCCTAAGTGGACACTCTCCATGTTCACTTGGCCTCGTCTTTTCCCGGTTTAACAGGGCAGAACCGAAGCAGATGTCCCTTCTCTCCACAGTACAAGCAGAGACCCAAAGTACGCCTCCGTGTGCGTACCTCAGACGACAGTCGATATGCTCCCAGCTGCATAGGCTCGACCTGGTAAGTGGATGAAGTTTGGGAAGGAATAGGAGAATAGGATGAAGGATTTTCCTTCTCAGCTTTCCTTTCTCGAAATCTTCTGTCGATCCGAATGGCTAACTGCATGAGCTCCTCGAAAGATCCAGCAGTGGGATACTGGACACGGGAATCTTTAATTTGTTCTGAGAGCCCCAGCCGGAACTGACTATGGAGCGCTGGGTCATTCCATTCACAATCTGAGGCCCAACGTCTGAAATTGGAGCAGTATTCCTCCACGGACCGCCGTCCTTGTACTAAAGATCGCAGCTGGGCTTCTGCAGAAGCCACTCGGTCCGGGTCGTCATAAATCAACCCAAGAGCAGAAAAGAATGCATCCACTAATTGTAATTGGGGACTATTGGAATCCAAGCTGAAAGCCCAGGATTGAGGGTCCCCTTGTAACAGGGAAATCACTATCCCTACTCTTTGTTGTGGTGATCCAGACGAGCGTGGTCTCAATTTGAAATAGAGCTTGCAGCTTTCCTGGAAGTTGCGAAAGAGTCTGCGGTCCCCAGAGAAGCGATCTGGAAAATTAATTTTTGGTTCTACCACAGAAGGCTGAGCGGCTTGCAAAGCTCTTGAAGCGTGTTCTTGGACAGTCTGCTGCTGAGACAGTTCTTGAACCATTTGGGACAAGGTCTGGATTTGTCCTGCCAACACTTGCCCCGGGCTTGGTTCCATAGGACTGAATACAATGCAATTCACTCACTCCTAGTGTATATTTTTTAGGCTGGTTATAATGTTAGGAACCCCTCCAGCCAGTACATCAACACCCGGAGTCTGCTCTGAAGTCTGGTGTTCGCTGGAGCCCCTAGTGGTGGGGACAGACTTGGCTGCAGACAACAGAGGGTCGTGAGTTGTGCACTGACTGGGGAGAACCCAGCGATAGAGTATAGGAGCAACCAGCAGAGTGAAGTCCAAGCAAGGGTCGAGGGCTGGCAGCAAACAGAGTATCCAGCAGACAAGCCGAGGTCAGAGGTCACAGGCAAAACTGCAGCGTCAAAGTCCAGGCAATAAATCGAGAGGCAAAGGCAAACAATCATAGTCAAATATTCAGGCAAGGGTCGGCAACAGTAAACAGGATCAAGGATAAGCAGGTACAGAGAGAGAGCAGGCTACAGCACTGGAGCAGGAACTATAACCGGCAGGGAGGGCTTGTCCCTTCCTGCCTTATAAACAAGTAGTGGCCAATGAGAGGTGTCCTGCACAGCAGGAGGAATTAGCCCAGCTGGGCTAAAACTAAACTACTTGTGCGCATGCGCACGGCTGCCTAAATGCCGGGACGCGGCTCTAACAGCTGAGAGCATCCCGACCGTTGCCTAGGCAACAGCCGGGACCCGGGAGAAATGACGTCCCGGTCGTCATGCCGATGGCTGGGACGCAGAGCCTACAGGTGAATTGAGTCACTGATATCACTTTATAGCAATTTTGTTTATAACATATAAAATAAAAGGTTTATTGATAAGTTGGATTTAAGTGTCTGAGTGGTGTGTCTGTTGTCAAGTGGAAACGTCTACTACTCATTCAGACCTGAATGCATCTTCAGCATAGAATATGGCACACATAGACATAAGCGCAGCTTTTTCAATCTCAAGTTACGGTTACACTTGCATTCCACTCCGAATCAGGGCCTATGTATATTGGCATTTACTCTGCAAGTATTTTTTGACAAGGGTAGTTGTTTATGTACACTGTCACGAACACGCTATGACTTTGGAGTGTTTGCTATATGAGGTCACACGATTCCAGCACGCAGTCTCTCTTTACATATCACACAGGTTATAGACCTACTGAATCGCTACCAAACAGCACTCACACTTCATACACTTCTGATTTGCCACCACCTATTGAATACGGGCAATAGGACCCCAATATCCTGTACCACACAGGCACACAAGGCTTGCAGCTATCCACAGACTAGCAAGACCCACACCAGCAAGCAAAGGGTTAACTCTTCACACCTCCAGACTGTTACACAAATGTAAATGCAAACACACACAGCTTGTTAATCAAATCTATCAACAAATCACATACTGGCATTCAAAGGGTTAACTTGGCCAAGCTATATTCTTCTTAACATGCTAATGGATTCGTTAGAGTATCAAGGAAGCAACATATTAAATTATAGATTTAATATACAAAAGTACACGGCATGCAGATATAAAAAATAATGAATAAACAATTAATAGATTGACATAAGAAGCAAAATAAGAGGGGTTACATTCAGAGTAGCACTTACGTGAATTGCCTTTTCTGGCCAAAGGAAATTGGCTTGGAAGATGGACAGCTTATCAATCAATGTGAATTAATTTCCCAAAAATTCTGACAATTTGCCGTAACTGGTTTCAGCTTTTTAAAGACACTTCCACACCTCTTTCTACCCCCGGGGGTTGTGGGGGGTAGGAAGTGACCTAACTTTTCTGTGGAGCGTCACACAGACCCAATTTTATTATTAATAAATCCCTTATGTCCATCTTTTGATACCACACATGATGAAATTTTAACAATGTGACATACCTTTTCCAAAGATACGTAATTTTAGCTGTTTCCGGATACCACCCATATCTGTCATTCGCAATCCTGGTGTAATTTCTGCTCCTCAGTATGGAGTGCCACCCGGATTTCCTAAAATATGAATTATGAAGACATTTTCCTTTGAAGCTCAAATTTCTATATACCTGTATAGGCCTTCAAAATGCTGCCTTGGGCTGCAAAGATGTCAAGCTGTGACCAGCCCCACAAAGTCTGTTGAGGTGTCCAAAATCTAATTTGTGTCAGGATATATCTCACAGCAAGAGTTCTTTGAAGCTGCCATAAGTGACACTCCTATCTTCTCACACTGGAATGTGCAAATATGCATACAACAGACTTTCTGTCTTCACATTTTACACTTTAGTAACTGAACTTATCAATGGATTCATTTGATATAGCTTATTTACACTGCAGATATGATTTATCCATTATAAATAACTGTAAGTTCTCTATGTTCACGACATACACCCATAGATTGCACTTATCGTGTTGATATTATCCCTACCAGAGTAAAGTGAACTTTAGAGTCCAGACTAGCAGACTTCTGCTGAAATGCTGCCATCATTGGTGACATCTCACCCCCAAAACTCTTGAAAAATATGTTAAAATACAAATTTGTTATAATTTTTTATAAACTGATTCATAAGTTGCTGGATCATTTCTCTGATTTCAAGTTCTAATAATCAATGAGAGCATCAACATTTGTATTGATACATATTTAGGGATGGAGGGTAAAATTGACATTAAAGCTACTTCAATAAATCCAGTAAAAAGGCCCAAAGCTATCCTAAGGCAACCCTCATCTTTATATACTGTATGTATTTCTAAAACAATTTTAAAAAGAGTAAAAAAGGCATGTTGCTCAATCCATTTTAACTAATAAAAGGTGCAAATAAGGGAGTAGCAGAAATGTACAAATAATATAAAGTCAAAAAATACTAAAAATAATAAAAGCTGTGACTAGTAGCATATTTTACCATTGTTTATCCACCACTTTCAAGATGTAGCCTAACCAAATATTTCAGCTTATTCATGTGAATACTAGCACTAGGTTACATGCATATTTAAAAAATAAACCATGAAACCAGAAAAGCAATAAAGGACTGATTCAGGAACGTAAACATCGATACTTGCCATATTTTGCACTAAATCGATCTGCTTATGCCCAGAACTGGACCATATGCCAGTAAACGCAAGAACAATTCATCTTCGAGCGCAAAGGGCACTTACAACAATAATGGTTTCATGGACGAACAGGGAGGGGAATGGGTGTATGCACGTAGTCAATCTACAGTAAGGGCATGCCAAAGTTTAGCTCACAAAGCAGCACCCATGCTTTGGGCATCTTTTTCTGTTGTATCACTTGCTATTTTTTTACAGTAGACATTAATAACATACTGATAACTCTATTATATGGGGGGGGGAAATGGAAAAAAATAATTTTTTTAATACTTTATCATTGATGATATTATTATTAACATGTAACAGTAATTGAATACTTTTTTTCTGTGTGTCCTTTTGGGAATTTATATTCCATATATGTATTGGATGTATCCTGCAGTGTAATATGTCTGTCAAAGCAGAGCCCACATAGACCCGTATTCAACAAGAGACTTCCTTCAGATCGGCTTGCAGTTAAATACAAACATGCATGTCTGATTTATGTGCATTTTAAAAAACGCAATTTATGCTAGTTTTGCATGTCTTAATGAATCAAGCCATAAATATATTTGCAGCTGCTCAACCAAAGTTTTGTGCATAAGTATTTCCCAGAACAATTCTGCAGAAAAAAAGATAAGTTGCTTTCTATTTAAACTACTAAAAGTTACAAATAACAGGAAGGACAGATAATATTCCCACCAGACAACAGAAGCTGCCTAACTGGCCTCTCTATTTTGTTGACAACACATATATTCTAACCCTAAGCTTGATGCCTAGTTGTTATCCTTAACTCACATCTGTTCTTTGTTCCCCACATCCAATATGTATCCAAATCATGTTAAAGATGTCTAAGAAACATGTTCAGAATATGAATGTACTTCATTCACAACACTGCAAACCATTAATTCATGCACTTATTATATCCTGCATTGACTATTGCATTTACTTTCTTACTGGTCTTCCCCAAAATCAGTCTTTCACCCCTACTAACTATTTTGAATGCAGCTGCGAGCTGGGCGCTCTTTGCTTTTTTCCTGTCTGTTAATACCCAGGGCTAGATTTACTAAGCTGCGGGTTTGAAAAAGTGGGGATGTTGCCTATAGCAACCAATCAGATTCTAGCTTTCATTTATTTAGTGCTTTCTACAAAATGAAAGCTAGAATCTGATTAGTTGCTATAGGCAACATCCCCACTTTTTCAAACCCGCAGCTTAGTAAATCTAGCCCCCAGTCTTTTTTATTACTAAGTTTGTTATCAAGCACTGGGAAGTATTTTAGAACTATATAAATAAAAGTTAATAATTGTTAAAAAATCAATGAGAGTATCAACATTGGGTTACATTTTAGTGATACCTTCCAACTTTCCAAATTTCAGTGGGACAGTCCCGATTTTAAGGCCCTGTCCCCCTGTCCAGTCTGGGAACATATTTGTCCCATGCAGACGTGGACTGGGGCATGAAGGGCCCACCAGGGGACTGCAACACTAGGGGCCCACCAGAGTGGGTGTGGTCAGCCATCATAGAGGTGGGACCTGACACTAGAGGGGGAGTGGTTAGTCCACGAATGACAGCTAGCACCTTAGTGTAGTATATAAAGCATACAGTGTGTGTATAAAGAATACACAGTCTTGACCTGCCCCTTAGATTGGGCAGAACAGTCACCAAAAATCAGGATTGTGCCACTAGACCAGGCTTGGCTAACCTATGGTACTCCAGGTGTTGTGAAACTACAAGCCCCAGCATGCTTTGCCAATATATAGCAGCTTATTGCTGTAAGGGTATGCTGGGACTTGTAGTTTCACAACACCTGGAGTACCACAAGTTAGCCAAGCCTGCACTAGACTCTGAACATTTGACAGACTGTCCTACCTGTTGTTGTCACTTTTACCACCTGTGGCTGCTGGTTTCTTTAGCTGCGGCTTGTCTGGATCCTGGAATGTTGAGGGCCCTATTTGGAAAAAATAATGGGTACATTTAGAAACGCCAGCCATCCCTGCCATTAAATCAACAGCACCCACATTTAAAAATTAGGCCTCTCTCCAGCCTCAACATTAAAGTAATAGTGCTCACATTTGATAAATAGATCTATTTCCCTCCAACCAACCCCAACATTAAATTAATAGTATTCCCATTTAATAAATGAACCTATTACCCTCCCTCCAAACAGCCCCAGCAATAAATTAATTATATTTACGTTTAATACATCCATTTTGCACGACCATTCCTAGCATTAAATAATTAATATTCACATTTAATAGATAGCCCTCCTCCCCACACTCAGCCCCACATTCAATTATAGACCCAAACCACCTCAGCATTAAAGGTTTCATCACCCCCTCCCTATAGTGTTCTCTGTGCAGCCCCCCCACTATAGTTTAGTATAGTCAGCCCCCCTATAGTTTAGTATAGATAGGCAGCCCCCTATACCACATAGTAGTGCCCCCAAAACAATGTTATGCCACACAGTAGTGCCCAAAATGTTATGCCACACAAGTCACCACAATTCACACACACACACTATATATATATCTTGTGGCAAGAGCCCACTACTGCAGAAGCACACGCGAACAACAACTTCCTTTTTATGGTGCTTTATTGTCAGGATGGTAAATGTTTGACACCGTATACTTGTACAGCAATCATGGAGACCCTAAACACTAGCTATACATAGTCCAGCTCTCTCTCAGGACCAGCCAGCTCACCCAGCATTGGTCTCTCTGAACAAATGAAACAAACAAGTTTTTATACATGATGCTCCTCCCCCAGCCTTAGCTTGATGGACAGGTGACACACCCACCTTCTCTTTAAAAGAAAACACCCATCACTGCCTCTGTTTGCGCAACCAGACACGCCCTGTCTGTTTGCTGAGAGGTAGGATTTCAGATCATGTAAGTTTAACCAAATTTAAACTATTGCTTTTCATACATAAGTCTTCACTCTAGGTGCATTACTGCACAAATGTTTTACTCTACTTCCCTGCTTTCTCTGTATATTGCCAGCTAAATGCCTCCTTTTGTTACAATATATATATATATATATATATATATATATATATATATATATATATAAAAATATAAATATTTATATATATATATATATATATATATATATTTATGAAAAAATAATGGCGCTGGGAGAGTATTGACTTCCCAAGTACACTAATGTATAAATAAATATAAATATAAATTTAATATATCACATACAGCAAATACAAAACATATAAAAAAGCATATCAAACCAAATTAAATAGTCAAAATAATGCAGCTCCCCACTTGTATTCGTGCTAGGGGGATAATGGATGTCATACAACCATATTTATTTTGGATCCAGATAGTAATAAAATGTATAAACAGTCCAAAAAGAAAGGCATAAATGACCAGATCCCAATCGAGGGAAATGAAGACAATAATCCTGGTAGATTGGATATAAACAATTCCTATGAAGCAGATAGCAACTATCAAATGAAGCTTGTCCGCACAGTAGGTATAAATAATGTAATCAAATGTTCCTCCGGCAGAAAGAAATAATATAATACGGCTCCTTACCAGGTGTGATGAATGTCCTGGACTCCCTCCCGGGGGGAAGAGATTTTAATCCACGATGTGTGAGTAAATAAACTGAGTTTAACCGCTAATATAGGTAAAATGAACTGACTTCTCTCTTCCGTGGAAACTTCTTTTTGGTCGTATGTCCGCGCAGGTGCACCTGCTATTCCTGTCGGGTGGAACTCTGTATGGTAAGAAAGGTTCCTACTGACAGCGGGTTCCCAGCTTCACTGCCAATAAAAATTCGGACACTAGTGCCACACCACTGATTCGCAGCTGTGATCGCAATTGACGCCGGGTCCTCGTGAAGGGCCTCCAGGTAAGCTCCGCCCACTGGTAAAATGGGGTGTGGCCATATGGTAGCCGGGCCTACCGGTGGTTTAGCCGGTAGCCCGCTGGGCCAGTCCGACGCTGCTCCCATGGGTGGGAATGTTTTGTGAAGGGCGGTATCTTATGGGCAGCCTAGCCCTTTATAGCGCTAGGCTGCCCTCTGGGAGTGTGACTACACCCATGTTGTGACATGACCATGCCCCAATTGTGACGTGGTAACACCCCCAGTCACACTGCTACGGATGGACATGTTGGTAGGTATGTTTTAGTTTTGTTCAAATATCAGATGATCAGATTGTTAATGATCAGCTTATTTTTTAAAGGTCTTTAAAGCTACAGTCACGAAACAGCTGAAAAGTTAGTTATGGGTACTTTATGGATAACCGGTCTCTATTATCTGGAATACCTAAGACTTCAGGTTTTCTGGATAAAGAGTTTTTTGGTAATTTAAGGAATCGCGCCTAAACTTAAAAAATCCCTGTCTTTTCCTTGCACTATCTCTGCTATTCCTCTCCTTTTTACTTAAAAATATGAAGAGAAGCTCAATAATGCAGTATGTGTATATGTCATTGTCACCAAAGGGCATCAATTATTTACCTATTTCTTTTTGGTTTTTAAAACATTTTGAGATAATTGATTTTCTACTAAACTATTCCATACCTTTAACTGAGGGAGTACTGCAGCTATTTTCTTTATTTTACCTTTGATCTAAAATTTCGTAATTGTAAGTTATATTTAAATCCCTCTCTATCAGCCTGGAAGCTTTAAATACTGATCCATGAGGGGTAGTAAATTCAGCAATATAAAACTTCTGTAATAATGTCAGTATTACATTTATTAAACATAAGATCAGAATGGCAGAGAACAACCATTATTTCCATTGATAACTAGCAAAATATACTCCATAGACAGTGTGGTTTATCAATTGAAATAAAAGACTGTTCATTTGTTTCTGCTATATATGTTCTGAAAAACATACCATAACAACTTTAATCCTTGCTTGTCTGTCTTACTTAAATCTACTGTATTGCTTTGTCAGCAGCTAATCATACTTGAATAACAACATGTACTGACCTGACAGTAGGACAGTTCTGTGGGTCATCATTAAGATGCTAAGACAATTCTTTGTGATGCTCATTTGGAACACGTGTTTCTTTCCTATCATTCCAGCTGACATATTCTTTTCTTATTTGCCTATTGAAATTCCAAACTTGGCAAACACATAGTGTATTGATTGACATATATATACTGGAGACTTTTACCCCAGGAACTATAGTAGAGTAATCTGACATAACTTCATATTCAGTGCAGATCTTTGGGGCTTAAGAAAAAAAGATAAGATGCAAAAGATAAGATTTTCACTTTGATAAGAAAAAAGTGAAATATGTTTTTATGAAGCTAATTTGGATTTGGAAATTTGGTAGTTCAAAGTAATTTGAAATTAAACTTTTTTGCTGTTGTGTGTTGTGGTCAAAGTTGCACACTTTTAGATATAGAACATTAGTGTGCATTATACTGTACTGTATACTGTGATAAATCAGTGTGACATTATTGCACATGACATATCATGGTGACATTGTAAAAAATATTTGAAAGAAATACCACTATGTACCCAAGCTGTCCTACTGTGAGAGCATTTCCAGGGTAGCGGGCCCAAAACATTGCCTGTTGCAGGACTGTGAGGACAGACCAAAGCCTTGTAATCGTAACAAAAAAAAAGGAACTTGGCACTCCGGAACTTCATGGACTACAGTGTGGATGCAAGTGCCTCTACTGATAAAATCTTACCAGATCCAGCAATCAGGAAACCTAGTTGTTTTGCATCTTAATAAGATTATTCAGATGTTGACAGATTTGTAAATCCAGATGGCCAATGTCAACATCTAACCTAATGTATTTTATATTATGTGTCTTTTATGATATTGTGTCTTATCAGCATTAAAACTGGTCATGTAGTGGGTAATGTTAAAGTAGTTGAAATTGGCTGATAATAAAACAGCAATTATTTCAGATCTTTGTGATTCTTATTAATAAGCTCCCATCTATTTATAACTGAATATCAGTTTAATGAAAAACTCTTTAGTAAGCATCCTCCATGAATCAGTAGTAATAATCTTTTCACATAAAATCATTCCCATGTACTTAAG